>NC_090442.1:432147896-432450926 GCF_031143425.1 Pleurodeles waltl
AAAGGACCGTCTCGTCTTGACCACTTCTACCAAGCGGTCCAAGGAGAGGACGGCATAGGCGCACAGCGAGCGCCCCCTTTGATTCAGTGAGTGACTGACTGGACTACAGGCAGCACAGATAAGATACTTCTTCTTCTCTCCTTTTTCCCTTATATTTATGATCTGTTTCTGATAACAATTTTTATTTACTGTCTTGAGGCTGACATTGTTACAATACAGTATCTCCTTTATTTATTAATAAATGCAGCCTTTCTGCCTGACCTTCTTTTCTATAGATACTGCCACAATTATGGGTTATCTTCCCATCTAAAATATGGACCACCTCACCTTGCCTCCTTGTTTCTTTTCTTCCATGTTTACCTTAGTGTTTGGCTATAAGGGGACACTCCCCCTCCTGGATACCAGAGGCCCTTAGCCTCTAGGTATAGGGTAAGATTATGTAATTTCTGTCAGTGGTAGTAGTGCCTACCTTGTGTTTTTCTAGATATATGTGTTTATATATTCACTTTGTGCATGAACATTGCCTACTGTGAATATATGTATTTTGTGCATGAGTGCAATCCCCTGTCACGTGTGTGGTTGGTGTGCCGTTGCAGTGTTCTGTGTCACCATTTCCCTAATTATCTGTGTGTTGTTTTATATTCAACAGGCAGCCTCAAGATATTTCCTTGGGTAAGGTAGGCCGTTTACTTTACATCTTACAAATATTAATCAATTAATAAGAGTTTCTTCTTTAACTCTTAATGTGAGTTTTAGGGATCCTAGGCCCTAATGAATGCCCTGAGACCTTCCTTGGCTCACTCCTGAGGGCAGAAACATGTTGGCTACTATTTGTTAGATAGGTGACCCTGTGAGTCCTCATTCTCACGGAGGTGTCCAAACCTGAGATGTCCAAACCTTTGTTTTAACCACACCAATCAGACACCATTATTAAATTGTAACTTCATACAGGTGGCTGTTTAGGTGTTTTTATTTTGATTAGATTAGCTGGATCCCGACTTTTCCAGACCAAGAAGTTATTTCCGCACTCCCTCCTGTTCTTTTAACTGCGAGGTTGAGTCCGCCCAGGTGGCACTGTCCCTTCTGGGTAGGGCTAGGTGGTCAAATGATGAAGCATGACACTTTATAGTGTCTGAGACCACCTATTCCGTAAAGGAAATTCCCCCGCTTTCCCTCTACACTTCACAGCAACTCACTGACCTCTCACTGACCTCACGTATCCAAAAAAGGAACATGAGTAACCAAGGGCACAAATTGTACCCCTGACGTCTTCCATTAGAGAACCCCGTACTTCTTTGTGTGATTTTTTAGATTGATGCTATCACAAACTTCATAAGACACTTGGGGCCTTCCCTATCAGGTGTGCTGGGTGCCCCACACCTCATAGGCAATTATTGCCAAGCAAGAAGGTAGTCTGCTCCCTAGGGTGCTGGCTAATGCAGCTGGAAATAAACCCCTTCAAGCACATTAGGAGCTCTCTGGGTTGGGGGCAGAGGGTACACTGTGATATTGTGCAGCTGCTCATTTTGAACCTGTTATCTCTTTAAATTCTATGTCAGACCTTTTTTGCTACAGAGAAGCTGTTCTGGTGGATCAACAACGGTATTGGCAGAGAAACATGCATCAAGTTGGTCTTCATGGACTCCTCGAACCAGTATGACCTTAGGGGTGAAGCGGGACCTATATATGGGCAGGGTAAACAGCCTTATGTTGCCTGGGAAATACTAGTGAACTGCTTTGAGCAGGGAGGATTGGGTGCTCCGGACATGGACTTATACTACTTCAGCGCAGATGCAGTTTGTGCATTATTGGCTATTCCCCAGTCGGTTACAGGCATACACAGTGCTGGAGCATCATCATGTTGCACCATGCCACCTCTGAGCGCCAATATACCTGAACCCCAATTGCCCACAGGTGTGAATCAACAATGTGGCATGCATGGTGTGGGCATGGAATAAACTTTGATGGAGGGCCAGGCTACAGCATCTGTTCTCCCTCTTGGTTTCTCTCCTAGGACTACCTACCCTTTCCATTACCAGGGACACTGGTATTAGGGTTCCAGCAAACTTGCTTGCAGTTAACTACCATGGGTCCAATCTATTTAGAAGGCCATTTCATTACACTACATGAAGCATTGCAGGGCCACGCTCACCTACTATCAACTGCTCTCAGGTAGCAGGACAGCTCCTATATCCTTTCTGGCTTCTCCCTCCCACAGTCACTCAATCACCGCTTACAGCGCTACTAGGATATGTTAAGGCTATCCCTACAGATAAGCATAAATTAACAGCTCTTTATCTGCTGCTTGTCAAACGTCATGTGGCGATCAATTGGGGTTGATGCATGGCTCCGTGGACAACTTTCAAGCTGCATGATGCCACCTACTGCCAAGAACAGCTTACTGCCAATTGGGAACTGATGCCTGCCAGCTCCTGTCCGATAGATATTTGGCCACCTTTGGAAACACATCTCAGGACTTGGGCATCAATCAATAAATCAGTGTTTATAAAGCACAGCTACTCACTTGTTAGGGTCTCAAGGCGCATGGGGGGGAGAACTCAAAGATTCTGTGACACCTGGGGACCCTGTCACATGAAGGGCCCTTGACATTCCAGAACAAGTGATTCAGACCTTCTCTTAGGGCCAGTTGCATCTACAATGCTATTACATGAATTTAAACTAATCCCTGAATATTCATTAAGGCATTTATATGCTCCTACCTACATAGTGGCTTTTCCATCCCCTTTTCTCTCCTCTACATTCTTGTCTCTGCCCTTGTTCCTTTCTTTTCTCTCTAATCTTCCTTTTATTATGCAATCAAACAGAAATGTCTGGATTTCATTGCTGCATGAAAGTCAATGTAATTCTGAACCTGATTGCACATCATTATTTCATGTTTCTGTCTGTATTTTCTTCATCATTGAAATGAATAAAAAAAGGATGAAAAAGTATACATCCAGTACACGATTAGTCTAGCATGTTTTAGTGATACCCATAGGGTGCAAGTGTATTCCAATTGATTTACATCACTGATAAGGAACAATGATAAGCAAAAGAGTGCCTAGACCCACAATCACTTATTTCTGAACCATAAGACTTTCTCTCTAACCTCCATGAGCCAACCAGCCAACCAGCTTTGATTATCAAATCCTCACAGGATCTGACAGCACTCATGCATCCTTTTACATCAAACTACTCTACAAAACAATTTTTTTGAAGCATTTTGATAGAATTTAAGGGTTTGAAAAGAATCCAAGAATCCAAGAGAAAAAGCTACCAAAAATGGAAGCCTTAACAAACAAAGTGGATGCCCTCCATAAGAGGCCACTCCGTTTTTATCCAATAAAAACATGACATGGGTTCCCACATCCTCCAACTTGAGGAGCAAGTGAGGATTAATACTAGTGGAAAATATCTGCAATTGAATATACTATCCAAGCAGTGTAGAGGCTTGAGAACCAGTCTAAGCACTCAAATTTACGAATGATAGGGGTCCCTGAAGGAGCAGAAAACAATGAATGTGAAATGATCACCTGCGTCCCTCAAAAAATTGATGAACAGTAGAAACTACAATTTAAAAGTTGCTAACAGAACCCTGTATTTGTGAGTTGCTAGAGCTGCTTAAGTACCCACAAATTGACTTAAAACCAGCCAAAATCTAAAATAATCATTACATTACATTTTACATGACTTTAGGTTTAAAGAGTTAACATTTTATATTGCTAGATTAAAGAAGTACATATTATCCAAGCAAAGGATTTCCTCTTCAATTTCCCCACAATTAACATGGGAGACAGACAGGACGTAGGGAGACTATTGAGCTATGATCCCCAAATTCAATGCACTGTCTATTCTGTTATCAATCAAGGCATTCAATCACAAAATGCAATGGTAGGTAGTCTTTCATGACTTCTTAGATCCTAGTGATTCTTAACAGTTTATATCTTTACACTAAACCAAACCTGCAGGATTAAATTCCTGAGGGAAATCTATAAAATGTATATCTCTTATTGATTGTCTGTGTATAGCTTAGCTCTGTATTGCTAAAGGACTTGATTGAGGGTATGTAAAACGGCTGGTGGCGGGATCAGTACAGTGTTTGCAAAAATTTTTACTTTTGCATCCAATAGAAATGAGCAGGGGAGGGCCTTCCAAGATGGGTTTCTCTGGATCAAGGGTGTGGGAAGTCAGAGAAATCAGGGGAGTATTTGGACTGGGGAGCAATTATGGATGAGCCTGACAGGTAAGGGTGGGAGGTGAAAATGCATCAAAATAGGCTAGTATCTCTACAAAGAGGGCTTAAACCAAGGCCTAATGCAAGTATAAACGTTTGCCTAGTGCTTTACCACACAGTGGGATACTCATGCTAAACGTTAAGTGGCTGAATTCTAAAAAGAAACAAAAATAGTTTAACCAAGACAGGAGAAGGCTAAAACAGGATCTCAACTTTCTGTAAGAAACTTGCCTACCAAAAATGATGTACTGCTATATAAGCAAGTTGATGCCACGTTTATCCATGACAGCACTGTTAACACATTTATTAAAGGTACTGCAATCCATTTTTTCAGAACTCATTATCAGATCATTCACAATATGGCAGACCTTAGGTTGAGGTGGGTAACATTTTTTATTTAAAATCAGTGCAATCACTCTGAATGTATGCTCTGCTAATTGATCCAATCAAGATGATACCACTATTTTAAGTGAATAAACCCGGGGAGCAGATGTTGCATAAACACTGTAGATATGATCATTCTACCCTGGCAAAAGCCTTTTCAGCAAATTAACTGTATACCCTCTGCAATCCCAGACACTACCAGCTTAAGGGTGCGTTCTTGTATGATTGAAACTAGGCATGACATCTCATTATTAGCATACCATTGAGAGTTACCCGATCCATAGAAATGGTGTAACCCTCCCATTAAGGCCTTTTCTTTTCTTTTCATTCCCCATTTCATCAACATTATTCAAGGGTTGACTTTTTTTTACTAACCAAAGATAATGGTATTTGGTTCCAGGGTTACCATCCATCCTAATTGGGTATCAGACCATGCTCCCCTATTGTAGGATTGGAAACCCCTACCAGATTAACCACAGCCTAGATGTGTACCTTTCCCAAATGCCTATTACAGGAAAAACAATTCATAACCCAATGGAAGGCTCAGTTCACCAATTATATTGATGTCAATCAAGGGACAGCCAGCACAAGGGTGGTATGGGACACTTTGAAAGTAATTACTTACAGATTCATCCAAGAGTACATGTTGACTAATACAAACAGGTGAGAATCCTCTTAGCGCTAAACTTGGCAATCTGGAGAAGATCCATGCTCAAATAATGTAATGCTCAGACAATCAGCAACTAGCAGTGTGGCAAGCTAGAAAAACTGCCCTTAATTAAAATGTTATCTAACCAAGTTCACTTCCAATAGTTTAGGAAACATGGATATCTTCAACTAAGGCATGGAGATAAGATAGATACCCTAATGGTCATACAAACACAGGCAAAACGTGCAGCCTGGAGAGTCTTGAAAATGAAAAGAGTTAACAGGGAAATGATTGTACTCCCCCTGGGTATAGTAGACGAGTTCTATGGAATTTAAAAACAACTGTACACTGCTAAGTACACTAGATCCAAGATCCACCAGCAAAATATCAAGATGTTCCTAGACCCCCAGAATGTAGATAGTCTCTCCCCACATGTCCAGATTGAGCTAGTTAGTCCCATCACCAGATTGAGTTATTTAGTCCCATTACTAGTCTCAGAAGTGGTTAAGACTAAAACCTGCACCATTAGGCAAAGCCTCTGGCGTAGTTGCAATATGAGCAGAACTATATATGATACTGCCCCCAGTGATGGTGCCACTGTTTCTCCAGATGGTTACAGAAATCTGGGAAGGAGGAGCTCTACCTGATCCCTCTAACAATGGTTATTGTTTCACATTTTATTTTAAAAAAATGTATACCCTGCAAAGATATATGACCATACCGACCCATATCACTGCTCTCTTTCTACTACAAAATATATACTAGAATTAACACTGCTGAGCTCAATAAAAAAAACCATTAAGATACTCGATTTTCCCCTGGCAGCATGGTTTTGTCCCATGGAGGATGCTACGGCATACACCAATTTAGCAGTAATTTTGATACACTGAGACAAAACTACTTAACAGCCCGTAGCACTTATAGATCTAGATGCTGAAAAGGCTTTTGCCAGGGTAGAATGATCATATCTACAGTGTTTATGCAACAGCTTGGCTTCCCTTCTCCTCTCATGAAGGAGATTCAAGATTTTTTTCACCAGCAGCTATCCACAGAATCAGTCCATAGGATGGATTCTAAAACTAGAAATTCCCAACAAGGGTGCCCACTTCCAGCAGGTCTCCAGGAACTGTATATGGAACTATTTATAAAAATATATTTTTTTAAATGTTGCTAGCCAATCAGTGTATCATACCATTCTCACCAGTTTGGAAATCAAATTAATGGCATTTGCAGATGATATCACATTGGCTATACCTATCACTCAACATACATTATCAGTGGTCCAAGAAGTAGCATCTGGTGTTCACATCTTTTCAGGCTACAAGCAATATATGCATAATAGAGAGACTATGGGCCTCATTACTAGTTTGGCGGTCACTTGCGGATTACTATTGGACCGTGTCAATGTGGCAGTCCAAGCATCATATTAGGACCATGGCAGTCGGTCCGTGGTGGGACCCTCATCTCCACCAGGACAGGAGATCCCGATGGTCTGGTGATTGCGGCAGTCCTAATCTGCCAGGGCAGCACTGCAAGCATGTCTGCCCTGGGGACTATGACCTCATTCTCTGCCAGCCATTTTGTGGCAGTAGCACCACCATGAAAAGGCTGGTGGAGAGCGGGTGCACTGCTCATGCACTTGGCATGGGCAGTGCAGCGCCTTCCCGGCCAGCACCTTTACAATGTTCACTGTCTTCTCTGCAGACAGTGAAAATTGCGAGGGTACTGGTGCACCTTGCATTCTACAGCATTGCCATCGGCTCGATTACGAGATGGATATAATGTTGTAGGCTGTTTCCCACTAGGCCAGCGGCTCAGGTTTCCACCCGCTGACCTAATGGGAAACTCTTAATAGGCCCAGCAGGGAGGAAGCCAGTATGGCGGCAACCTCCCCTCGGAAGCTCAGTGGATGGCCTAAACCATCCTCCGAACTCGTAATAAGGCCCTATGTGTATAGGCACAACTAATTAGAACACCACATATGCTTTACCTAACAGAGATATTTAGGGATCAGATTTAACATCACATGTCACAATCCCTGAAAGGCCCATCATAAACAAATTCTAAGGGTGAAGGGCTTCTGATCTCAAAGTTAAGGAAAGCAAACTTTATTAAACCGATATTCCTCCTTAAAGAATAATATCTTTTAGAGCCCTCTAAATATACCTTTCCCTTTCACTCAAACATTTAGAAGGCTTTTTGGTCACACAGGAAACCTCAAACAGCAATGAGATTTCCACAAATACTACTTGGTCAGGGGTGATTGGGCTATACCTAACTTTCACTTTTACTATTAGACAGCACTTCGTAAAAAGCTTGTTAAATCAATTAAAAACATGATTTTGATACTATCTTTGTAGAGGCAATACTGGAGGTATTACAAAATCTACTCTTATTCAGATATTCAGAGTCCAAGCACAGTCTCTAAGACTCTTAAATTTCATATGTTTGAGACAGTGATTAAAGTATGACAGAAAATATTCAAGTACTTTCAGGTACCAACAGTTCATGAATATACCACCCTCATGGGACCCTCCAGCGGCACCAAATTGAGGTACTGAAAATATCCCATTGGCACAATATTCTGTTTTCTTATCAGTTATTTTTAATGGTGTGGTTAAAACCTTTCAGGCTAACAGTGAAGAGTTTAATATTCCATCTAAGGAATGTTTCCTATACATATAGATCCAGGCTTTACTGAGTAAAGGTTAGGACCTGATGCTCAATTTTCCACCTAAGAAATGTAGCACCTTGCTGGACTAAGATCCACAAAGACTGTATAGTTACTATTAAACCTTTTTGGAACAAGCACAAGATCAGTTATCTGTATGGCAAAGAAGTGTTCCTGATGGCTATTAGCAGAGATTACTTGAGAAACAATTACAGAATCAACATCAGCTTGAAGGCTTCCACAATAGCTAAATATCACCTGCAGCACTATTAGACCTTTTCAATTGTATCATTGCACATAACCAAGTTGAGCAAGGGCTGAACTGTACAAGACATGCACTGCCCTAGGTAAAATTCAGTAAAAGCATACTGGGTATATATGTCACTGCCATGTCTGGTAAGTATACCATACTAAGGAAGACATGCTAGCTAGATTCTTGATTGCTGCCGACATTGGTTTCAAAAGTGAATTGAAATTAATTATGACTGCATGCAATAATTTGCTCACAATTTGTTTGTTTTTTATCTGTATTGATTGTATTTTTACACATTGCATGGACCTGGAAGAGCGATGTCCAGCGCAGGGTCTCTTTATGCACTCACAAATTAATTCATATCATTGATAGCAATAATTTTGAAAAGCAATGAAATGCAAGTAACTATTCTAAAGGTTTCAGAGATATATTGGGATACGTATAAGCCAACTTCATTAAGATCTCCATAAAATATAATTGAACGAGAATAAGGCGGATGGAATATCGGTCACTTTTGTGATGGAGTATTCCCCTCTGCCAAGACATAAATCAGGCCCAGTGTTCCTAAAAAATACAGCTGACTCTTCCACAACTGGAAAATACTGTTCCAACTCCTTCCTCCTTTTCATCTAAAATATTCTTCAATAATTTGTATTTAACTGTATTTCTTATTCCTCACTATGCAAAACCTGCTTGGTCTCCTTCAGTCTGATTTTCAGGTACTGCCCTCTCTTGTTCTCTAGCTTTGAATACCTCCAATCACTACAATCAACTCTTTGCCATACTTTGTGTTCTCTCTGCCACATTTGACACCGTAAATCACAACATCCTACTTTTCACACTATCTAATCGTATTACAGACTGAGCATTAAATTGGTTTTCAATCACTCCATTTCATCATTATTCCTCTGTATTTTTCTGTTCCTCTCTTTCCACCATTTATGAGTCAGTGTCCCACAAGGCCCTTTCTACATCCTTCTGCCACCCCATCACTTCATTTGGATTTTGTAACCCTTTATAATCCTAAAGAACACACTGTAACTAGTAACACAGTAGTTACAGCTAGAGCTCTTTATTAATACTGATCCTGGTTTTTAAATCCACAAGCAGCTCCTCGCCTAAAGTACCTGTCCTCAATCTTCACATATACATCCCTATTTGAAACCTACATCAAGGCAATCTTGGTCTTCTGACCACCCTCAACTGAGATGTACAGCTTTCAGATTTTGGCCCTAATGACTGATACCTCTGCACTGGAAATCTTCCATCTAAAATAAGACTATAATTTTACTAATCTAGTGTGCTCTCAATTATCAATCCATGCTTTTAAGGCCAACCAAAGATTTCTGAATCTTATAGTGAAAAAATGGTACCTAAAACTGAAATATTTATGCATACATTCACTGGAAAAAAAACAAAGGTCAAAATGAGGTTATAGTAAGGAACTGTAAAAATAGCTTACTTTACATTAAAAAAAACTTAGTAATTAATTGAAAAAACAGAGGTTAATGGAATGTTATAATTAGGTGAGAATGTCACTCAAAAATGCCATTTTAAACTAGCAAAACACTGAAATTCACTAGTTATTTATCTCACTTAACTATAGCTCAGGCCCTGAAGCAACTATAACCTGCACCCCCACCACGCACAGTGTTGTCATTTGTGACATCATTTGATATGTTCCTGTGATGTTATTAAATATGTTATAGAACATGTCATGGGTGATGTAATATGGGAGGTAATAAGTAGCATGATGAGGGCCTCAGTTATTGTTAATTTAGAGCATGAGTTACAGTTACTTGAAATAAATGGCGAATTTCTGTGTTTTTGTCAGTTTAAAATGGTATGTTTGCTGAAAAGTGCCGGCAACCCGCCATCAGGAATCTGCAGGCTGTGCCAACAGCATATGGAAAGCATCATCCGCCTATTATGCACCTGCACTTTTCTGATAAATGGCCAAAACCTCCTCCTTAAAAATGTTTTTATTCCTATGGAATCAGAACTTGCCGCCAAGCACGAATTTGCTCATGTAACTGCACACTTTGTCAAATTTATGAACATTGTAGAGACATTCGACAGCCAAATCTGACATTGGGGTATTCTCCGCCAGAACAAAAGACAATACTGGTGCAATGCAGTGTCAGTGTGAGCTGCTGGGTGAGGAAGCAGTTCAACAAGCTCAAACGTCTCTATTGCAGCCGGCAACGTGCAAATATGCTTCTTAAGCAATGGTCTGCGAGTATCACATTTCCAAGGAGCATGCCAAAATCAGCGTCACCAGCCACCTGTACTGCAGAGAACTAATTCTTCAGCAGTTTAATGACACTACTAGTTTTAATTAATTTATGCTCGCCAAGCCACTTTAGGAGCAGGTAGTTTTAAAATCAACCTCTCAAGACGCCGCTGGTAATAGCAGGACAGTGAATTATGTTTTATCCTTCTCTTTTCTGTAACTTATTCTCGCTCAAAGTTGATTAATCCAAATGACAGACTATTTTTCTATTCTGCTCACTGCTGATGTAGTAGAAGTATATTCCTATGGCCTCTCAGGGCCAGATTTATTAACTTTTCACTTTAGGGAGTGCACCAAGACAACTTACTACACTGCCTTGCGTGAAAGGGAAAAAGCAAAAATGTGCTATATCTACTAATATGTGGCCAGCCTCAGCTCTCTTATAGTGCTGGCTCACTGCAGACAGCCTAGTGCCAACGCAGACACACGTGCACCAAGGTGCCAGGATGCCTGCATTGCAAGGAGAAAACGTTTTTGTGCACAAAAACAATCCCTGGATGGTATTTTCCTCTTTCTCTGTGTGCCCCAGAATCTTAGTAAATCTGGTCCTCTATCTTAATGTCTGACTCTAATTATGTTTAATAACATGGTCCTATATAGAGGTTTTTAATTATGAATTTGTTTTAATTGCATGGAAATGTCCATGGTTTTAATTATGTAAAAATACAGTTCTAATAATACTGTATGTTTTCACTGACATTTTCACCTAACTATAATGTGCCTTTAACCTTTGATTTTTTGTAGTGAATATCTAAGGCTTGTTTAAGTAAAGTAATATATTCTTAAATTCATAACCATAACATCACTTTAAACTTTGATTCATTCAGTGAATTTCTATTATTTCATATAAATTAAGAGGTTCATTGCCTTACATAAACTGTGTCCTATTCCTCGCCACAGTGCACAGTTGACTAGGTCATGCAACAATATAGACGCAAGATGTAAGGCAGACCCACCGGCTATGTCAAAGGGTCAGAACATCAAATTATAAAAAAGTGGCATGACTATTGGCTTTATCAGTGGGTCAGCACATCAACACATAAAAAGCTGAGCTATTAACCTTGTCAAAAAGTCACTGATAACTATTATCAAATGTATATTTTATAAATTCACACATTGCAATAGTTAACTGCAGTGATTATCACTAAATATGTTAAATATAATAGTTAAAAAAAACATTCAACAAATCTTTGGGTCTTGTTTTAGCATTTTTCAGGCTTCAAAGTGCAGCCATTGAACCAACCAGAAGGGGTCCTGATATTCCAGTTGAAGAGCATACACCTCTAGTTTGGAGTACTTTAGAGAAATATGGTAAGCTCTACCTCACCGCTGCCATGCACAGTGTTGTCATCAATAATGCCATTTAAGATGTTGAATTTATGTTATTAATGATGTCATAAAACACTGTCATGAGTGATGTAATTGGTAATTAGAAGTGCATGGCAAGGGAGCAAGCCATAATTACTTTACGGCACAAGTTGTAGTTACTTGAGATAAGTATGACAGTTGAATTTCAGTGATTCTGTTGGTCTGTTGAAATTGTCATTTTCACCTAACTATAACGTCATTACAACCTTTGTTTATTGTATTGTTTTTTTCATAAAATGTCTATTGTTTTTCTTTACATAAAGCAAGACGTCCATCACCATGAGTGGCATGAAATTGGACACAGGGCCTGGCCTGCGACCAGGCCCTTCATTCAACCCTGGGCAGAGCCTTCGGTCATGCCTTGTGTGGGGTTGGGCACTCTACCCCACAGCAGACGGTGTATGGCCGTGCATGGTGTGGGTTTGGGTGCCGGGCATGGACTTCAAGTAGGCCCTGTGTCCAACTCAGTGGGTGCTCAATCCCTTAAAGCGCAAAGCCTCGAGTTGGCACAGGGCCTATCATGTGGCCTGGCCCTGCTCTCAACCCTTGCAATGGCGTGCACTGCTGACTGTGTGACTGTGTAATCAAAAAGGGATTGTCTTACATATTTTGAATAAAACATGTATTTGAGTCTTCTTTATGCAGTTTTCAGGCTACAAAGTACAGCCATTTCACCCTCCTCAAGGAAGCTCTGCAGTCCTGCTGAAGAGCATAGAGCTTTGTCTAGGAGGGCTTTAGAAAATATAGTGCACTCTCCTGGGGTCATGGGTTGAATGACTCAAGTGACTTACTGTATTTGTAAATCTTCCCAAGGGCTGCTGAACCTTCTGCAGCCCCTCAAAACTGTTTGGTTGTACCACGTTCTCTTCTAGGGGCACCACTAACAAGAAAATGCATAATTAATAAGTGTTCTAGGGCATTATAGGGTGCTACTTGCTGGATCAGTGAATAATAAATGAGAAGCTTCTTCAGCTCATCTATTACTAATTGTTTTTATTTTATGAGTGTCAATGCCCAGCTGGGGCACCGATATTATTTTTTTATGTTGAGGGCTGCAGGAGATGCAAGGATATTGTTTGTTAAGTGGGCTCGTCAGTGCCAAACTGAGGCACTCATAACTCTAATTTTGTATACAGAGGAGAAACGGGAAGTAGTGGTTCAATGAGTGTAAATCCTCCAAAGTACTAAACAATTGTAATTCAAGTCAGGAACAGTCCAAATAGGTTGAAGCGCGGTGCTGAACAGTGGTGTATGTTCTACTGCCCAAAAAACATACATTGGTGACCACAAAGGTGACACCAAATGTTTAATTCTGGAAATACTGCAGCATTCCCCAGAAGTCCACAGTAGCAAAGTCAAACCGCTGAATTCGGGTGTAGTGCGATCTGTTTATTGCTCGTATGAAGGTCAAATTGACAAGATGGACATGGTGCCACAATCACAGCCAACCCATGTTTCATCACATTTGTGATTTTTTCAAGGTTAGTTAAGTAACAGATGTAAGAATCTCGTAAACAGCATTGAGTTCAAGACATTTTTCTGGATGGCACTTGCCGCCCTGCGGTTTACATTAGGCACAAACTTACCATGGTCACCCCCATAGTATGGATTATTACTTGCTCTTGGCACATTAAGCTGTGACTATTTCTATATTTACTCTATAGACATTCTAATTACCAGTGAGACATTTGAATGCTCTTACCCTTGAACTCGATGCAGTTTACGTGACGAAACGCATGTTGGCCTTGATTGTGGGACCATGTCCAGCTTGTCAATTTGACCTTCATACAAACAATAAACAGATTGCACTACAATCAAATTCAGTTCCTCTCTTTTGCCTGGGTGTAGTTCAAATTTGTCTAGGGTAACACAGGTCAGGCAGGCACAGGTGTGAGTGGCATTTTCCAGTGACAGAGGAAGCAGCTTCCAACGTCAGGAAGGGGGTTGGTACGACTCACCCACTACCCTTTGAAGCTTAGAAGATGCTGAGCATAACCCCCAAGGTCATTTTGCTCAAGAAAGGAACAACTTACTCTACACTCAATGTTTATTTTGTCTCATGTTTAGACGTAATACACATCACACTACAGAAGAGCCATAAACAGCATAAACAATCATAATACTCTAGACACATTATTGGTCTTTGGGGTAATTAAAAAAATATATTTGTGCCTACTAGTGTTTTGTCCCCAGAATGTACAAATAATCCATACAGTTATTCCTGCTTTTCTATGTAGTTACATTCTATTTTTACTGGTGATTCCTTTATGTTCTTCAACACTTGTTGCAAACTTTAAGTAGTCAATGTTTATGTGCATGTGTTGGCAGATGTGATTGACAAATTCAAGACATCTGTCATCTGCCTTTTCCAGGTTGTTCTGCTGCGTCCTTCATTGCCCTTCATGTGCCTCCGGTAAAGGGTCTGTTATTCCCCATGAAAATCCCAGCAGAACAGGAGATTGAAAGGCCTTTCTTTAGACTGAGGTGTTGCAGGAGCACAGACATTTCTGCCAACACCAGTGAACATTTGTCTCAGAGGCCATGTTGAGACCAGCTGAGTATTTAGGTCTTGCCCAGTCACTAAAGTGTGTCATTCCTCAAACACTTGCTGCAGAAAGGCTCCACCCAGGTTTCTTTCCTCTCCTGCAATTTGTTCTCTTTTACTAGGCTCGGTTATGCAACCTCATGCAATCAGGCTAAGCTTCTCAAAAATAGACATCTTTCTGCCTTGAGCTTGATAAATTGTTCCCAGGAAAACAGTACGTCACTAACAGGTTAGGCTGGACCTTGCACAACCCCTATCTGTCCATCCTGAGAAGTTAACCTTATCTGAATCCCTGGAGTCCAAGGAGCAGCAATTGAGCATCTGTTTGCAATGCATAATTGTCTGCAATGACAAAAATTAGAAAAATGTCCTCAAATAGTACTAAGAATTTTAGAGCAGTAGGAACAAATTGAACTGTATAGGTATTAAAAGTGTGTGTATTAGTACTGGCATGTGGAGGAAGCCAGGCATTCACCATTTGCATTTTTATTTTCCTCATTACAACAATCTTCAACACCAAAGTACCTCATAAAATGCATGAGCAGATGTCTACAATGTACATACACTAGTTTAACCTTCATGGAGTGGGACAGTGTGTTCACTTTAAATATGTTGGGGAAATGGGGATTTTCACCTGTGATCAAGGCACCATGAGTGCCGAAACGTGTAAGGTGCTGATTCTTTACCCGACGGCATGATGGGGATCGTTTACGGACTAAACTTTGTGAGCTGCAAACACTGCTGGAGTGCGCGTTATCCTTCTGTGACTGGTTTTGGAGGAGTTCTTATATATGTATGTATATATATATATATATATATATATATATATATATATATATATATATATATATATTATTAAAATTACATTTAAAAATACATTACTAGAATTTATATTACTCACAAAATATAAAAAGTAAAATATAAAAAAGAATTAAAATAAAAATATACCCTAAGCAAACAGCAGTCAAAAATTGTAATATATAAAATCCACAATAATTAATGAAAATAAATTAATTTTAACAGAAAGGAAAATAATATATTCAAGTCTATGTCTAAACTAATAAACATTAAAATGTAAAATACATATCAAACATTTAAACTTCTTTAAAATAACATCAATCAAATCAAAAACATAAATAAAAGAAAACTAACATTCAAACTTCAGCATAAAAAATGTCAAAAGCAACAGTAAGGAGTGTTTTTGAATTTTGGGAAGGGGAACAGATTTAATATTCACATTCAAACCTCAGCAACATTGGTGAAAGTGTTGGACTTTGAAGGGATTAGATTTATGATTCCCACTCCAACTTAGATAACAGTAGTGAAAAAGGACTTAAAATAATTAAACAATTTACTAATATAACATAAAGTAAACTTTAGCATACTGTCATCAACAACTGATGTATCCTTTAGCATGTCAACAGCTCATGCAACGAACACACAGAAGGTGATGGGAGGAATGCTTGCAATTTGCTTAACCTCTGGCAATCACTCAGGGTAGCATTCCAGCCCATCGTCTTGTTGTCCACTGTACCACCTCAGCTATATTAGCGTAGTGTTGCTACCAATCCGAATAACCTGACAGGGCCTTATTTAATAAAACAGAACACACTTCACAAAGATATTTTCACTACTAAGTTAAACATAGACAAAAAGTACCACGGTTTCCAAGTATAGAATGATGCTGAACACAGAAAAACAAAAAGCATGAATTTAGTTAGACTCTTTAATGGATTGTTTTTCTTAAACATATCACACAGTCTACCTACGTTAGTAAACACCCTCAAACGTGTGTTTGTTAGCATTTATAAAGCTTTCAATGGACTAGCGTATAGGCAGAAATCTACTTGGGAGTAAACCCACCATCAGAGGTAGAAATTGGTAGTTGTGGAAAGAAATAAGGTGTCTCCGCCAGAAAGAAATATTTATTCAGTTGAGGAAAATATTAATGATATTTCTACATATAAATATACACAAGTTAAACTGATGCTTGGAAAGACCCTGGATATTACAAACAAATCTGAGAACTACTATTGCAAATTTGTGTCTATTGCAGTTTTCCAAGACAGATGTTGTAATTCTATTTGAATCCCTTACAAATGTATATTTACTCAAGACATAGGTGTTTATCTAATAGACTAAACGCACACCCTTACTACCGAATCACTGCTCCAATCTGTGGGTATTTTATTATTTGTATATAAGCCATTTACAAAACAATAGAATGCATTTTTACCCATGTTTTATACATGTTCTCACTTGGTACATGGCAATACAAAACCATAGTGCCAATTTGCTATACACTAACAAGACACACAAGTGCAGCACAATATAAAGCACATACACAGACATTAACACCTATACACTTCCATCTGCAGGTAGGTATCATCAAATGTAAGGGTTGTGGGATAGGGCTCTTTCAGACACTCCAGGGATAGTGAAGTACTGAAGTGAGGGTTCACAGGAAGGGCTAATAATGCACATGGATAAGTGGACAGATAATGTATGAATTGTATAAGGTTTATGCATGTATGATAGGGCCCATAATGAGGTTTGTCATATTTTGAATATGGGTGGGAGGCATTTAACTGTCAGTTCTAGTCGGATGTATGATAGAACAATGCATGCACCAACCATGCATGTCTGAACAACGCGGTCGAACAACGACGCGTTGTTTGCACTCATCATTTGCCACGCATGCCTTTACAACGATTTTTCTTTGGAAAGGTATGCCGAGTAAAGGCATGTGTGGAGCAGCCGGCGTGGTTTTCACATGTCACACCCCACCCGCCCTATAAACACAACTACCCTGACCCCCCACACCCAAAAGCACAACTACCCCGTCCCTAAAAACAAAATTACCCTAAAAAAAACAAAATTACCCGACTCCCCACACCCACACCTAAAACTCCACCCCTCCACCTGCCCTCAGAAGAAAACTACCCGACCTCCAACCCTGCCCCTAAAAACAAAACTACCCCAACCGCCTAAACAAAGGAATAACCCAACCATCCCCACCCCTAAAAACTACCCCACCTCTAAAAACTACCCCAAATCCTCTCCCAGCCCCACTTACCTGACCAGCCCACCACCCCGCCACTAAAAACAAAATTACCCAACTGCCCCACCCAGCCCCTAAAAACCTGATCCCCCCACCAGCCCTAAACATAAAATTACCCCAATCCCCACCCTGCTCCTTAAAACCCGACCCCCCCACCCAACCATAAAAACAAAATTACCCCAACCCCCGCCCCTAAAAACCCAGCCCATCCACCTTAAATACAAAATTACCCCAATCCCCCCACCCCAACAACAAAATTATCCTGAACCCCCACCCGCCC
Source organism: Pleurodeles waltl (assembly GCF_031143425.1). NCBI lineage: Eukaryota > Metazoa > Chordata > Amphibia > Caudata > Salamandridae > Pleurodeles > Pleurodeles waltl. The sequence continues at coordinate 432,165,635 of NC_090442.1, forward strand.
ATTAAAACCCGAACCCCACCTGCCCTAAATACAAAATTACCCCGACCTCCTACCCGTCCCTTAAAAAAAAAAAAACACCCTAAATACAAAATTACCTCACACATCCCATCCCGCCCCCTAGCCCCATTTACCTGACTACATCCTCTCCCGATGCTGACCTCTTTTTTTCTCTGCCTTAACCACACATGTGTATTGTTCAGCACATGCTTGGTTAAGGCAGAGAAAAAAGGAGTCGTTGTTCCAGTAAGCGTGGTGAGGGCATTGCGGTAAATGCATCTTTTTGCATTTGCCGCGTTGCATGTGATGTTTCCCGTTCTAGTCTCTGTCTCATATTGGGAAGTGCAAAGATTGGTTAGCCTAACATTTTATTCACTGCTCTGTGAAGTGAGAGACTACAGTATCAGTGAAAAAAACATAAAAATGAATGAGGCATGGCATCCATCTGACCTCAAGATCGCCTGATAGGACTCCACTGACAGGCAAACCTGCTTTTAATGTGACATTGGACAGAGACTGCTGTGGAAGGCCACCTCTCTCAAGCAGTCAAATTAGCACTGACCTCTAACCTCCCCTTCACTGTATGGGTTCAGATTCTACCCTCAAAATCCATCCAATGTTACCTTCCCCACCTCTTGGCCAATGTCTTAAAGCATATTGGGTTGTTCACACTCCAAGGTAACAGCAAGAGAATTGTAGGCAGTGCAGGGCTGTGCTTCAACACCATCCTGAACAGGTCTCTGTTACCCTTATAGTTCCTTCATCAGCACAACAGCCAGTCACCAACCTGCATTCTTGATAGTGTTCCGAGCCCAACAAGGCATCTGCAGCAATATCATATGCAGTTGTTGCAGTCAGTAGTCAATGGTGATTATAAATATAGGAGTTACCTGCGTTCAAAATGTTCAAACATAATTTGGTATTATTGAGGCTAGAGCAACAATTAGAGACAGATGCATCTGGAGACTCATTAGAGTGGGCACATCTTGCTCAGTAGTTGCTCACATTTCTCCCACAGTACGTGAATTATGAAATTACAAACGCAGAATATATTTGATTCTGTCAGGTAGGCAATAACAATAGTTTCATTCCATTTTCTGAGTAGGTAATCTGATCAGAATTGTTTGATTATGTTTTTTATTTTTCTAAATGTTTCAGTATGCATAGGCAACATTCAGCATCTAAAGATTCAGCTAAGATTTGTGCCAATGCTTTTGAGGAATAAGGGCGAGTCAGAATTCACAACAATTCATATAATAAACAAAAATATAAGGGATACCCTTTTCTCTACATTATAAGGATTCTGTGAGTCACATAGGAGTGCAATTACCATATAGTGAAACAAGGCAGAAGGCTGAGTTCATTTATAAGGTTATGGAACTCCAAGGTTACTTGCAATATCATGTATGCTGGGTGTACTTTATCCCATATAATAAATGATCACCCATCACCTTTCCTACAGACCACTTAAAACGTTGGTGCATAGCTCTTTCAAGTGAAAGAGTGGGCATGTTTGGAACCAAAACCTCTAGTGCAAAATTAAAACACATCAAAAACCTGTTAGTTATTTGTTGCAGACAGATATTAGAAAAAGTTCAATAAAAGTCAGTTTAAAAAAAAAAAAAACTGTCTTGAACTGTGAAGAAACCTGCTCAAAGATTCTAGCTTTTCACTATCTAAGGAGTGCAAAAACTAAACATGTTCTCTTTGCTTGCCATTGTAAGATAAAAAATAAAGAGGAAGAAAGAAAAGCAAAGTTCCATTTTCTTTGCTTCAAATAGCTGCTTCAATTATTCTCTGTGAGCTGACCTGCCTTTCACCTCGCCTGCTGGCTCTGGCAGCTGGTATTGTTGTGAGGCAAGTTGTAATGTAGAAATATGCAGATTAAATTAGATTAAGAGAGGGTTTATTGTAAATAGTATCGATACTTAAATGATTCCACCTGGAGGAGATGTAGTTAGATGTGCAGACTTGATCTGTCTGGCTCAATTGCCCTTCAGAGAACCTCATTTCAGGTTGCACATCATTGTGCAACCTGACAATCAGGCTACCATCCATCGCCTTTCTTTTAAAACACAAAAAACAACTGCCTCTCACCTTAAGAAACACATTGAAACAGAGACTAAAAAAACACCAGAATGCAACATTTCACACCATCATCAAATGGTAAATGGTAAAAGGACACCACACAACATGCTGGTAATATGGCCACCACAAAACTACACTAGTTGGCCACCTGAGCAAAACACAGTTGTAGACGCAAAACAAGCAAGGAAACAACAAAAACATAAAACAGGTATGTGGTATATTTCAAATCAGACACTCATCCATGTAAGGGGATCATGTGTTTTAGCAATCAGAATCTTTCAGTCCACACACTCACCCCATGTAAGGGCATTTAGTGCTTCTGCAACAGCTATCTTCCAACTCACACACTCAGGGGATTCAGGGGCATATTTATGAAAAGTGGCACTTCACCTAGTGCAGCGCCACTTTTCTTGCACCCCTAACGCCCCCCTAATGCCAGCATGGTAGCGCTTTATTTCTAATACAGGGCACCGTGGCAGTAGTTAGGGTCACGGACCTTGGGTACAGTACTTGGGGTCAGGACTAACACTTACAGAAGCCAGCAGAGGGGACCAGGTCAGGTCTCTTTGTGATTGTTCATCTGGAAAACAGGAAAAGATCTCTGGAAGTTTATCGTTTCCATGTAGCTTAAACAGGAGGTCAGCCAACTGTTCTTTTGAGTCACTTCTGGGGTCATGGAGACCAGACAAGCAGGTTTAGTCTTCTTTCAGAAATCAGACAGCAGTGAAGTCCTTTTTCTGATTCTTCACAAGTCCAGGACTGTTCTGAGGAGGGCTCTGGGGATGCTACTTTTATGCCAGGTGTCATCCTGTGAGTGGGTCAATCCTTTGTCTCCCCTCTACATTTGTTCTGGGCAGCTCCTCCCTCCCACATGGGTTGGAGCCAGCCTGAATAAAAACCTTTGTCTCTCTTAAAGGGTAAAGAACCCCTGCTAACAATATAACTAGAAGATGATTCTGGGTCTCAACACACTCCAAGACATCCCCCATAAATACTGAACATTTTACAAAACTGCTGACAAGCCAAAAGGAAGGAAGGGTTCCAGTAACACATTTTGCACGCCTATAATTTTAAGAAGAAAGACTATCCTCAGTAGCCATTTTGAACTTTGTTATTATTTTATTGTATGGGTATTTTAGCACCAGGACACCAGATTTTGCTGCACTTTGTGGACTTTCCCTTTTTAAGATGATTTTATGGATTTACCTATTTTTTTATATTTGACTTTCAGAGGATCAAGCATTGTATAAGTTTAATTAATTTTGCTATAAACGTGGTCTGTCTGTCATTTCATTTACTGGCCCTAGGTACAGGTACTACCACGTACAAGTGACAAGCAAACTAAATGTGCCTAATAGTTGTATGCCAATTTTGCCACATAGAGAACAAGCAATTTACCCCTTTTGGCAGGGATAAAGAACACATAGGTCAATGCCCAAACAAAAGTGTTTCAGTAGCAGAAGATGGAGCATTAGCCCAACAAAAATCTGTACTCAGGCTCCCTCATGGGGCTCCAGAAAAGCCAAAGGGGATGATGACTGATAACCTGCATGTATTGGCAGGCACTTCCTTTAACCCTATCTCCACCTCAAATGACCTTCACTAAAACCCTCCTCAACCCTCCTCATACTGGCTCTTTCTGCAACTGTAGTACCTGTGAAGGTCAAAGCAGCAACAACTGGCAATACATTGAGAAAGAATCAGATACCACCTCCCGCAATCTCAGTATCAGGGCCAGATGAAGTAGACACCACATGATTGTACTGAGGCTTTGATTTGAGTTTAATGGCTCACACACCTAGACGGCGGCGGCATCTAATCAGAGGAAGGACTCAGTAACAAACCCGGTATGGACTCTTCATGAGCAATGCAAAAGAGGAGTGGGGAGAGAACACCTAATCTGCGGGATCCCAATAATACCTCTAGAAACCCATCTAGTTTTCTAGTGGCATAGTGGTCTAGATATTAGCCATTGTACCTTTCTACAGACTCAATTTGTACTAACAATCCAGGGCATTCACATCTAGAAAAAGAACTCTCTTACATGTTGAACATAAGCGACAAACAACATATGCCACCTAGCCTCAAAGAAAAACAGTGCCAGACAAGGGTTAATAATGATGAACAACAACATTAGAACTCATTGAAAGGGATGCTTTAATGAATCCTCAAATAAGTTACATAATTCAAGGGATCCCAAAAAGAGTACATAGAGACCTTCGACCAATTGAATGCAAAAGTTGACATATCAGAAAAATTAGAGATGATTGCAGAGTCAGCTTCACCAGCAGAAAAGAAAACTGTGGCAATGGAAAACAAACTTAGGCAGACAATTAGCAGCACACAGCTCAGATCAGAAATCTCAAACTTAAGTGTGAAGAACTTGAAATTTGCTGAAGGAAAAATAATGTAAGCTTTGCTTGGAATCCAGAAGGAGCAGAAAAACATTAGCTGGCCCAGAATGTAAAAATGGATTGTGCAAGTCATCAAAAATGAAGGACCAGAAGAAGAGGCTGGAGATTACTCATAGCAGCTGACAGTCACCAGAGAACATGGAGTCCCTAACACAGCACCATTTACCGCCATAAGGGACAATGGTCTGTTTGGCTGAGAGAGATGAGAAGTAACCACCCCTGAGAAATAACATTATATTAGCCTTCCTCCTTTTTTCTCATGCTAAAGCTAATCACCATAGGTGAGCAAACCATTTTCAGGTATAAAAGGTTGCATCCCCAACTCCAACACGGGGGAGAGGCACAAGAGACCCATTCCAGTATTGGGAAGAGTCACACCTAATCATGCACCACATGTGTGGGTGAATGACAGGAGGTTGAAGGTGAACAAGGTCAGTTGGGCGAGGATTGAGGATGAACTGTGGTTCAGCATGTAGAAGGGTGTGGGGGACCACTGAAAAAATAACAAAAATCCTACAGTAGGCAAGAAGATGGAGAAAGAAAGTTTGGTACACAATTTTTTTTTTTTTTTTTTTACCATATTGTAGTTGTAGGATAAGTGAATGGCTGCAATATTAAAAGTGTTATCATTTAATGTAAAGGACCTCAATTCTCATGCAAAGCAGTATAAAACAAAAGAAAGAATAAGGTATTACAAACCTGATATTGAATACATGCAGGAAACTAGAGTAGCATACACAGTTTGTAATACTTCAACCAGTTAGTGGCTAAAAGCTTTTGCATAACGCACCTGAGTGAGTGCAATTCTCAAGGGCGCTGCCTTTTTATTATTTGCTTCTTCAATAACAGTAATTTGATACATATCAAAGTCCTTGAGCTGATGGCTAATTATTTACATTCAAGCAGATAATTACTTGATACACCTCTGCTACGTATATGGTCCAAATGATGGCACTGGCTATCCTTTCTTCAGGAGCAAGCAGATCTAATGTCACAAGCTGGATATTTAGCATTTTATCCGTAGTAAGCAATTGAATATTGCTAACCCAAATGTAAGCTCTTCTAAAGTTCATAAGGTCATTTCTGGTACACTGAGGGGCATATTTATACTCCGTTTGCGTCGAATTTGCGTTGTTTTTTTCGACGCAAATTCGACGCAAAACTAACTCCATATTTATACTTTGGCGTTAGACGCGTCTAGCGCCAAAGTTCATGGAGTTAGCGTCATTTTTTTGCTTGAACACCTTCCTTGCGTTAATGATAAGCAAGGTAGGCGTTCCCGTCTTAAAAAATGACTGCGATGCATATGCGTCGTATTTATACTCCCGGGCAAAAATGACGCCTGGGAGTGGGCGGGACTAAAAACCCCGCATTTGCGCCTCTTTTTAACGCCTGGGTCAGGGCAGGCGTTAAGGGACCTGTGGGCTCAGAATGAGCCCAGAGGTGCCCTCCCCTGCCCCCAGGGACACCCCCTGCCACCCTTGCCCACCCCAGGAGGACACCCAAGGAAGGAGGGACCCATCCCAGGGAAGAAAAGGTAAGTTGTGGTAAGTATTTTTTTAAAACAAAATTGTGGCATCGGGGGGCCTGATTTGTGCCCCCCTACATGCCACTATGCCCAATGACCATGCCCAGGGGACATAAGTCACCTGGGCATGGCCATTGGGCAAGGGGGCATGACTCCTGTCTTTGCTAAGACAGGAGTCATGTTAATGGCGTCTGGGCGCCCAAAAAAAATGGCGCAAATCGGGTTAAGACGATTTTTTTGCCTCAGCCTGACTTGCCCCATTTTGGGACGCCCAAACGCCATTTTCCCCCTACGCCGGCGCTGCCTGGTGTACGTCGTTTTTTTTCACGCACACCTGGCAGCGCCGGTCGGCTAACGCCGGCTAACGCCATTCAATAAATACGGCGCCCGCATGGCGCTTCAGAATGGCGTTAGCCGGCGCTAATTTTTTTGGCGCAAAACTGCGTTAGCGCAGTTTTGCGTCAAAAAGTATAAATATGGCCCTGAATATTACACCACCCCTAAGCCAAAGTTTTATTTTTACTATTCCTGCATACATAATGTCAACATCAGGACAGTGCGCGCTCTACGGGCGACGTAATGCAAAAACCCAGTCCTTATGCAGAGACATATTTCATGCATTGTGTTTCTATGCAGTATGTTAACCTTTTGCATTGCAGAGCTTTCACCTTGAAAAGTCATTAATGCTGTTTGTAATTCATTGTTCATTTGCAAGGCTTGTTTGCAGGACTACAGGGTGTGGTCCTTTATTCTAAGACTTTCTAGAAGCCTTTCTTGCAGCATGGTTGGGTGTGGCTCGTAGGCGGGGCTTGGCTCTATATAAGGGAGCCAGCCCAGCTCCACGTGCTCACTATTCAGAGGTCCCGGTGCAGAGCAGCAGCATTTTCCAGTGCTTCTGTCCCAGAGGCCTATCCAATCATTTCCAGGCCTGCACTTGCTTATTTGGTGATCTTCAGGCAGGGCGGTAAGGCGGAGGTCGGGTTAGGCCCCCGACTCCGTTTTCCAGTGATGTTTGAGTTTTGGGCCTAAACTTGAAATCGTGGGTGCGCGATCATTTCATGGCATTTGCATTGTGAATTTCGAATCGGCAACAGTGTGCGCGATTCTTTCTAGGCATTTATTTCTTGGCATTCAGATCGGCAGTGTGCGCGATCCTTTCATGGCATTGGCATCGTGAATTCCGAATCGGCAACAGTGCGCCCAATACTTTCCAGGCATTTATTTCTTGGCATTCAGATCGGCAGTGTGTGCGATCATTTGAATCGTGAATTCCGAATTGGCAACAGTGTGCGCAATTCCTTCAAGGCATTTACTTCTTGGCATTCAGATTGGCAGTGTGCGCAATCATTTCATGGCATTTACATTGTGAATTCCGAATCGACAACAGTGTGTGCAATTCCTTCCAGGCATTTACTTTGTGGTATTCAGATCGGCAGTGTGCGCGATCATTTCATGACATTTGTATCGTGAATTCTGAATCGGCACCAGTGTGCGCGTTTCTTTCCCTGCATTTTAATCTTGAATCATAGATCGGTGTTGTGCGCGATCATTTCATTTCATAAAAATCTAGATGTTCGAATCGGCAATGGAGAGCGCAATTCTTTCCTGATGTTTAACTCTTGCAATACAGATCGGTGGAGTGCGCAATCATTTCTAGACATTGAAACTTAGATGAGCAGCTTTGATTAAAGTGCATAATATTCCCTGAACATTTAAGTGATGAAACTCTTAATCAGAAAGTGACGTAGAAGTGTTATTCATGGTATTTGTACAGTTCATTCATGTAGAGAAAAAAACATGTGCTCTTTGATTCTTGCTAGTTTATTGTTCAAAATATAATATGCTAATTCTGGAATGTTCATGTGAAAACCTTGCATAACCTTTCTTGATTTCCAGTTACCTAGATTCTTGAGGCCTAGGTATAGTGAAGCCTTAGGCCATTCATGTTTTTAGCATAAGTGTTTTATTTGAAACAAAACTTATTGAAAGTCATTGTAATTAATCTTGCAATTGTGTTGTTTAACTCTTGCTTCCACAGATCTCCGTCCCCTCTGTTTCCAACCCAAAACCCATTCCCCCACTTGGCCATTCTTCAACTCTGTGCTATATAACTAGTGGAGTTTGGAGCTGCCAAGAGGTGGACATGTTGGGAACATGCGCAAGCCCCTAGGATCTGGTCTCCTTGACACATAAACTGTATTCTATAAGACACATGGGCTGATTTAAGAAAAGTGTTGCTGAGCCATGTTCCTTGCGCCCCTTAGTGCCCCCCCTACATCCACCATGTGTGCAAATATTTAAAATAAGGCAACCATGGCGCAGGGTAGGGGGCTATAGCGTCATTTATTTTTACACTATTGATGTACTCTGTACATGGGGGCCAATTATAGGTGATTGTATGACCCCTTTAACGCCTGCTATGATCAGACATCAAAAGTGCTAAAAAAAATGGTGCAAGGAATTTTTTCAGCCCCCCCTAATGGGGGACGGCCCCCCCTTGCATACATTATCACTGGCGCAATGGTATACAAAGTGGTGCAATGCAGGCCTTGTGCCACTTTGTACATATCGCGCAGGTAAAATGCCACTTAAGCGCTGCCTTAGCGTAAAAAAAAATATACTATGCCAGTGTTGAGGTGGCGCTAGGGGCTCTTAAATATGCCACTCATTTTCTCAATTAGTCGTGACTTGATTAAAAATTCAGCTGTTAAATTCCATACATTAAGGGTTTCAGACCATTCACCCATTACACTAGAAATACCTATGAATGCTTATAAGAGAGATAGACCACAGAGTACATTTGATAGTGCATTACTTGGGGATGAGGCCCTTTATCAAACAACTAAAGTCATATGTCAAATTATTGCTGATAGAGAATAATAAATCTTCACATAATCATATAGTGTGGGATACACTCAATGCTCTTTTATGTGGGCTAGCAATAGAATACAATGCAGGGCAGATTAAGATAAAGACACACAGATTGTAGACTTTAGGATGTGGCTTGTTCTTTTATAGAAAAGTGTTAGAAATGGGGTCTTTGGTTGGCAGTCAGGTTACCCCCATCCAAGCAAGGACCCTCACTCTAGTCAGGACAAAGGATAAACACACCTGGTTAATCCCCACTTGCACCCTTGGTAGCTGGGCACACCCTGAAAGGCTTAACCCAGAAGCAATGTGTAAAGTATTTGTACCAAAACACACAGTAATACACTAAAAACACTACAAAACAAACACCACGCAGCTTAGAAAAATAGGCAATATTTCTCTAAATCAAACAAGACCAAAACAACAAAGATCCAACATACACAAGTCAAGACATCAATTTTTAAAAGAATACGAGTCTTACTCCAAAGAAAGCAAAGGAAACTTTGATTTTACGCAAAGTACCTGGTTAGCTATCAAAAATAAAGTCACATGGGCGAGCGTGTTTTGGAAAAGTCAGCGATGCATCAATTCCTTACTCGCAAGTGAGGGCGTGCATGGCTTCTTCTCCGGTCGGGTCGGAAATGTGTCATTTTTCTCCCCCGCAAGAGAGCAATGTGTTGATTTCTAGACGAGCGCCTCGGATCCACGCAGGCTTGCGTTGATTCTTGATGCCCAGCAATGATGCATGTGAAATCCAGTTGCACGGTGTTAGAAAACGGCACTGCATGGGGTATGTGTTCTTATCAGCAGCGGCAAGCGGCTGTTGCGTCATTTCTCCAGCCGCGATGCATGTGGAGCATCGATTTTAGCCACTAAGAGAGCGATGCCTCGTTTATCAGCCGCATTGCATATGATGCGTCGAAAATTTCCCTGCACTGTGTTCTGTGCATGGATTTCAGTCCTTGTTCTGCCAACTTCACCTTTTAAGGGCCCAGGAACTGGATGAGGAACCAATTGGCACGGCAGGAGTCTCAGCAGAGTCCAGGTGCTGGCAGAGGAAGTCTTTGATGGCTCTAAAACTTCAAAACAGGAGGCAAGCTCAGTTGAAGCCCTTGGAGATTCTTCTCAAGCAGGAATGCACGAAAAAGTCCAGTCTTTGTCCCATTTGACAGGCAGAAGCAGCAACTACAGGATAGTCCGACGAAGCACAGTCACAGACAGGGGCAGCACTTCTCCTCAGCTCTTCAGTTCTTCTCCTTGGCAGAGGTTCCTCTTGGTTCCAGAAGTGATCTTGAAGAAATCTAAAGTCTGGGGTTTTGGGTCCAATACTTATACCCCTTTGAAGTAGGCACACATCAAAGAAAAGTCTCTTTTGTTTACAGGATCCTGCCTTGCCCAGACCAGGCCAGAGACACACACCAGGGGGTTGGAGAATGCATTGTGTGAGTGCAGGCACAGCCTATTCAGGCGTAAGTGACCACTCCTCCATCCACTCTAGCCCAGATGGCTCATCAGTATATGCAGGCTACACACCAACTCCCTTCATGTTTCTGTCTAGAGGAGATTTACAAACAGCCCAACTGTCAGCCTGACCCAGACAGGGAATCCACAAACAGGCAGCATCACAGAATGGTTTAAGCAGAAAAATGCTCACTTTACAAAAGTGGCATTTTCAAACTGTCAAATTTAAAACCAACTTTACCGAAACATGTATTTTTTAATTGTGAGTTCAGAGACACCAAACTACAAATTTCTATCTGCTCTGAAAGAGAAACTGCACCATACGAATATTTAAACACAGCCCCATGTTAACCTATGAGAGAGATAGGCCTTACAACAGTGAAAACCGTATTTGGCAATGTTTTACTGTCAGAACATGTAGAACACATCAGTACATGTCCTACCTTTAACATACACTGCACCCTGCCCATGGGGCTACCAAGGGCCTACCTTAGAGGTACCTTACATGTATAAAAAGGGAAGGATTGGGCCTGGCAAGTGGGTAGACTTGCCAGGTCGAATTGGCAGTGCAAAACTGCACACACAGACACTGCAGTGTCAGGTCTGAGACATGTTTACAGGGCTACACATGTGGGTGGCACAATCAGTGCTTCAGGCCTACTAATAGCATTTGATCTACAGGCCCTAGGCACCACTAGTGCACTTTTCTAGGGACTTACTAGTAAATCAAATAGGCCAATTAGGAAAAGACAATTACACATACAATTTCACATAGGTTGCACTTGCAATTTAGCACTGGTCAGCAGTGGTAAAGTGCCCAGAGTAACAAAAACAGCAAAAACAGAGTCCAGCACACAGTCAACAACCTGAGAAGCAGAAGCATAAAGTCAGGGTAGACCACTCCAAGGATGCCAGGTCTAACAACATGCATGGGCTATTGTGATCACAACCAATGAAAGACATGATGTTGGCTGGACAAGCATATTGTATTGTATTGTATTGTAATTGTATTTATATAGCGCTTACTACCCCTGACGAGGCGCTGAGGTGCTTTTCGGTGAGTAGCACGCTACTCTGGAACCCAACAAGAATTAGTGATGGATTAGTATTGGGAAATAATGAGTACGGTTTTAGTATTATTATGAGTCAATTTGAGCCGCGGATATGAGAGTTTGTTAGTTAGACTGACTGGAGTAATGGAGGGGTGGAGGAGGAAATAAATCCAGAATTGTTAATTGGGAGTATATCCTTAATTTACTCAACCCAAAGGCTTGGGATGAGTAAAGGGGGATGGAGGAGGGAAGAGTATGTGGAAGGGTTAGGGAGAGCATAGTGGCAGGGTGAGATAAATGCAGAAGAATTTAGTAGGGTTGTGTGGGAGGTTACGGTAGTAGAGTGAGGTTTGGTGAGTTGGATGTGGAAGCGGAGGGAAGAGCTTAGGCAGAGTTATTTAGGAGATGAAAGTAGTAGAAAGGATTTGGGATGAGTCAGAGTGAGAATGGAGGATAGTTTGATAGAGACATGACATATGATGATGGGTAGATAAGTGTGATAAGATGAGAGCAGGAATTCATAGATCTCTAGTATAACAACCCACCCAGGAGCCATGCAAAGACCCACAAACATGACAAGCACGGATACAACATATACACATACATACATATATATATATATACATACACACACACATGAATACACACACAAATGCACATACAATACATAATTAGAACCATGGGTAAAATATACTTAGTCAAACAGGTTTAAAGAGTGTGTGTGTATTTTATTGTTTTGACATAGTAGCGATACATATTTTCTAAAGAAACTATACATAACTAGAAGTATACACAATCTGAAAAAAATATTTATCAACCTAGGCATATGTAGTTCATGGTTGTTTGAATATGGTGGTTATGAAGGAAAGAACCAACTCTTGAGTAGTTTTCTGAAGACAAGAAAGTTATCTGTGGCTCTTATAGTTGGGGGTAATGAATTCCATAGTTTGGCTGCTTTAACGGAGAACGATGTACCACCTATAGTCTTTTTCTTGTATGGTGGTGTTCTAAGGAGGGGTGCCAATCTTGAGCGGAGGTTTCTTTGTTGGATGTATTTGGTTATTTTGTTTCTGATAAAAAGCCGTCCTGTTCCATGTATAGCTTTGTGGGTGATACAAAGCAGCTTGAAAGTGCATCATCTGGCAACAGGTAACCAGTGTAGTGCTCTCAAGGCAGGGGAGATGTGGGCTTGTGGATTTACATGTAATAGGAGCCTGGCTGCGGAATTCTGGATACGTTGTAGTTTTTTCATAACAGGTAGAGATGATCCATGGTAGAGGCCATTGGCATAATCCAGTTTGGATAGTACAAGCGAGATAGTAGCTTGCACCTTGTGTGGAAATCCGAGGTGGAGGAAGATGCGTCGTAATGTCTTCAAGGTGATGAAGCTTGTTTGTGCTAATTTGTCCACTTGGGCATTCATAGTTAACTTGGAATCCATGGTGATTCCTAGGTTTTTAACTTCCTTGGATAATTGAGGAGGTGGTCCGAGATCATCAGGCCAGACGCACAGAGGGTCATAATTTTTCCAGTCACCACATATGAGTATTTCTGTTTTGAAGGTATTTAGTTTGAGATGGCTCCAGGTCATCCACTGATCAATGGCTCTGAGGCAAATGAAGATTTGTGAGTTTTCAATGTTTTTGGGGCATTCTAATTTAAGTAGTATTTGTGTGTCATCTGCATAGTTGTAGCATGTGAGATGGAAATCATTGATCGGTTCTGGTAAAGATATCATGTAGATGTTGAAAAGCAAAGGTGAGATGATTGACCCTTGGGGGACCCCTGCTTTTGTGAGGTAGGGTTCGGACGAGAAGGGGGGCGAGTGGATGATATTCAATCTTTTTTTAAGATAGTAAGTAATCCAGTCGAGAGCAATCCCTTGTATGCCGGCTTCGTGTAGTCTTTGAATTAGGGTGTCATGGTCAACCGTATCAAAGGCAGCTGAGAGGTCAAAGAGAAGTAGTGCAGCAACTCCATTTCGGTCCACTGTGTTTTTAAGATCATCCCAGATTGCTATGAGTGCCGATTCAGTGCTTCTTCCTGGGTGAAATCCAGTTTGGAAGTCTGAAAGTATAGAATTGTCTTCAATGAATTGTGACATATGTGTGAATGCTGCTCTTTCTATCAATTTGCTTAGGAAAGGTCCAATTGTGATTGGTCTGTAGTTGTTGGGGTCTTGCGGGTCTAGGTTTGTTTTCTTTAATAAAGGTCGTATGTGTGCCTTTTTTAGGTCTACAGGAAAAGTTCCTAAAGTTAAAGAGTTGTTGATGATTCTTCTTACAGGGGTGGCAGCAGAAGTAGATAGAAGGATGTTCTTGAAGATTTGTGGTAGGCAAGGGTCAGAAGGGCAACCAGAAGGTCTGCTTGCTTTAACTAAATCCTGGGGTATTTGTTTGAAGGACTGTAGAGGTTGGGTTGGTTTATTCTTAGAGGGTGTTTTAGGAAAGGGGTTGGTGTTGATGTTTTTCTTCTGTTTTAAATATGAGTCCAATGTGTCTGCCTTGGTTGTGTAGTGAGTTGCCAATTTGTTTGTGAAATCTTGAGTAGTGGGATGACTTCCTTCCATGCATGTAGGTTTTCGAAATTCATTGAGAATTTTATAAAATTCCTTGGTTGTAGATTGAGCATTTTGAATTCTGTCTGAGTAGTACCTTTTTTTAGCTTTTTTGATTGATGATTTGTATATCCTGTTAAGTTTGTGTAGCTGCAGTTTGTCTTGACTGTGGTTTGTTTTGAGTCAGGTCCGCTGCAACTTTCTGATTTGTTGCTTTATCTTTTTAAGTTCTGTGTTTCTCCAAGGTGTTGGTTTTCTTTTGTCATGTTTAGTTTTTCTGAGTGGTATTATGATATCAAAAGCTTCCTGTAGCCACTCATAAAGTTTTGGCACAGAATTAGTTGTATCTAGATCTGTGTTGGCTGTTAGTTGTGTTTCTAAGTCATCCAAATTGAGTTTGCTCCATGGTCGATAGGTGTTTGTATGTAAGTAGTTGTGGGGTGTGTTAATTTGTGGATTTGTATGTCGGAAAGTTATCAAATGGTGGTCTGACCAAGTGATTGGTGTGATGCTATGAATAGTAACTAGTTCAGGCTTAGCAAAAATGGCATCTAGGATGTGACCAGCGATGTGTGTGGGATTGTGTGCAATCTGATGTAGGTTCAATGCGACTGGGCCAGTGGTGATAGCTTTTGGATGGGGCATATTGGGTTTGTCAAACCAAATGTTTAGATCCCCATGAATGCATAGGTTGGAGTATAGTGTAATAAGGTTTGAGACTGTGTCTAGAAAAGCATCTGGGAATGTGGAGTTGTTAGGTGGAGGTCTGTAAAGGAGGAGAAAGTTACAGGAGGAAGTTGGAGTAGGGTGGCATCTGGTAAGGAGGTCTTCACAACCTTGTATGGAGATGTTGTCTGTTTTACTGAGGTTCAATGCCTGATTGAAAATAAAAGCTAGTCCACCTCCTCTCTTGCCTATACGGTTTTGTGTGATGGTTTGATAGCCTGGAGGAACGGCTTTGTGCAACACTGGGGCCATGTCATCTCTCAACCTGGATTCAGTTATGAATAGTAAGTTAGGTTGTGTGTCTGTGAGCAGGTCGTAGATGTGGTGCTTGTTTTTTAAGAGTGATCGAGCATTTATGATCTGGCAGTTTAGAAAAGGTGTGTTAGTGGTAGTGTTGTTTTGTTTAGGAGAAGGGTAAGCAGTATAATGTGAGCTTAAAGCAGGAGTGTTGCTAGTTGTGATAACTGTTTGAGGCTCACAATAGTCTTGCTTTTCAATATAGTTTTCATCTTCCAGCAGGTTAAGGAGGCATTTTATTGGGTCTGTGTGTGTGGGTGGTGAACTTGGTGGCTGAGAGAGCCATGAGGAGTGTACTGTTTTTTTGTAGGGTAGTTTTATTATGTTATAGACAAGGGGATGTGAGGTTGCTATGAGTGGCATGTTTTTTATTTTGTTTGCGTTTGTTTAGTGTGGATGGAGTATGGGTTAGGGGTGGTGGAGGAGCATGTGGATGATGAAGTAAGGCTCTAAATTGTGCAATGGAGGAGAGGCGAGTGAATGAAAGTTGCTGGGTTGGGGTTGGGGTGGTAGGTGTTTGTGAAGAGTGAGAAAGTAGGGGTGGAGATTTTGTATTCTTTGTGTAGTCCTGAGGGTGGGAGTGGGTATGACGATAAGTGTAATGTAAGTTTGTGTTGCTTTGATGTGCTGATGTTTGTGGTTGGTATTGATTTTGTGGAAAAGTGAGAGGGGATATTGGTGTAGTTGTTTTTGTTGAGGGATTTGTATGTGAGTTAGTGCTGGTGAGTGGAATTTGAGTGTTAGATGGGGTGTTGATGTGTTTTGGAGATGAATGTACGAGGTGTGTAAGAGGTGATGCATGTGTGTCAGGGGAGTTAGTGTTAGTTGCGATGACTGGAAGAGGTAGTATGTGTGGTGGAGTGAAATGTGTGGATTGTATATTTGTGTGTAATTGGTGAAGAGAGGGGAAGAGTGTTTGTAGATGGTGTGTTTGAAGGCAGGGTTTGGGCATTGTCATGATGACAGGTGGTCTGTGTGGAGCAAACAGTGGATAGTGTTGTTGGTTAGTATGAACAGAGAGTGTGTATCTGGAAGGCTGAGACTGAGAGAAATGTATACTGTAGTTTTGTGTTGTGTGGGTGATGGCAGATTGCGTTAGTGGGAGTGGACAGAGTAGTGTTTGCTGTGAGAAGGCAGGTGTTTGACTGTAGTAGTTGTGGGGGACATGTGTATATGTGTTGTATAAAGGGTATTGTGTTGGGTGATGGGGCAATACAATCTGTCTGTGGTCAGTTTGTGATGCATGAGTTGGATTCCTTTGTAGAATATGTGTTTGCATGTTGAGGGATGTGTAGGGGCTGAAACCATTCTTGGTCCACTGAGAATTCTGCAGCATTTCTGGCTCTAGTCCCTATCTGTCCAGAACAGGCCCAAACAGGGAGCTGCCCTTGTCCTCTCCGCCCTTTGCCTCAACGCCCGGGCTGAGACGCCCTGAGTCCTAGCCTTTAATAGCCCTACTGGCAAAAAATAAGCTGGTCCTAACCCTAGCCAATCCAATTTCAAGCCCCGATTCAAATAACTAATGGGAGACCCAGCCCTAATCACCATTCATAGCCCTATTCCTGACCACCAATCACAGCCCCAACCCTAAAGCCACCAACCAATCAGAATCCCAGCCCTATCCACCAATCACAGCCCTAGAACCAACAGCCAATCAGAATCTCATCCCTATCCACCAATCACAGCCCTAGAACCAACAACCAATCAGATTCTCAGCCCTATCCACCAATCACAGCCCTAGAACCAACAGTCAATCAGATTATCAGCCCTCTCCACCAATCACAGCCCTAGAACCAACAGCCAATCGGATTCTCAGCCCTATCCACCAATCACAGTCCTAGAACCAACAGCCAATCGGAATCTCAGCCCTATCCACCAATCACAGCCCTAGAACCAGCAGCCAATCAGATTCTCAGCCCTATCCACCAATCACAGCCCTAGAACCAACAGCCAATCTGAATCTCAGCCCTATCCACCTATCACAGCCCTAGAACCAACAGCCAATCAGATTCTCAGCCCTAGAACCAACAGCCAATCCGATTCCCAGCCCTATCCACCAATCATAACCCTAGCCCTGGAGCCAGCAACCAATGAAAGACCATCTCCCAACAACCTATCACAACAACATATGCAACAACCAATAGTAACTTATATAAGGAGCAAGTTAACTGAAGTCCAGTCCCTGTGGTCAGGAGGAATGGCAACTTCTGCTCTATTCAGAATCTCCCTGGATACAGACAGGCTGAATCCACACTTCCAAGGTAGCAGAGTCTACTTTCCAGGTAAGGGAGAGATTGTTTAAGAAACAAACACTGGAATACTGCTGGGCGCGCACTCTGAAAGCGGGCTTTTTTAAAGGCAAAAATACAGGGTGGCAGAAAGTTTTTAAGCACAATTTAAATCATAGAAACAGATTAAAACAGTCTACTAAAAAACACACACTTCAAGATGTATGTAGCCTTTTTACTTAGAAGAGAAAAAGGGGGGGGGTGCCACAAAATAGCAAGGCAATTCACACAGTCACGGCAAAAACGAATAAAAAAAAACCACCACTTTAAAAGAGGCCAGGCTGCCTGAAACACAGAGAGTCCACAGTAAAACAGACACAGGTAGCTGAAATAAACACTTTTGAACAAATAATACTATTTACCCAGAAACATCTCAGGGCTCCTTACCTAGGTCTTTTTGCAATCCTTGAACACTGGGCTGTATCAGGACACAGGGGAGATGCTCAGAGGCTCACAAAATGGAGGTGGCTGCCTTGGGCTTCCCTCCACAAACTTAAGGGGCCAGAGCAGGTGTGGGGGGGCGGGTCTCAGGTGCAGCAGGGACTTAGGGAGCCAATCAGCTAAGTCCAGTCCCTGTGGTCAGGGGGAAAGGCAACTGTTGCTCTATTTAGAATCTCCTTGTATACAGACAAATAAATGCATATTATTAGACAAAGCGCATTCAAGAACTCACATCATCTAGATATTACAGATAGGAAAAGAGTGATAAAGCTGGCAATTTTTAGCTATTCAAGCCTTTATCTGCTAGCAAACCAATTTATTATTAAAGTTAAAGATGAGGATGGTTAAATGCATACAACTGGTCAGACTCCCGCCATTCATCGCAGAACCAACAGAAACCCAGTGTTGAGTCCCCAAGGGCTCCTCTCTGAGCCCAACCCTCTTCAATATCTACATGGCTCAGCTCACCAAAATTGTCAGACAGCACAGCGTCAACATAGTCTCGTGCACCGATGACACACAGCTAATTCTCTCCCTCACTGATGAACCATCGACAGCCAAGAGCAACTTCCACAACGTAATGAGAGCAGTCCCCGACTGGATGAAAAACAGCTGTCTCAAGCTCATTTCAGACAAGACAGATATCCTCATCTTTGACCCCACTCCCTCCACCTGGGATAGCTTCTTGTGGTCAGCTGCCCTTGGAAGTGCCCCCCTGCCCACTGACCATGCACGCCACCTGGGCATCATCCTGGACTCCATGCTGTCCATGATCCTCCAAGTCAATGCCATCCCATCGTCATGCTTCCACCCTTTCAGCCTCCTCCAGAAGATTTTCATGTGGATCCCCACCGAGGCAAGAAGGACGATCACCCACACACTTGTCAGCAGCGAACTCGACTACGGCAAAACTCTTTAAGCCAGCATCAAGAAGAAGCTCCAAGCAAGACTCAAGAGAATCCATAACGCAGCGGCCAGACTCATCTTACACAGCCACAGCCACATCTCCGCCCACCTTGGAGACCTGCACTGGCTCCCCATCAACAAGTTCCTGACACACACCTACAAGGCCCTACACAGTATCGAACCGGCCTACCTCAACCACCACCAGTTGTTCTACACCTCCACAAGACAACTCCAAGCTTCTCAACTTGCCCTCGCTGCCACCCCTAGAATCAGGAAGAGCACAGTGGGAGTCAGATCCTTCTCCTACCTCGTAGTGCAGACCTGAAACATGCTACCAAACCATGTCAGACAGGTCCCCTCTCTAAATCAGTTCAAGAAGGACCTGAAGACCTGGCTCTTTGACGGATGAGCACCCCTACAACAGTGCCTTGATACCCCATGGTGTGAATGCTGCGCAATACAAATTGCTGATTGATTGATTGATACAACTAATCTTGGGATATCCCAAGCCCTTTCCAAATACAATCCTAACTTATAACTAGGACAGATACCAAAGCAAACAGATACTAACTCATGTGACCAATATGTAGATCAGATATCACTTCTCACTTTTCAACCAGAACAGATGACATTTTTAGCATTGCTGATTTGACCCAAGGAATTCCACAAACCAGCCAACGCAACCCCCTTGGGCAAAGCTGCATACGTTGATACTTTGTCTTGTGAAATTTATAAAAGCCTATGAGATGAGATATCTTCCCTTTTTTCTCACTTAATTTATAGGATCTGTGTGGTAGCTCAAATACCTGAGACTTTGAACCTAGCACTCATAATAGAATCCTGAAGAAAGACAAGTCCCATTTGCAACTTAAATCATGTCGACCTATATCATTGTTACATAGAGATAAGAAAGTATTTCTATGCCTAATTGCCAAACACATTCACACAGTTATTAGTGTCACAATGGCAACACAGATGTATCCCAGGGAGAAATGATATGGTGAACATTATGACTAATTCATTGGGCAGAGGCCTTGCACCAACACTCTATTTTAATGCACTATATACAGGAAAGACATTCAACCTGGTCAAATGGGATTTTTTCTATGGAAAGTCTTGAAAAGATTCAAAATTCTATAGACTATTATTTTTTTAATACAGCAGGCATATAGGGAGATGGAAGCAATCATCTCAATAACTGGGATAACATCTTCCTCATACGCAATAGAGCTAGGCAAGGATGTCCCCTGTCCCCAGCGCTGTATGCAATATATATGGAACTCTTTCTGCAGTGATAAATCAGAGCTCATAATATGATACCAGTACATTTTAGTACAGGCACAATAACGGTACTGGCCTACAAGTATGACATGTTTGTCGTCACATCAGAGACTGGTCAGGCCTTGGCTACTTTTACATCGTTAGCTGCAAAACCTCTCAGCATTGACTTAGTAAGGAGAAAACACACATCTTTCCAGTTGAGCCTGCAATGCAACAGAGTCAAAGCAACACACACATGGTGACCACCTTGAAAAAGTAGGCATCCCGTTTACACCATCATTTGACAAAATAAGATCTGTAATCTCTACTCCTCTGATTCAGAAAGAGGCACAGCTACCTAACAAATTGGAGCATTACCCTTTGTCATTGGTGGAGAGGACTAATATTAATAAGATAATTATTTTACCAAAATGATTACGACTGTTTCAATCACTACCAATCTACCCTCCCAGAACATTCTTTTCTACATTTGAAGCACAAATATCGGCTTTAATCTGGGGAAATAAAAAAACAAGTTGAGCATACTTTTCAACTTCCTATAGGACACAGGAGATGGGTCCTTCCCAACTTTCGGTTTTACTACTTTGTGGCACATATGGCTAAACTCATTTATGAATCCAGTAAGTTATTTTCACATGCAATATATACTTCCCCATTTTTCCCAACTTTAATCTACTTAATTTTTTAAACCTAGAAGACATCCTAAACATGAGGTTTAAAGTATTATGAGCATATTTATTGGAAGCACATCAGTAGGCATTGTGAAACTTTATTACATTGATACCAACTGTCAGAACCCATTTGAGACAGCCAAGCTGAAACTAAAGGGCCCTATCAGGGAAAACAATGCCTTTTACTCCTAATGTTTTAGGGCCTAGCTTACTATGGGCACCCCTTCCACTCTCAACTCATATTGGTAGAGTGAATCAAGCTGGCCAGGGCTTCTAGGGGAGAAAATAGATGTAGGGCCAACACAGTCTCACAACTCTACCTACATTCAGCAACCTCAATAAATAAATGTTCAATCAAATACCTAATTTTCTAAAATTGAGTATTTATACAAGCAAAGCTGAATACAGTGCACATTAAATAATAACACAATCTTCAAATGCCTGTGTTCTAACAATTGTCCTCACAGGCAACAGCACTTGTTCTTCTAACTATGGACTGGAGTTATTACCTATGTATATGAGGTAACATCCAGGTTAAGACTTGCTACAGAATACAAGTCTTAGAAGTGCCACAATGGGCATTCAAAGACCAAAGTGTCCCATCTCCTTTGGTGCTTCAGGCAGAGCAGATTCCACCCTCAAAGCCTCTGTGACTCGAAGTCCAGTCTTAACCACAACCACTGGAGATTAGACAGAAGGCCCGGCAGCTTTCAGCATACTGGGTTGCAGTTGATTTTGGCTGGTGTCGGCATTAAGTAGTAGCCTTGTTGCAGCTGGCACAAGGTCCTGGACCTCCATGGCACTCCTCCGTTGTCACAATAAGTATTTATTCCAGCCAGTACAGGCTCCTGGACCTCCATGGCACTCTTCCATTGTCACAATAAGTATTTAAAGCCTGGGATGGCAGACATGGGGTGGTACTCGAATTTGAATCACCAAGTAGCATCTCTAAGTTCATAGTTACACTCTGTCCACAGGTAACAGCCTATAGCTTCCCCTGTGACTACCACCTGCTGTAGGAGGTTGTGCTCTGGGCACTCAAGTCACAATACTGCACAAGGTGACAGCCCTATCTTCACCACACCACTTTACCAAGGCAAGGCACCACAGCCTCAAACTGGCATATGAGGGCCGTGAACCATGCACTAAAGGTGGCGTCCCTCTTCAGGTTACAACACATCATAAAATGACAGCCTTATCTTAACCACAGCGCTGAACGAGGGAGATGACCCTTAAGATTAACCTTGTCCCACACTTGGCATATGTGGATGGCAAACAATGCACATGGCTGGAAGCCTTAATCATTGGAGTGCTTCTTATGGACGAGAATTTCCCACTCTGCTCCCTGGATCCACTCAGCAAGATCCCCACTAGACCTCAATCTCCCTAAGCAATCTCTTTCTCCTCACAGTCTTTTTTATATTGGATTAGGAAGAAACTGGTGCTCCAAGCAAGTGTTCTTGATTCTCCTAGATATTGTCCCCTCACATAGTATGGGAGACTAACAGGCCCTCAATTCCCAGTCCTCATCACAACTGGCAGAACTCATGGTTAGTTTCTCCATTCTGGTGTACTGCTTTTACAATTTGTAGTATCAAGTACCCATTTTTATTGTCCATTTCAATACACAAATGTTATTTTGTGTCTCTGCCTTTGAAGTCCTTGTTCTGGCGTTTGTCTACATTGAAGTGATCACCCCTCATTTCACACTTCCTCCATAGAGAAGTCTGCCATAGCAGGTGTCTACCAATCAGATATCCCAAAAACCAAGGAAGTGACTAGAGGATCATACCTGGATGTCAGCTACAGTGATATGTGTATCAAAGGATTCCAACCCACCCCCCAGCCCTACTCTTCATGATTCCCTTATCAGTCAACTCTTTCTGGAGATGGGCCCATGCCCGTTTGACCAGTGAACTCTCTTTAGAATCAAATAACCCTTTTTGAAGTGTACAGAAGAGCCTGGATGTTCCTTTCTCTAGTGTGTGTCCCACCATTTCTCAGGAATACAGCAATCCACAAATCACTTCTAATTATACATGTTCCTCCAGCAAGCCTTGGGTATCCCAAAATAGACACCAGAGACCTTAATGTATTGTGCCTTGCAGAAGCACACATACAACCCAGCAAGCACAAGCAGCCACACACACTGACCGTCATGTACTGCACCACTTCACAAATACACACGCATGCCCCCATGCACACAGAACCACAATCACTGACTGGAACTATGCACAAGCCAATGCAGCCCAAGGACGAATTACTCACAGAGCAGCAGAACTTTACATGAGTGTACCAGGAGGCATGACTCCAGTGTCACAGGTAGAAAGGCCTGTTCACCCTGCTTATTAGTGTTACTTGAAAACATGGAATGTTCCACCACCACACTAATGCTGTTTAATTGATGGTGAAGGTAGAAGCCTTCACCACCTGAGGTTTATGCTTTGGGCACCCACACCAGCCTTTAGTAAAACCGCAATCCATGGGACAGGCCTTGGTCATGGTGCAGGTGCATGATCCGTGTGCGCCCAAGGCCAACAAATTGTTTTCAATGATTTAGAAATAGCCACAGCTGGGAAATTCAAGGCAGGGGTATTCGTCTATTAACATGAGAGAGATGTTTTCCTTCGAACACTGACAAATTTGGAACAACCTTTTATCGGTGCAAAAACCTCAATAGAACAGATCAATTCACCATAGGTTAAGAAGAACTCCAATTTGTATACCAGGTTTACTCATCTTGTGTTCTGAAGAGCTTTATTGATGTAGTTAACTAATATCCCTCGCTGTGAGTTCTTCAAATATCTCTTGAATAGTGCTTCTCTTTCAGATAATAATTTAAAATCTGCACAGCAAGCCCTGCCAAATGCATGCACATTCATGATGACGGCTACGCCTGGCTCAATTAAGGTATATTATCATTTGTTTTTGTTACATGCGGAAGATAAACTTGGATATTGGGTTTGTAAGTGGTTCCAAAAGTCATCTCATTAGAAGCTTTCAGGAGATCACTACAGATGACCTTTTTGGTCACACCTATTGTGAAATATGACTGCAATATTATCGTAATGTGTTTTATTTTTATTTTACATCAGAAAAAATCTTTAGTTGAAAACCCCCAAAATATCCAGCAGCTGTCCTAGATGCCAAGTATTAGCTGGCAATCACATGGCAATCACATCTAGAATTAGCACCTATTTAGACAAGGTGTTCTAGAGTGTTACGTGGTAAACAAAACCAAAGACCTTCTGACACTGATCCAAGAAAAGAAGACTAACAATGTTTTTCTGCACTTGTCTGTAAACATTTAAAGGACTTAGAAAATGGTTCAATTAAGGTAGAAAATCCTGACTGGCCCCTTTGCAAAGAGGGCAATTTACTATGGAATGCCACCATGCCACCCCCACCACAGGTTGTGGTTCAGTGAATAGGTTTTGACTTACCACTAGAAAATGTGGTCTCTAATCTTAGCCTAACAATTCTACCAGAGTATGCTGGTAGTAAGCACCTTGTTAAAAATATAACCCCCCCACCAAAATCATGAACTGTTCCAGGGGAGGCAGTATCCTTGAACTCTCTATTCGAAGCACCCTACACCACTTGAGGGGGAGTGTGGAGGATGGAAAATGTGGAAACAGAATGTATAGGTTTGAATACGGTCTCCACAAGTGAGCAACTGTGTGCTCTTGCATAATCATTTTTCAACTGATTCCTCTGCTGCTGCTTTTTTCAAAGGTTGTAAGTATTTAGGATCAGGCTGAACTCTAGCAGCAAGCATGTGATAAGCAAATTTTATTGAAACTCACCACACATTAATTATTACCACTGGGGAAACAGTGCATGCCTCTATACACTAAAAGGTAGTGTAGTGGCAAGGTTAAGGAATCTAAAACAGACAGTCCTTCATTTTGATAATAGGTCTTGTATTTGTCCAAATTGTTTCATCTTGGCCAAATCATGTTCTTCCCATACATTGTCCTCCTTATATGAGAACTTTGAAACAATCTTGTTGCGGTATAAGCATGAAGGATATTTTTTTAAAGGACCAGTGCCAGTGTGGTTTTAATTCATTCTTGATTAGGAAGTACACATGTTTTCAATCTAAATGGGAGGTAGCTTACATGACCATATGGAACCCACTGTGGCTGATAACTGGAATACTGTTACATATTATTTAGTAAGTAGGATGGCTCAGTGAGATGATTGCTCATTGCTGTCAAATATGGTGATCTGATGTCACAAGTTTGAATCCTGACAGGGAAGACTAAGCCTTCCATTCCTCCATGGTTGGTAAATTAACCACCATAAAATGATTAACAATAATGTCTGATGTGTACAGCATCGGGAAATTGCAGATGGAATGTCTAAGGGTGATAAAAATCACATAATTACTAATTAACCTTGTTAGACCTGATAGCCTTAGGGTGGTCATCCCCCAAAGTTTTGCCTGCCTCTCTCCACTTTTCTGCCACTGTTTTTGCTGGTTTTAGAACTCTGCTCACTTTAACCCTGCTAACCAGTGCTAATGTACATATGCTCTCTCCCTTAAACATGGTAACATTGGTTCATCCCCAATTGGCATATATGATTTACTTATGAGTCCCTAGTAAAGTGCACTACATGTGCCCAGGGCCTGTAAATGTAATGCTACCAGTGGGCCTGCAGCACTAATTGTGCCACCCATATAGGTAGCCCCTTAACCATGTCTGAGGCATGCCATTGCAAGGCCTGTGTGTGTAGTTTCACTGCCACTTACACTTGGCATTTAAAAGTGCTTGCCAAGCATAAAACTCCAATTTTCCTACATATAGGTCATCCCTAAGGAAGGCCCTAGGTAACCCATAGTGCAGGGTGCTATGTAGGTAAAAGGCAGGACATGTACATATGTGTTTTATATGTCCTGGTAGTAAAAAACTCCTATTTTATTCCACTACTTTGAGGCCTTTTCTTTTTATAGACCAGCATTAGGTCTGCCCTCATGTACTTTTTGAGTGGTAGATTCTGATCTGAAAGGGGAAACCAGGTCATATTTAGTATGGCCAAATGGTAATGGAAAATCCTGCTTATTGGTGAGGTTGGATTATACTTTTAGAAAGTGAGCTTTTCTCTGTACTTAAAACCATATGTGCCTTACGACGTGTCTCCAATCAAAGTACAGTCTATGCTGGTTGACAGCTCCCTTGTGCATTTCACCCAGACAACCACAAACACAGGACACTCAGTCACACCTGCATTCATCTGCATATTGAATGGTTCTTCCTGGGCTGAAAAGGTGGCAGGCCTGACACTTACATTTCAAAGGCCAGTGGCCGGCCCTCACATAATGGACTGCTAAACCCCCTACTGGGACCCTGGTAGACAGGACTGAACTGAAAGGGGAACTTGTGCACCTCAAAACCATTCTTTGAAGTGCCCCCCACTTCAAAGGCATTTTGGGGTATATAAACTGGGTCTCTGACCCCACCAAACCAGACACCTCTGGACCTGCACCCTGTCAGAGGAGCTGCCTTGCTGCCCAAAGGACTCATCTGGACTGCTTTGCTGAGAAGGACTTCTGTCTTGCTGTTGGACTGCTGACGTGCTGGCCTCTGACTTTGCTGAGAAGGATTCTGCCTTTCTTAAAAGTGCTCTCCAAGGGCTTGGATTGAGCTTGCCTCCTGTTTTCTGAAGTCTCTGGGCCAAAAATACTTCATTTCTTGAGGAACCTCCTTGTGTGTCGAATATCAAAGCACTGCCAGCTGAAATTAATGCAAAGCCTGCATTGCGACTGAGAGATTGTCGCACAGCTGACTGGAATGATGCAGCCCCGACTTCCTGACTGGAAAATCAACTCAGCGCCTGCCTTGCAATGAAAGATTTCACTGCACTGCAGTGAGGAACCAAGACTGCGTGCCAAAAAAAAGACACAAACCCCTTGCAGCCTGGAAAGCATCGTCCGTGCCACACCAGAAAATTTGACCCAACACCCTATTTTTCAACGCATCTCCTCCTCTGTGGTCTCCATGCGCTGTTATTTTTTAACATTTCACATAATCCATATTTTATTTAATATGCATAAATCTGTACAAAAGATACTTAATAATACACCTTTATACATTTAGGCCCAGATTTAGGAAAAGTGGTGCTTCATGTCATGAAGTGGCACTTTTCTTGTGCCCTACTGCACCCCCCTAACGCCACCATGTGTGCACCATATTTAGCATACAGCGCACCATTGCACAGGTTAGGGACATTAGCATCATAATTGTTTATGCTACTTTTGTACTTTGCAGGATTAGCACCAAAAATGTTGGTGCTAATCCTGCAAAGTACATAGAGGACCATGAAAAATAATGATGTGCCTCCTTTTGTGAAATTTTTGCAGGCCCCTAATGGGGAAATGCCCCATTGCATAGATTATGCCTGTCACAGGCATAATGTCGCTTAAGGGTTTACAAAGTGGTGCACTGCACTTTCTAAATATGGCATCATGTTTTTGCCACACTATCACCAGATTAGCGTAAAAATGTATGCTAATATAGCAATAGTTGGCACTAGGTCCTTCTTTAATTTGGGCCTTAGAATTAGATTCCAACTTTTGGTTTTAAAATCATGTGTAATTTCAGCATCATTCTCATTTTGTTTTAGCCCCAAATCATTATTAGTACAACTGAGAGTCTTAGTTCTGTCAAATTTTCAAACAATTTTTTATATATGATCCAAACCTGATTTTCAGCCAAAGATTCTATAAGTGAGCAGAGCAAAAGCATGCTTAGCGGAGTCCTGATGCTTCCTCAGAGCCCTGACACATGATATAAATTCTCAATTAAATAATATGAAAAATAAGTCACCACACAAAATCAGGCCCACATTGGTCTAACTGATCTTCTCATATGCATCAAGACAGTTCTAAAGCCATAGCATTTTTGATTGGGCCAGTATTTCAAAATTCTCCCCACATATGTGCCATCGTGCACACTTTCACAGCTATATGTTGTATATGGCACGTGCACACTTTCACAGCTATGTGACGTTGTAGAAGGCACGATGATTTAAAATAAATGATATGACTCAAAGTAGCTAATTAATCTTCATACAAAGTCTTGACAAAATATTATCCAATGGAAAATCTGCTATATTTTTCAAACAATCTTTAGAATCTCTAATGTAACAGGTTAGACTGTTGACTATAGGTGGCAGGAACAAGTCAATGTACTCAGATACTTTTTCAGTGATGGATCCAATACCAGAGATAATTGGTCTTCCTAGAAGAAAGTCTCCACCTTATTAGTTTTAGCAGAAGATATATGATCGTTTTCACTATATATATCTAGTGTTCTTTATATCTACATTCTTCTACATCTAGGACTCCCATATCATGACAGTGATATAGTAATTGGGCTAAACAGCTCCTCAATCTATTGTAGTCCAACATTTTACATTCCTGATAATCATTTGTAACAGACAGCTGTCATAGCGCTGCACTCCCATACATTTCAAAGTTTAATAGCACAATGTTCCCTCCTTTATCTGCTTGCCTTATTATTATAAGTAAATCATTACACAAAGAGTAGAGGGAATACTTTTCTGTAAGAGTCACTGAAATTAATTTTAATTATATCAATTTCATCAGAGACCTATTAAATGAAACACATCAATCACATTTTCTTTCGGTAGTACAGGTACAAAGGGAGATTTGTTGGTCAGCCTACTATATTTAATCAAATGCTATACCATCAGTTTCTGGTATAGCAGAATCTTGTAAACTCATATGTAGCTGTACATTCCAAGATTTTTAATAAAAGAATTCAGATTTACCTGGGCGATTGATAATGTCTATGGCTCAATGGCATTGATTAGCAAAGAATTCTTTAAAGTTGCGATTGCACATAAACTTCAATAAATCATTCCTCAGTTGAATTGTATCAAATTGTCAGGCAAGTTCAGATGACATACCACTGGAGAATACATTGACATAATCTTTGGTAAGAACTCTATCCAATCTATTTCTTCTCTGTCTTTTTTTTATTGTGCATTTTCATTTTTACTTCTAATTTTCCTGTTTCTTCTTCCCATGTGACCACTTCCTTCTCTTTTTCCTCTCTTGGTTTGCATATGAATTTTGGTCTGTGATCTTTGCCTTGTATTATTGCCATAGATCTGATATGGTTCAACTCTTCTAAACAAACTGCTTGATTGCACTTCACTCATATCTTCAATCAATCAATCAGTGATTTATAAAGCGCGGCAAATCACCCGTAGGGTCTCAAGGCACTGTTTGTGGGCGTGCTGCTCATTCGAAGAGCCAGGTCTTGAGGTTCTTCTGGAACTGCTTCAGTGATGTGGTCTGCCTGAGCTTGAGAAGCAGTGTGTTCCATGTCCAGGTTGCTAGGTAGGAGAAGGATCTTCCTCCTGCTGTGCTTTTCCAGATCTTGGGAATGGCTGCAAGGGCGAGCTAGGAAGAACGGAGATGTCTTTTGGGTACAGATAAGGCGATGGTTGAGGTATGCCGGTCCTATGTTGTGCAGTGCCTTGTATGTGTGGATGAGGAGTTTCTATGTGATGCGCTTGTTGACTGGGAGCCAATGTACGTATCTGAGGCGGGAGGAGATGTGGCTGTGTCGAGCGATGTCTAGGATGAGTCTAGCTGGTGCATTCTGGATTCTTTGGAGTCTTGAGTCTGTTTTTTGGTGATGTCGGCATAGAGTGCGTTGCCGTAGTCCATCTGGCTAGTGACAAGTGCTTGGGTGATTGTCTTTCTTGTGCGGGAGGGTATCTACTTGAAAATCTTTTGCAGGAGGGCGTGGAAGCATGATGATGAGACGGCATTGACTTGGCGGGTCATTAATAGAGAGGAGTCTAGGATGATGCCCAGGTTGCGTACATGGTCCAGGGGGGTGGGGTTGTTTTGCAGTGTGGTGGGCCACCAGGAGTCGTTCCAGGTGGTATGGGTGGAACCGATTATGAGGATCTTTCTCTTGTCCGAGTTGAGTTTGCGGCAGCTGGCTTCCACCCAGGTGGTTCCTGCTATCATCCTGTTGTGGAAATTTCTCTTGGCTTTTGCAGAATCCTCAGACATGGAGAGGATCATTTGGGTATCGTCGACATAGGAGACTATGTTTAGCCTGTGCTGTTTGATGATCTTGACGAGCGGGGCCATGTTGATGTTGAAAAGTATTAGGCTGAGTGAAGATCCTTGGGGCACTCTGCAGCATGTGTCTTTGGGTTCTGACACTCTGGCCCTAATTCTGAGTCTGACTTCCCCCCTCCGAAATACTGCTCCGCGGTCGAAAGACCGCGGAGGGTATTCCGAGTTTTCCCCTGGGCTGGCGGGCGGTCTTCGCAAGACCGCCCGCCAGCCCAGGGGAAAACTCCCTTCCCACGATGACGCCGGCTCGTAATAGAGCCGGCGGAGTGGGAAGGTGTGACGGGTGCAGTTGCACCCGTCGCGTATTTCAGTGTCTGCTTTGCAGACACTGAAATACTTTTAGGGGGCCTCTTACGGGGGCCCCGCGACTCCCCCTCCCGCCATCCGGTTCCCGGCGGGAGAACCGCCAGGAACTGGATGGCGGGAGGGGGAGTCGGAATCCTCCATGGCTGCGGAGCGCGCTCCGCAGCCATGGAGGATTCCTACGAGCGGCGGAAAGTCAGCGGGAGACAGCTGGCTTTCCGCGTCTGACCGCGGCTAAACCGCCGCGGTCAGAATGCTCGTAGGAGCACCGCCAGCCTGTTGGCGGTGCTCCCGTGGTCGGTGGCCCTGGCGGCCACCGACCGCCAGGGTCGGAATGACCCGCTCTGTGTTCTTCTGGTGAGAAAGGACCTGATCCAACCCAGTGCTTTATCTCGGATGCCAGCATTGTGTAATCTGGCACAGAGGTGAAGTGGGAGATGGTGTCAAACGCAGCTGAGAGGTTGGGGAGTGGTCTAGTATGATACATATGTCATCGGTGGCTGCTAGGAGTGTGTGTTCAGTGCTGTGGTTACTTCTGAACCCGGATTGGGATGGGTCTAGGATTTGATGTGTCTCGAGGAATTTGGTGAGTTGCTGGTTGACAGCCTTTACCGGGAGCAGAGAGATGGGTCTGCAGTTTTTCAGCTCTGTAGGGTGGGCAGTGGGTTTCTTGAGCAGCAGGTTGATCTCGGCATGCTTCCAGTCTGATGGGAAGGTGGTGGTCTTGATGGATCGCTTGATAGTTCGGCAGAGGTCCGGTCCTATGGTGGTGCTGGCCATGTTCAAGATATGATGAGGGCATGGATCCAAGGGTGCTCCAGAGTAAATGGAGTTCATGAGTCTTTGGGTGTCCTCTTCGGTGATGGGGGTCCAAGTGTTCAGGATCTGGCAGGCGAGGTCATTGCAGAGGTTTTGCGGAGGATTGATGGATGAGGTGTCGGTCCCGGGTTTGTGAACTCTTTGACAATGGTGAAGAGCTCTTTCTGTTGTGAGTGCTGGTGCTGAGGCATTCTTGAATGGAGGCTTTTTTGGCTGCTCTAATGTTCTGGTGGGGCGTGGTGACTGCATTCTTGTAAGCTGGGCGGTCTTTGGATTGGAGTGTCCCCTGACCTGTTTTGGCCAGGTGAAACACTCCCCGCGTGCACAGCACCACCGAGTCGTGCCCGCGTCTCCCCCTCCCCGCCCTCACTGCTCCAAGGGATCGAGGCCCTCCTGGACCCAATCCGCCCTGGTGAGTGTTAGAGTGTTTTCTCTGTTTCTCTGTTGCTTTGTCCATTCTTCTGCGATCTTTGGCTATCCTTGACTTTCTTTCCTGCATTCTTGCATTTCTTGTTCTTCTTTCCTCTGCTTTTTTCACTTTTTGTCTTTTTCACTTTTTTGTCTTTTTGTCTTTTTTCACTTTTTCCCCATTCTGTGCCTTTTTTCCCGCTCTCTCCCCGCTCCCCTGCCCCCCGCACCCTATTCGCCTGCGCCTCCCACCTCCCAGCTGCTCCTCCCTCCCCCCTCCCTTCTTAATGGCGGTCGCACCAGAGGCGAATAAGAGACAAGCCCGTTCGTGCTTAGACCGCGCCCAGCGCCAGAACCCCTGGACCCCGCAACAGCCACACTACCAACCTCCAGTACGACGCCAGCACCCTCCTCGCACTCAACACTGGACGAGACACCACCTGCTTCCAGGCCACTCCAAAAAGCACACACAGACCCTTCTCCTGCCGCAACTGCAGCTTAACCTGCGTCAGAGCCCATAAACCTCCCAGGACCAAGACCAACCACCTCCGCTGCATACTCCTCAACACTCGCTCCGCACGTAAGCACACCATCGAGCTCTGGGACCTGCTCGACTCCACCGCCCCGACGTAGCCTTTCTGACCGAAACCTGGTGTAAAGACTCTTCAGCACCTGACATCGCCGTAGCCATTCTGGACGGGTACAAGATCTCCCGCAGAGACCGCATCAACAGAACATAGCCATCATCCACAAGGCCACCCTCGAAGTCCACACCCACCTGGACAACTCCCTCAACTCCGCCGAACTCCTACACTTTCAAATCCACACCGACCCCAACACCACCCTCAGAGGAACGCTCATACACAGACCTCCTGGACCCAGGGCATTGTTCAGCAATGCCATTGCTGACCTTGCCAGCACCCACACACTCACCTCCATGGACTACATCCTCCTCGGGGACGTGAACTTCCACCTCAAAAACAATAACGACATCAACTCCACCACCCTGATCAACAACCTCGCCAACCTCGGCCTCAGACAGTTTGTCAACGCACCCACACACACCGCCAGTCACACTCTAGACCCCTTCCTCTCCTCAAGCGACCACGTCACCTTCAATTGCACCACCAAATTCTACTGGACTAATCACCACTGCATCCACTTCACCTTCAAGAAACAAACCAAACACCACCAATCCGAGCAACCATCCCGTCGTCACTGGAGCGAAGTCACCGAAGATCAGTTGACCAACACCATAGCCCAGAAACCGCCCACCGACGCAGACATCTCCTCCCACAACGTCAGGCTATGGATCGACTACTGTGCCAACCGCCTCGCACCACTCAAGAAACCCTCCAATAACCAAACCAACAGAAAAGCCACCTGGTTCACCAACGACCTCCAAGCCTCCAAACGCAACTGCTGTAAACTCAAGAAGAAATGGCTCCATGAATGCACACCCAACAGCCACACAGCACTTAAGGACGCCACACGCAGTCATCACCAACTCCTCAGGTTAGCAAAAAGATCCTCCTTCAAAACTCACAGGGAAAACAACGCTCACGACTGCAAAGAACTCTTCAACATCGTAAAGGAGCTCTCCAACCCCAGCGCCACCGTCAACGACATCCCCCCCAAGAACTGTGCGATGCCCTAGCCACCACTTTCCACCAAAAGATCGCTGACATCCACGACAGCTTCAACACCCCTACTACCTCAAACATGCCACTCCACGAACCCCACCCGCACCAACCGCCTGACCTCCTGGACCAGCATCAACGACGATGAAACTCGCAAGACCATGAATTCCATCCACTCCGGATCACCGTCAGACCCGTGCCCACACCACATATACAACAAAGCAGACTCAGCCATCGCACCACACCTACGGAAGGTCATCAACATCTCCTTCGAAACAGCAAGATTCCCGGAGAGCTGGAAACATGCTGAAATCAATGCTCTACTCAAAAAACCAAAGGCGGACCCCAAAGACCTGAAGAACTTCAGGCCCATCTCCTTGCTCCCATTCCCGGCGAAAGTCATTGAGAAAATCGTCAACACACAACTCACCCGATACCTCGAAGACAACAACATCCTCGACCCCTCCCAGTCCGGATTTAGACGGAACCAGAGCACTGAGACTGCTCTCCTCACCGCAACAGACGACATCAGAAGCCAACTCGACAATGGAGAAACATCAGCCCTCATCCTCCTAGACCTGTCAGCCACCTTCGACACAGTCTGCCACCACACTCTGAAAATCCACCTCCACGAAGCAGGGATCCAAGAGAAAGCCCTCGACAGGACCACATCCTTCCTCTCCGGAAGAACCCAAAGAGTCCGCCTCCCCCCTTTCCACTCCGAAGTCACCAACATCATCTGCGGCGTACCACAGGGCTCATCCCTTAGCCCGACGTTGTTCAACATCTACATGGCCCCCTCGCACAAGTGGCCCGCCAACACAACCTCAACATCATCTCCTACGTCGACGACACCCAACTCATCCTCTCCCTCACCAAGGACCCACACACCCTTAAAACCAACCTCCACGAGGGCATGAAGGCCGTCACCGACTGGATGAGAGGCAGCGGGCTGAAACTGAACTCGGACAAAACGGAGGTCCTCATCCTTGGGCCCACCCCCTCCACCTGGGACGACTCGTGGTGGCCAGCCTAGCTGGGTACCCCTCCAACGCCAACTGAAAACACATGCAACCTTGGCTTCATCCTCGACTCATCCCTTTCCATGTCAAAGCAGGTCAACGCCATCTCCTCCTCCTGCTACAACACCCTCCACATGCTTCGCAGAGTCTACAAATGGATCCCAACGAAACAAGAAAAACAGTAACTCAGGCCCTCGTCAGCAGCAGGCTCGACTACGGCAACTTACTCTATGCAGGCATCCCTTCCAAACACCTGCAACGCCTCCAACGCATCGAAAACACCTCCGCCCGACTCATCCTCAACATTCCCCGCCGCAGCCACATCACCCCCCACCTGAGAGACCTTGCACTGTCTCTCCGTCGACAAGAGGATCACCTTCAAACTCCTCACCCATGCACACAAAGCAGTCCGCAACACCGGACCAGCCTACCTTAACAACAGACTCAGCTTCTACACCCCCACCCGACAACTCCGCTCCTCCAACCTCGCCTCCATCCCCCGCATCCGATGCAAATCCTCCGGCAGCAGATCTTTTTCCTACCTCGCCTCCAAGACCTGGAATACCCTCCCGTCTGACCTAAGACAGATCCAGGACCTGCTCACCTTCAGAAGATGCCTCAAGACCTGGCTCTTCGAGCAGTAGCAGCACCCCCCCTTTCTCTTCCCCAGCCCCTTGAAAGCCTCACAGGTATGTAGTGTGCTTTATAAATATATTGATTGATTGATTGATTGATTGTATAATTTGCTGTTCCTCCATTTCTGTTACAGTCATCTGCAGGAGCTTTTCGATTCTTATAGGTCTGCCATTAACCATTTAGGTGTTTTGCTATTTTGGTTTCCTGGTGGTTTCCTTAGGGGGAGCTATGTTGTTGCCGCATTCCGATCACAAGTGGTGTAGATTGCATGCAGCTTCATTCGTGTCTGGTGGGAGGGAGTGGTGTTGTATGTAACTTTGCACCAGCGTCTGCGGCGGCTGGCATAGTGGGGTGCAGTGTTCTTTATGAAGTTAAAGTGGACGCTAGTGTGATTAGTCTAATTGTGCTCAGAGGCGTGAGACTTGGTGATGTTATTCCCTGCTGAGAAGACGTGGTCGAGAATGTGTCTGGCTCTGTGGGTGGGGACGTTGACAAGTTGTTTGAGGCTGAGTGTTGTGAGATTATCCAGGAGGTTTGTGGTTTAGGATCATCATGGGTATCAAGGTGGAAGTTGAGGTCGCTGAGTAGGATGTAGTCAGAGGAGGTGAGCGCCTGGAGGGTGACGAGGTCGGTGATGTCTTTGCAGAATTGGGGTCAGGGTCCAGGCGGCCTGTAGATAGATGAGGGTGCCACGGAGGGAGGAGTTGGTGTTGGGTTGAATATAGAAGTTTACATGTTCATTGGTTGACTGAAACTGTGACTTGTTGGTGGTTGTCAGGCAGAGGTTGTTCTTGTAGACTATGGCAATGCCTCCTTCAGGTCGGTTGGCTCTGTTCTTGTGGATGATTTAGTAATTGTTCGGGATGGCTGTGGCAATGTCTGGGGTAGAGGTGGGGGTGATCCATGTCTCTGTGAAGAAGGCAACGTCTGAGGCAGTCAAGTAAAAGAGGTCCTAAACTTTTACTGCATGCTTGACGAGGGAGCGTGTGTTGAGGAGTATGCACTTGAGGTGGTCGTCCATGCTTGATGCAGGATCAAGAGGTAGTCCTTTGAGAGTGTGGGAGCATGTGTGTAATGAAAAAGGTCAGTGGGTGTTTCTGTGGTCAGCTAGGTGGCAGGCTCAGGATCTTCCCGGGTTGAGGCAATGTAGAGTGCTGGAGTCAAACCTGTGGACGGAGCGAAAACCAGGGTCTGTGGCGCTGGACAGGGTCCAGGTGAGGACGGGCGCAGATGGGCTTCCCTTTGGCGTGCCTTTGGTGTGCAAGTGGTGCATCTGTACAGCGGCCACCTTTAAGGAGGGAGGGAGATGGGGGGTCAGGTCAACTGGGAGGCAGGAGGGTTGGAAAAGCACTTCACAAGGGGAGGGTTGGGGCCGCAGAGGCAGTAGCGGCATGGGGGACAGAGTAGTAGAGTGAAAGGAGAGAGAAAGAGACAAGAGGGAGAAAAATTGTATAAAAGAGAAAAAATGAAAACAGAAGTAAAGGCAGAAGTAATAGGCAGGAGTAAAGAGAGACAGAAGATACCTACTTGCAGATGGCCACTAGGCCACCAGGAATGAGGCGCAGGTGGGAGCCTGACGGTGGAGGTGGGCCTCGAACTGAGAGTCAAGCAGGCTCTCATTTTGCTTGAGGCAGAGGCAGCAGCAACAGGTGGAGCTGCACATGAGAGGCCAACATGCGCTGACCAGAGGGTCAGTGGAGTCACCCTCTCAGTGTGCAGGAGCTGCCATCAAGAAGGGGAGGGAGGTAGGGTCCGATAATCTGGGAGGCAGGAAAAGCACTTTGTGGCAGTGGAGAGGGGGGCAGTGCCACAGGGACAGCACTGGTGGGGAAAGAACGCAGGAGAGTGAAAGGAGAGAGGGACAAGAGGGAGAAAAATGGAAGGCAGGCTCTCAGCTCGCTCAAACCAGAGGCAGCAGCAACAGGTGGAGCTGCACAGGAGAGGGCAACAGATGCTGACCAGGAGGTTAGTTATATGGGAATTAATACTAGAGATACCTCTGATCCTGGGATACTATTTTGGGAATATCCTTGTTTAGTCTGAATCTCTTTATTGCATTTTCTAAATAGGTTACATTCACAAACAGAACAGTTAGCTTGCCTTTATCATTAATAGCATGAAAGTATGCCACAGAACTGTTGTATTACAGCAGTTAACAGAGTTATTGAATGCCTGAGATCCAAACCAAACATAATAAACAACAAGGTGAAAGAGTGAAAATAAAAAATAACAGGAAAAAATAGTGTTTATAATATACAAGGCCCGGCACTAACATAAGGGGAGGGGAACTGGTGTGCAAGGCCATAGCTTGGAAAATAGGATTAGGGCTAATGACAGCCATTGGCAGATTGGGAAGGTGTGAGACATAAGGTAGGGAAGAGAGTAGAAAAAAAATCAGACAGTAGGTATAGCTGAGTTTGGGCGGTGGTAATGGCAAAAGCTGGACAGGAGATGGTTCTTCCTAATATGATGTGAATTAGAATGTCGTCCCAGCTAGGAGATAATGGATATTTCTTGAGTCATCTGTGTGTATCCTTCCTACGCAATGATACCCCTCAGCACCAGCCCATGCTTTCATAGGCATCTCCCAAGCGACAACTGTTGGTGGCAGCAGTGACTTCCAACTTCTCGTGATGAGACATTTAGCCAGGATCAGGCCCGGCCAATGTATCTGGTGGTCGCTCTGTGTTTCTTATTCCTGTGTGTGAGAGCTAAGAAGAAGGACTCCCAGGAGTGTGGTACCAATCGGTCTGTGGCGTGAGCTAGGAGAGATGTCACACCACGCCAGTACTGGTGGAGAGAATGGCAATCCCACAACATATGTACCAGGGTGGCATCAGACTGATCGCAACTAGGTCAAGTAGTTTCTGTCCTATGATAATAGTGATTAATTTTCGCAGGTGTGAGATAGGGCGTGTGGAGGACGTAGTGCTGGATAAGGTGAAAGTAGGCATTTTGTAGGATAAGGACAGGGTACTCTGTTATGGATGTCCATTCTTTGTCAGTACAAGGATGGCCCAGATCCTGCTCCCACTGAGCATGCAATAGGGACAGTCAAGTGTGTGCTGTGAGTCAGCAAACCAGCACGCTAGGTGGTGGCCTGCACCCATAAGATACTGGATCGTAAGATGCATTGGGTACTCCAGCTGCATGTTATCCCAGGCAATGTCGAGAGCACAAATCAGTGAGGTATATAATAGGAAGTGCCCTATTGGGAGGCCATCTTCTGTTGAAAAGATATCAATTGCAATAAGGTGCTGTCACAATACACATCTCTTTGTGTGTGCAATCCCCACTTTGCGAAGATCTTTTTATCAGAATAGGTTGCTTCTTACAGGTCACATAAAACTTATTTAGCATAGTTGTTGTAAATCCTACTTGCCCTGTACTCTATCTTTGCTCTCCTCCTGAAATGTTATCAAAACATCCTATAGTATTTCATAATTCTTTTTGGTACCTCCCTCTAAATTCTGATATAGTAATGAGTTTTTACTTTCCTCAATTTCTTTTTTAGTCTTACCATTTTGCTTTCAGATTGCTCCATTGACATCATAATGAGTTCTCTTGAGGTCTGAGTTAACTTTGTTTCTCACCTCTCAGCTTGGATTTCCCCACTGAGGTAATGATGCTAATTCTTAAACCTCTGGATATTCTCCAAATATTGTATAAGAGTTACCACACCACCCCCTGCCACTTTGGTGAGTCTTTATTTCAATATTTTTTCAAATTTTTAGAATAAGTCACACAGTCCATTTGGAGAGTCCCTCATTTTGGAAATTCCATGTTTAGTTGTTTCAAATAAGGGGTCTGTCAACTTCTCTCTCTTTTTACCATAATATATAAGTATTAATATAATTGTCCAGAAAACTCAATTGATAAATTAACAATAGACTAACCCACCTATGTTCCAAAGGAATCTAGAAATAAGTCCCACATTGGCAATTGGGCCCAACTGTACATTTGAAGGGTTTTTCCTACAAGAAAAATCTGAACAGCAAGCAAAAATGTGAATTTTAATTCACATTTCTCTAAAGTACTTGATTAAACACCATACGTTTAAAGGATAGTTCTCAAGAAGTACTCTTGAAATATCCACACTAACAAATCACTCCTACACACCTAAAAGTATATGGGCGTCTAGTCTCAAATGCAGGAAAGCCAGAAATGCAGGTGGAAAACTGACATTGCTGGCTATCTTGAAACGTGGGCAGCTGCACAGCCAAAAACATAGTAAAAATGTGATTCTCAACTGTGAGTGAATTTCACAAAGACTTTATAAAAGCATGAAGAGACAAGTGAGTATCGACTTTTCCACTACAATGCTACTTGAGCTGTTTAAAGGGAGGACTTCTAAATCAAGATTACATCAGGGTTGGATGTAAGGTTTAATGGAATCGCTGAATAGAAAGAGAGAGAGAAGTGTAATGTCAACGTGACAGAATAAAATATTTTTATGTACACAAATGTGTTAACAAATATGTTAAAAACGTTACATTTCAGGTTCATGCTTGGGTAAGAATTAAGGCACCAGATGGATGTCAAAAGTGGTCCAAATTTACTAAGGAGAAATATGATGTCAGATTATTCAAATTGTCAGAGAACTGAAACTTGAATCGGGTAGTGGAAGTCTCACATATGCCAGATGGTGACAAAACTGGATGTATGCAGCCCGCTGACAAAGGACTAGATGAGCAGAGATGGTCTGAACAGGGAGATAACAGGAAAAGTGAGAGGATACACAAATATCCTCAGTACTTAAAGGATTATATATGAAGTTGAAAATACTGCATATTTCAGAAATATTGTTATGGGGGCACATCATTTATTTTGAAAACATTGTACATGAGGAATGATACAATTTTTGTAAGGTTTCATTGTTTATATTTGGGGGAGTGTGAGCTAGTAATTAGCATAGGTGTTATTAGCATAAGGTCATTTACTGTTATTAAGGAGGGAGACTTGTAAGGTACTTAATTTCAAAGATAGAACTATCTCTCTTGTGATGTTTGGGAGAAATAATGTTTAGGTTTCAATAAGAATGTCAGTTGTGCATGGTGAAGTACTGGTGGTTGAGATAAAACAAAGAGTTCCTGCTTCAACAAACTATCTGTTGTTTTTTCCAGTACTGCCTCTGCTACAATATTCTGCCACAACCAAGTTACACAACTGAAATGCCCTTCTTTCAACACTAACATGTTGATGATATTGCATACAAACAACCTCACTAGTATTGTGAAGTCACAACAGCCTATCTCAGTAAGTAAGGACAGTGTTTTTGACACTGTTGCAAGTGCTCCCTAAGTTCCTACACAGGTTTCACCTCTAATACTTGTAACTGTGATTTAATCAATCAAATTGACCAGTCTAGGTTTAAAAGAATTATGACTATAATTTTTATAATTTTCTGTAGACTTCTGTAATGGACACCACAACTGCAGTAAAATGGGCTATACTATCCTTTTTTGAAAAACTGAGGGACTATAAGGAACTCCAATGATATAGGAGATCAGCAGAGTTGGGGTAGTCAATAATGTGAGGCAGTTAAGTTCTAGGGTAGAACTCTCCCTCTTGTGATGCTTGTGAGAGAGAATGTTTAGGCTTAAATAAGAATGTTTGTTGTGCGTGGAAAATTAGAGTCAAGTTGCAAATGTGGTGGTCTAACGGAAGAGAGAATAAGAGTCCAATTTGTATTGCAATGTTACAACAATAAGATAATGGAGGAACTTTTGTTAAAAGACTAACCACCATTGGAGGATGTGATTGTAATAGCTAAGCATGTTGAACACATGAATAAATGTGTGGGAGAACTAAGCAAAAAAAAACAGCAGAATACAAGTACAAACAATATAGTAGAAGTTGTATTTCAAGTTAAATATACAAATAATGTTAATGTGAATAAGGGTAATATGATTGGGTCAAAAAAGGGACCTGATTTTCAGGGAATATGCTTCAGGTTTGAGAGGTTTGGACCTAAAGATAATGCTCCTACATGTCTGGCAATTAATGTTTTGTGTAATACATGTGGTAAAAAAAGGTAAATTCCCAAGATGTTGAAAGGGTAAGGAACAAAAACACAAAGGTTAAGAATTTGTTTTTCAAGTGAACAAGCGTAAAAATGATCACCCCACTGAATGGATGAACATTGAAAATCTTGAGGTTATGATGAAATGGGATTCATGCTTGCAGCGCACCATGATTTCAAAGGTGATTTTTGAAAAACACTTTAAATGGAAGGCAAAAATGCACAAAATGGATATGAAACCAACTGGGTATTATGGTTCACCAATTAGAATGTTGCCTATCTTGTCTGGAGTGTAAATAGAGATTTGTGGATGCAAAGGTATATGTGGCACACAAAGGGGATGAGTTACTTTGATATCCTCATCAGAAACTATTGGGGATAACACTCAATTTCAATGCAGCTCCACAAGTTCACATGTAAGAGATATATGGGGACAAAAGTTTTTTTTTGCTGCAAAACACCCATCTCCCATACCACCACTCCCACCCGGCTAACGTCAATAGTTTTTTATGCTAGCCCACCCTTTGACCTGGATTGCTCCATTCCAATAATATGGTGCCTGGCTGGCATCCTGCAATGGCGCAAGCCGGCGCTATACTCTTTGACACAAAAAATGTTTTGCCTCTAAGCAGTGTGGCGCCATTTTCTGGCACACAAGCCCATGGACATGGCTCCTGTCATAGTAAAGACAGGAGCCATGCCCACCACCACAATGGCCATGCCCAGGGGACAAATGTCCCCTGGGCATGGCCATTTGGGCTAGCACCGTGCAGAGGGCCCCAAGTCAGGGCCCCCGAGCGGTGTTGGGGAAAAAAATATATACTCACCCGGACTTACCTGGGATGGGTTCTCCATCCTTAGGTGGCCTCCTGGTGTGGGTGGGGATGTGTGGGGGTGTCCCTGGGGACAATGAAGGGCACCTGTGGGCAATTTCCATGGCCTCTGACCAGGGAAATCTGCCTACAGGTCCCCTTACGCCTGCCCAGACCCATTCGTTAAATAATGGCGCTAAGCAAGCTTAGCACCATTATTTAAGGACCCACCCCGTGCCCGATTTTAGCATATGGGGATAAATATGGCTCAAAGGCCATATCGTCCTTTTCTGGATGGGAACGCCTACCTTGCATCTCGTGATGCAAGGTAGGCGTTCCCCTCTAGGAAACAACGTAAACTCCATTACTTTGCCGCTAGACATGTCTAACGCCAAAGTATAAATATGGAGTAAGGTTTGTGCTGAATTAGCGTAAAAAAAAATGACGCTAATTCAGTGCAAACGAAGTATAAATATGGGCCTATGTTGGTGTTGTTCATTGTTTGAAGAGGTATTTACTGTATGGTACTGACACAAGATAGGGTATTACCCAAGAGTCTTGAGGCCTACTGTGTAGGATCAGCCACATGATGCAATTTGACTTGATCAATGGAGACAAAGCATTTCTCTTTAAAATCAGCAAGCAGTGACAAGATCAAAGTTCTGATACCTTGAATTCCAAGGACTGAAACTGGTGCATGGTATGCTGGACTGAATTCTTTTTTCCCACAATCTGTTCTCTGACTAGATCTCCAACTTTTGGAATCCAACCTGTGGACGCTGGTGTATCCCTCACTCCCACAGCAGTCACATGTGTAGCGTATCTTGGAAGTCTTGGAGTTTCTACAAGACAGTGAGACATTCATTTATGTCTACAGGTGTTTATGCTGCCATTGCGCCAGGACAGTCAAGATCTGGGACACATATCTTGATGCCAAACAAGACTTCGTATGGGGTACAGCCACACAAAGATCTTCTAGCAAGATTATTTATTGCTCTCTGGACTCCATAAAGCTAGTGGATCCAGCTGTGACCTGGACCTAATACTCTAGCTGTTAAGGATTGCTTAAAGTCTCAGCTTTTTATCTTCATTATTGAATTTCCCTCTTGGATGATAGGCAGAAAAGTAATGCGCAGCTACACCCAGGATTCCCATGGTGTTCCTGTATGCTTTTGAGGGAAAGGCAGGGCCCTGGTTTGAGTGGAATGCAGCTACTGCATATGTCCCAATAAAGACTTGCAAATCTTTAATACGGTGTTAGCATCAACCGATCATTGCTGCCACACCCAAAGAAATCTGGGCAAAAATCAACTGCAAGTAGGATAGATTTGTATGCACCATCCAAATTCAGGGGAGCGCAGTGGTCCAGGAATACACACTGGAGTGGCTTGCTGGAAACTAGGAGGGGTGTCTGCGGTGGGTGCTTAACTATGGCATTTTAAATTTTTTGCAACTGTCACAACTAAGGACATATTATTTGTCTGTTTGTACAGACCATGCCACCAATAACATTTTTGGTGTAAAGAAACTGTAGCCACTTGTTAGAAATAGGGTATCTAATTGGCAGAGGTGTCTATCCTATCCAAGTAGGGATCACAATTCTAGCCAAGGTAAGTCAGCTACACTCCCGAAATTACCCTGTGCTCACCCTATGGTACCTTGGCACAGAACAGACAGCCTTAACTCAAGAGTCAATATGTAAGGTATTTGTTCAGCACTTAAATTACAGAAACACAGTGAAAGGAAACAGAAAAAGACTCCACACCAGTTCAGTAAAAAGTGAATATGTATCTGAGTAAAACAAGACCTAAACAACAAATATCCTATATGTAGATCCAGAGTTTATGCAATTTCAAAGAGTTAGGGGAAAATAGCACTTAAAAGCATGAAGCGCCATCTGTGGTTATCTGGTCATGCTGTCCTGGTACAAAGTCAAGAGTTAAGGCTGACCAAGATAGAGCGCGGCCTGGATAAAGCTACCCGCTTAGGCCTGCTAAACACAGTGCCTTAAACCCTGGTGAACTGCACAGTGTTGCTTTGCGAGGCTTCGTAGAAGTTCCAGTGAGGACCACAGAGGGCAAAGCATCTTAGGTCCACTTCCAAGGATCCAGGACTAGGGTGGTACC
Source organism: Pleurodeles waltl (assembly GCF_031143425.1). Lineage (NCBI taxonomy): Eukaryota > Metazoa > Chordata > Amphibia > Caudata > Salamandridae > Pleurodeles > Pleurodeles waltl. The sequence goes on from NC_090442.1 coordinate 432,209,125, forward strand.
ATTTGTGAGCAGACTCATAGATGGCAGAGTCTAGGTGCAGGAGCAGGTTGGTTGGAAGTCTTTTGTGTCCCTGAGACTTCAGCAAACAGGAGGTCAGTCAGCTGGTCCTTGGAGTCATTCTGAGTTCTAGGTTGTAGAGATGATGGTCTAGTCCTTCTGACTCCCAGGCAAGAGGGTAGCAGGCACATGTCAGCACAGCAAAGCAGGAGTCCAGCAAAGTGACAGTCCAGCAGAGTGGCAGTCCTTTCAGCAGCACAGCAGTCCTTCTCCCTGGCATCCATAGGTCCAGAAGTGTACTAAAGTGGTGGTGTCTGTGGTCCAATATTTATTCTTTGGTGCCTTGGTTCTGGAAGGTGGGAGAAGCTTCTAGAGGCACGCCTTTGAAGTGCACTGGTGCCCTGCCTCCCCTCTCCTGGCTCCAAGCTGGCTTGAGTGACAATGTAGGGTCTTTAAGTGCTATTGTGGGTGGACAGGACAAACCTATTCAGGTATACGTGAGGCAGTGCTAAGCTCTTCCCCCTCATCAAGCCAGTTAATAGCCCTTTAAGGCCCATTATGTCACACCCAATCTTCCATTGTGTGTGGCTGTCTAGAGGGAATGCAAAAGGCTCAGCTGTTACTCACTTCATACATGTATTGGAGATAGGCAGCCGGCACACAAGACTAAGAGCAAAAGTGTGCAACCTTTCTAATAGTAGCATTTTAAAAATTGTAATGATACATTCAACTTCACTATTAAAGAGGATCCATCATTGCAATTCCATAGGTACTAAATGTGACAGCTCTACCTCCTTCTAATTAGGAATTATACTTAATAAATGTATTAAGGAAGCCCCTCTTTTATCCTATGAGGGGGGGTAGGCCTCACCGTAGTGAAAATGTATTTGGACAAGTAAAACTAAATGTATAGGTCCTGCCTTTTACTTACATAGCACCCTCCCCTATGGGCTACTTAGGGCCTAAATATAGGGTGTTGCAAATGTAATAAAAAGGGGAGTTTAAGGCTTGGCAAGGGGATTTACAACCGCATTGACATGACAGTGAAACTGCACATACAGGCTCTGCAGTGGCAGGCCTGAGACACGTTCAAAGGGCTACTTAAGTTGGTGACACAATCAGTGCTCCAAGCCCACTTGTAGCACTTAATTTACAGGCCCCAGGCACATGCATTGCACTTTACTAGGGACTTATAAGTAGATTAAATATGCCTATAAGATATTTACCAATTAGAGCATGTTTTAGGGAGAGAGCACATGCACTTCAGCACTGGTTAGCAGTGGTAAAGTGCTCAGAGTCCTAAAGCCAACAAAAATGAATTCAGCAAAAAGTGGAAGGAATGGCAAATTTTGGGGGGTAACCCAGTAGAGAGGGCCATTTCCAACGCTGCCACACCTGCATGGGTAGATGCAACCCCCTCATGTGTTGCTTTAGTTAATTCTAGCCTGCAGTTTTTACTGGGGATCACCCCATCATCCATCCCTGGAATGGTGATATAGAGATGTTTTGCTCACTTAAGTAGTAGGGATATTTTACTGGATATGCTTTTGTTAAAGGAGCGATGTTAGCCGATGCGTTCACTGTGGCCAGTATTTCTTCATCCACCCTTGTATGAGATTGAGTTATCGCAGTTACAGTGGCAGTAATGACTGCAGATTTAGCTGCTTCGTTAGCCAGTGAATTTCCTACAAAATGTATTACAACACGTTGATGACCCAATGTATGTATTACATGAGGTCATGGCAGCCAGTCTTTAAATTCTGCCAGCTTTCCCCAAAGTGCTTTATGCTTGATAGTATTTCCCTCAGAGGTTCTGAATCCATTTAGGTGCCAGTAGTGCACATTTTTATTAAGGACTTGACAGAGTTAAAGGAATCACGCACTATAAGAGTGGGGAATTCAGGATCCACCACAAGGCCCTGGACTGGCTCACCTCCTTCCTCTCTGAAAGAACCCAAAGAGTTTGCCTCCGTCCTTTCCGCTCTACAGCCACCAAGATCATCTGTGGAATCCCCCAAGGATCCTCCCTCAGCCCCACCCTCTTCAACATCTACATGGCTCCTCTTGCCAACATCCTCTGCCCAAACGGATTCACCATAATTTCATACGTTGACGACACCCAGCTCATCATCTCCCTCACTAGGAACTCCGCCACCACCAAGAATAACCTGCACCCCGGACTCCTCAACATCGCCAAATGGATGACAGCAAGCCACCTGAAATTGAACTCAGACAAAACAGAGTTGATCATCTTCGGCCCCAACAAGGCAGCATAGAACGACTGTTGGTGGCCCATCACCCTCAGACCACCCCCAACTCCCACTACCCACGCATGCAACCTTGGCATCATACTGGACTCGTCTCTCTCCATGACCCAGCAAATCAACGCCATATCATCCTCCTGCTTCAACACTTTTTGCATGCTACGCAAGACTTTCAAATGGATCCCTTTAGAAACAAGAAAAACAGTCACCCACGCCCTCATAAGCAGCAGACTCGACTAAGGCAACACCATCTACGCAGGGACCATAGCCAAGCTTCAAAGAAAACTCCTGCGAATCCAGAACGCAGCTGCATGTCTCCTCCTCAACCTCCCTCGCCACGAACACATATCCACCCACCTCAGATTCCTACACTGGCAGCCCATCAACAAAGGATCATTTTCAAAATCTTTGTCCACATTCACAAAGCCCTCCATGACACTGAACCGGCCTACCTCAACGAACGACTCAACTTCCCCATACTAACTCGTCAGCTCCTCTCTGCCAACCTTGCCCTCGCTTCAGTCTCCCACATCCAACGCACCACCTCCGGCGGCAGATCCTTCTTCCACCTCACCGCCAAGACCTGGAACTCGCTCCCAACCAACCTACGCAAAACCCAGGACCTCCTAACCTTCAGAAAGCACCTAAAAACATGGCTTTTTGAGCAGTAACCGCTACCCCCAGCGCCTTGAGACCCTACCGGGTGAGTAGTGCGCTTAAGAAATTATTTGATTGATTGATTGATTGATTGATCCGTATGTTTCAGTGCCAGAATCAAAGATTGTAATTCAGTTAACTGTGCAATGCACTACCCAAGAGACTGTATAAAAGTTTCTTGAGGGTGGAATTTGCCATTCCTCATTACTCCATAAACAGCTGTGCAAGCCTCATAGTGTGGATGTGTTGTACCTACAGCAGGTTGAGCTGAGCCATCAGAGTAAATAATATATTTATACTTATAAAGAGGCAAAACACTAGTGGGCATGGGTTATTCCAATTCATAATGGAGAAATTCTTGAGTCTGCAACTTAGAGTCAAACATATAATCTACATCAGTGGTAGTAAAGGAAGTGAACCCTTGTATCGATATAGGATGTAAGGCTTTTGCATTTGGAACACTAGCTTTTGTGACAACTTCTACAGCTGGGACTGTTGTCACAACAATGATGCATTTTCCCCGACCCAGTGGTCTTTCCTTAATGACAGCCATCTAAACTTCGGTCAATATTTTTCAGTGGACGCAAAATGCTTTGCAGCATTGGAATATAATTGCAATGTACATGTGATCGGCATTGTGTCACCCTCATTGAATGTAACATAGGTAAAGCCAATGGCATCTGGAATTATCCTGATGACTAAATTTGTTTTGTTTTCATGTGTGTGTAGGTATTGTGCTTCAAGCATGCTAGTCTGTAGTGATCAGAGTATTTGTGTGTGTTGCGATGCCCAATGTTTGCTGGAAAAATCCGGTATGATTAAGTCACATAATGGTTTTATGCATTGACCATAGTCTGGAATGTGCGCTCTGCCAAAATCAAAGAATTCTATGATAGATTGCAATTTTTTGATGGTGTTTCATGGCTGCAATTGTGCACATTTTGCAAGGAAGTGTGTTGCACTTCCCCTTATTTGAAAGCTCGTATCCTAAGAAATAGGACACTGAGAAAGACAGTTTTTGTTTTTTATAGCCATGTTCAGAAGTCACAAAACAATATGATTTACTCTGGCTAAGTGAGTGTTTAAGTCATCATCCATCATATATATGCCATTGGCATAGTACAATGCTTCTTGATCAATATCATGTAATATTGATGTTCTGTGGGCAGAATAAAGCCCTGGACCACTCTTTATCCCTTGAGGGAGCCGAGCATGGAAAATGTGGTTAGATGTCTGCTTTCAAGTGCTATGGTTTGGCAACAAAAGCCTGTTAGAAATATCCAGGATTGTTTTGCATGTTTGTGGGCAATATTGTTTATCAATGCCGTACCATATGAATTTTGTATCACAAATGTGCGTGTGCGATTATTTAAGTGTCTGTAATTCAAGACTATTCTATCAGACTATTCTATAAGAGCGATATGCTTAGCTACTGGGAACACAGTGATCCTGCTTAGCTACTGGGAACAAAGGGTTGTTCCTTAGAGATACACAGAGAGAGGGAGAAAGGGAGAAACTCCCTCACAAGAGCTTTTGCTTCATGTTTTATGTGATACTGTGGTTGGACTTGTTGGAGGGGCCTTACGTGAATTACATGATAGGGAGAGTCCTTATCCCAGTCCACAAGGTTGTGGTATAGTGCCAGGGCTTGTGCAAGAACCCATTCTGGAGCATAGGTTTGATGAGGCTGGAACAAGGACTGAAAAAGATGGTAAAATAACTCCTTTGTGGGAGAGTTCTGACAAACTCCGGTGGCCAATTTTTTTCAGCCAAAAGAATGTCATAACTGTTAGTGTTTCCAAGAAAATTACTTTAACTGTGCAAGTTTATATACATGGTCTGGAGGGGTGACTTGCCTATCTGGGGTTTCGACTTATATGTAGTCCTTAATCATTAGTTGTTTTCACATCCAAAAACTCGAGATGATTCTGGTGAACAAGAGTTACCCCTGCCATGCTATCAAGTAGAGTCACTGCCCTGTCCTGTTCGGCAGTAGCATTTTTTATCTGCACTGCATATTTTGCTGTGATTCCTGCAACCTTCTTCTTGTTGAATTGGGGTGTTTGTTGAAGAATTTTCTCTTCCATTTTATTGTGATGTCAGACAAGCTTTGTGAGTCCTTCTTTGTTTTCATGTACTTTTCTTGTCTGCGATCTCACCGCCCTGCTTTCTCAAACCATTTGTCATATGAGTCCCGAAAGGTATAAGAAGGGCATGTATCAATATACAGATAGCAACACAAAAGGATGATGGATGGAGTGCTGAAACTTTTCACTCACTCCCAGTCATTGTTCTTTTTCCTCACCATGCCACCCCAGTTTGGACCCAGCCTTATGCAAATCAGTCTTGACCCATTTCCCCATGGGTACAGTCCAGCCTGAACTCTCAGGCCAGGTCCTCCCTGGACCAGAAACAAGCATCCTGGGACCGGTTTCAGGCTACCACTCTTCATCAGCCAGGCTAGCTTGGATCCTGTGGCACAGTGTGCAAGAGCCACACATCTGAGCATACCCTTCCCACTTAGGGCAACTTTATCAACATAAAAGGATGATGGGCGTAGTGCTGAAACTTTTCAAACACTCACCCCCAGCCACAGATCTGGGTTTAATCCATCACTCTTTTGCTCACCATGCCTCCCCAATTTGGACTAAATAACACCAAGAAAAGGTAAAACGCCAATGATAGGCAATGGTTGTTGTAGCCAGGGACCAAGGAGCAATTTCACACTGCCCATGATGGTGCCCAGGTCAGATACACCAAATGGACTGGTGCCAGTGAAAATCTGGAAGTTACTAGTTTGAAAATGATTTGAAGTACCTGTGGTCTGGAAGGGGAGTTTTAAAAATTCTTATCGTCAGCTGGGGACTTCCAGAAAAAGGCATCTTGCATCTTTTTCTGCCTCTATAGCAACACAAGAGGTTAGCCAACTGACCTTTTGGGTCCACTTCTGTGTGTTCCGTAGGAGGAAGGGAATGTCCAGTTTTTCAGGGCTCCTCCTAGGTCACAGGCAGCCGGTTCAATCCTTTTCAGCTCTTTGCTGGTCCAGAAAGTGATTTGTCCAGGGTCCTTGGGGTGCTCCAGATAAGCTTGGCAGCAGCTACTGGGTAGGGGTGACTCCTAGGCACTCCCTAATGTATAAGAGTAAATGTTCCCATGGGCAACCCCATCCACTTTTTCAGCATTTCCTGTTTACTTTACTGCAAACAGGTTCATAGTGCCATGTGTTTGGGCATTTTTATATTGTGGAAGTCTTTGGCCATACTATACTTTGGGGGTTGTGGGTGTATAGGGTAGTGCACCAGGTTAATCACTAGTTTTCTCCCAAATCTAACACTAAGATCCATTTTGAAGCAGGCACTGAAGTCTAGCAGGACAAAAGCATGGTCTTTCAGTATGCGGAGATGAGTGTACTTCACCATTATATTGTTTTTTAATTAACTAATAAAACAACAGTTTAATTATTTTTCTAGCTGAACCCATTCCTGATATACAGTATTAGTATTTTAATATGTACTCCCATTTTTTACATTGGAGAGTTAACCCTCACAAACTGAAAATTATTTTAGGGGCCTGTAGGACCATGATACTATTAATTGTTTACGTTTCTCACTTTTAAATACCCTGCACCCTGCTTTGTGGGCTACAAGGCCTACATAGGGTGACAGTAATACTTAAAAGGAAGATCTTTACCAGTTGGAAAAGGTTATTTTGATAGGTCATACTGCAAGTTTACACTTGAGTAGTCAGGCTGCACAGGTTAGGCCTTTAGCCATGTTTGCACTGTCACTGTAGTGGATGGCAACATAGGTACTATAGTCCACAAGTGGCATTTAATTTCCAGGCCCTGGGTGCACTATCTATACGAGAGAGTCTTACAGGAAAGTTTGTAGAAATAAGCCAATGTAAAAATGTTTTAAAGGGGAAGCACTGGTACTTTATTTCTGGTTAGCAAGGGTAAAGTGTATAGATTTTAAAAGCCAGCAAAGGTGAAAGGGCAAAACACTTTGGGGATGCCACACAAAATATAGCCATTTCCTACATTATAAATGAATAAATCAGCAACTACTTATTATAAATTACTTAACATTAATATTTTATAGGATTATTTCAAATCAAAGATTAATAAAAATTATGTTTATATCACATTAACTTAAATGTGTATTAAAATTATTAATTATTTAATAATATTTCTTTAACCTCTTAGCCCCCCTCCCCCCACAAGGCTGAGACCTTTTTTGGGCTATTTGGGGTAGATTGCGCTTAGGCCTTCATAACTTTTTGTCCACATAAGCTATCCACGCCAAATGTGCGTCCTTTTTTTCTAACATCCTAGGGATTCTAATGGTACCCAGAGTTTGTGGTATCCCCTGGAGGAGACCAAGAAATTAGCCAAAATACAATTAAATATATATATTTTTTTTTTAAATGGGAAAAAAGGGCTGCCGAAGAAGGCTTGTGTTTTTTTTCCCTGAAAACGGCATTAACAAGGGGTTTCTGGTGCTAAACTCACCATCTTCCCACCTTTCAGGAACAGGCAGACTTGAATCAGAAAACCACATTTTTCAACACAATTTTGGCATTTTACTGGGACATACCCCATTTTTACTATTTTTGGTGCTTTCAGCCTCCTTCCAGTTAGTGACAGGAATGGGTGGATCCCGGAAAGTTAAACATTTCTGAAAAGTAGACAAAATTCTGAATTCGGCAAGGGGTCATTTGTGTAGATCCTACAAGGTTGTCCTACAGAAAATAATAGCTGAAATAAAAAAATATTGAAAGTGAGCTGAAAAAGACAGCCATTTTTCTCCACGTTTTACTCTGTAATTTTTTCCTGCAATGTCAGATTTTTTAAAGCAATATACCGATACGTGTGCTGGACTCTTCCAGTTGTGAGGATATATAGGGCTTGTAGGTTCATCAAGATCCCTAGGTACCCAGAGCCAATAAATGAGGTGCACCTTGCAATGGGTTTTCATTCTATACCGGGTATACAGCAATTCATTTGCTGAAATATAAAGAGTGAAAAATAGGTATCAAGTAAACCTTTGTATTTCCAGAATGGGCATAAGATAAGGTGTTGAGAAGCAGTGGTTATTTGCACATCTTTGAATTCCGGGGTGCCCATACTAGCATGTGAATTACAGGCCATTTCTCAAATAGACGTCTTTTTTACACACTGTCTTACATTTGGAAGGAAAAAATGTAGAGAAAGACAAGGGACAGTAACACTTGTTTTGCTATTCTGTCCCCCCCCAAGTCTCCCAATAAAAATGATACCTCATTTGCGTGGGTAGGCCTAATGCTCGCGACTGGAAACGCAACATGGACACATCACATTTTTACATTGAAATCTGACGTGTTTTTTGCAAAGTGCCTAGCTGTAGATTTTGGCCTCTAGCTCAGCCGGTACCTAGGGAAACCTAGCAAACCTTGGCATTTTTTAAAACTAGACACCTAGGGGAATCCAAGATGGGGTGACTTGTGGGGCTCTGACCAGGTTATGTTACCCAGAATCCTTTGCAAGCCTCAAACTGTGGCTAAAAAAACACATTTTCCTCACATTTCGTTGACAGAAAGTTCTGGAATCTGAGAGGAGCCACAAATTTAATTCCACTCAGCGTTCCCCCAAGTCTCCCGATAAAATTGATACCTCACTTGTGTGGGTAGGCCTAGCGCCCGCGACAGGAAATGCCCCAAAACACAACGTGGACACATCCCAATTTTTAGACAGAAAACAGAGGTGTTTTTTGCAAAGTGCCTACCTGTAGATTTTGGCCTCTAGCTCAGCCGGCACCTAGGGAAACCTACCAACCCTGTGCATTTTTTAAAACTAGAGACCTAGGGGAATCCAAGATGGGGTGACTTGTGGGGCTCTGACCAGGTTCTGTAACCAGAATCCTTTGCAAACCTCAAAATGTGGCTAAAAAAACACTTTTCCCTCACATTTCGGTGACAGAAAGTTCTTGAATCTGAGAGGAGCCACAAATTTCCTTCCACCCAGCGTTCCCCCAAGTCTCCCGATAAAAATGGTACCTCACTTGTGTGGGTAGGACTGGTGCCCGTGACAGGAATAGATCACACAACGGTCAATGTTGGTCCTTAAATGAGGCAGCTGTTGACCCTGGGGTGATCCATTCCTGACGCAGGCACTAGGTATAGGCACTCAAGTGGGGTAGTGTTTTTATCAGGACAGGTGAGGAATCACTGGGTGGTAGAAATCCACACAAGTCACACCTCTGTGAACTCCCCCGAATGTCTAGTTTCTAGAAATGTTTGGGTTTAGTAAGTTTCTCTATATGGCCGCCGAACGCAGGACCAAAAACACAGGTGCCTGCCTTACAAAACCAGTTTGTTTTGTGATAGATAATTTTGATGTCTCCACAATACGATTTGGGCAGTGGAATTTGGGTCTGAACTAAATGGGGAGCTCCCAAGAGAGCACTCTCTCTCTCTGCTTGCCGCCGCATTCACCTGCTCTCTGGGTTGGGCTAACTCACTATTACCCCGTTGCACAGACTGTGCTTGCGAATGGACAGCAGGACTGTCCTCATCACCTCCCTCATAATTTACTGGAAGAGGAGTTATCGAATGGGACTCCTCTAACTGAAAAATCACTGCCAGAGTCTGTGCCATTGTCCTATCCCTCAGATGCTGTCTCAGTATCTGATGTCTCAGTCTCTGAACCTATGTCAGAGCTATCCTCTATAACCCGAGTGACGGCAGCAGTCATCCATCAAGATGCCATCTCTGCTATTGGCTAAACTGTTGCTCTAAAACACTAGCCTACGTAGACAGTCACAAAATCGATGGTGTGTGTGAGATACCTGCCACAGTAGAGGCCACCTTACCTGCGCTTCTTCCCTCAATCAGCACGTTCTTTCAAGACACTCAAAAAACACCTTGTCACATACCATTCGTCACAGTCTTTAGCACCTCCTGCGCCCAGTCCAACAATCATTATTGGTGCTCCCACTCCCTCCTCCTCGGATTCCCTCATTACCACCCAGCAAAAGTGCCCTTCATCTCTCCATAGCCGCCCTCCACCCTGCACATACATTTCATTTGTATTATAGCGCAGGTAATGGCTGACTTTACTAATGTACTCAGCTATTTACATAAAATACAGGTCTGCTCTTTGCAGTAGGCATATAAACCTTCTGCGCTTCTTTATGGCACTAAAACTGCCACTAGACAAAAGTCTGATACTTTTGTAGCAGAAACATAATCACAATACTTACTTGACTTTTTCATTGCTGCCTAAAAGCTACAGTTGAAATGCGTCATGTGAAGTATGATCACTGCTTTGAAGATGCAAGCTGCAACTGCAAGACAACTGGTGGCAAATATATATATATATATATATATATATATATCTATATATATATATATATATATATATATATATCACTTTTATATGTGGGTCTGGTTTTCCTGGGGGCCGATCGCAGCCCCCAGGGAAACCACACATGTATTGACAAAAGTGATATATATATATATATATATATATATATATATAGATCTATCTCTAGATAGATATATCTACATAGATATATCTATATATATAGATCTATATATCTATATATATAGATCTATATTTTTTTTAGTAGTTGTATGGTTTCCTTGGGGGCCAAAATGGCATCCAGGGAAACCCTACAACAACTAAAAAAAATATTGCCCCCACAGGGGGTCGCCCTGCCCACGGGCGACCCCCTGTCCATTTCTTTAGATTCTTTTTAAAAATTTTTTTACAAAAATGTTAAATCAAATTTAGCCCCCGGGGGGGGCGGCCTGTTTTCCGAGGGGGTGGACCCCCCAAGTGAAATTCCTGGTGTCTAGTGGTGTTTCGGGGGCCAGGAAACACTTTCAGGAAGGCCTCGTAAGAAAGGGGAGAGTCTCCCCTTTCTTACGAGGCCTTCCTGAACGTCGGGAAGGCCGTTTGGGGCCATTTTCCCCATCGGAGCAGGAAGCGCCCGCATGGCCGCTTCCTGCTCCGATGGGGAAATCAACAAAGTGACGGGCGGGTGGGGGCGGGGGGAGACACGGAAAAGCTTCTGTGTCTCCCGGGGTTTAAAAAAATAATAATAATAAGGATTTATTAACCCCTCTCTAAAAAAAGTCCCACATGCATTATTTAAAAAAAAAAAATGTGCATTAAAATGTAATAAACGGTATGTACAGAATAGGTTTTAAATATGAATAATTATTTAACAAAATGTATAGTGTTTATCATAATTGTAATAATAAAATAAATGTATTATCATTTTTAATAATTATGTATTATTTACTTTACTTAAATTTGATTTGCTATGGGTGTCATTTTAACACCCTTATTGTATTATTTTCTATTGAAGTTTGAAGTAGCACCTTTGAGTTACCATGAGTGGTGTAGGACTGGAGTGCAATTATGAAAGCTCTAGGATCTATGTGGCTGAAGTAACTTTAGAAGTTCAGTTTGTGAAAAGCAATGGGCTTAATCTTGGGTTGGTGGGTGTTTTGTTTTTTGCATCTCCCTCTGAAAACGCCTCCTTTTTCTTTTCCGCCTATTGAGTTGTATGTTTTAACAATTTTCCAGCCGCCCCCCTCCCACTCACACTTACTACTAAAACAGAGGCCTACATGTACAGATATCTCTGCATTCTTGGTAGAGATTTCCACATTTAAAATGCAAGAGAGGCAGAGCCGGAGGGCCCCGCCCGTAGGTTTGTGATTTGGATTTTGTAGTGAGTAGTACTACTACTAAACTTACTATAAAATGCAGTTTGTGAATAAGATATTTTGGATTCTGAAAAAGTGAAAGATTATTGAATTATTTAGGTATTATCATGATACCAGTAAAAGGGCCTATACACGGAAACATTTTTCAGTATGTCAAGTAGTACTGCTGTAGTATTGTTCTACACATTCTGACATGCCATTGTAATTTAGTTTTAAGAAATCTGAATAGGAAATACAGTGAAAATATTCTAGCAGTATTGACAGCAGTAGTGCCTAGTGACATCTGAAAGGGTGGAGCAAATCAGCAGGTCACGGGGCTCAGGGTTAACACATACATGCCTTGGAGACTGTGACCTGATAACAACCAAACTAAGTAACAATGTCATTTCTGGAACCACCATCTGGTTGGTGTCTTCGGAGAAGGCACAGTTGACCTTTGCTCCTGTGCATATTACATCTCCTCCTATAAAACCACACTGTTTCCAAGAATAAGAAAGTGTGCCTCTGCTCCTGTGTATTTCACACTGAGCGACGCTATTTTGCAAGCAGTTGCATGTGAAAGCGCTGTTTAAAAGAAACGTCATTACCTTTGTCGCGCAGAGATTTAAAATCCCAGAGCCCACGGTTGCCAGCTGCTCCAAGAACTACGACCACTCTATTTCAGGACAGGTTGGTGTGCAACGGGCAGCAGCAGCAAGTGACTGTAGGCGGCCGGCAGAGTAAGCTCTCAGCTAAATGTTCCATAAACACCTTTTGGTACTGAGGAGGCAGTGTGGCCACCCCCTGCACTTCGAGGCTTGTCTTTCACCAAGGAAACCACTCCTTGCATTCTTTTCTAACCCACCACAGATGCTGCTGCATGGTTAGTCAGTCAGTGAGTACTCCACCGCACAAAGTTACCAAGGGAGATTGGTGGGTTGGCACACCAGCTGCTTATTTATGTGCACGCAAGTGTGAACATCGTGTGCGTCATGGGCAGCCATTGATCAGTGTGATGCTAACATATGCATTAAGGCTGCACGCTACTAGCGCTAAGGGGTAGATGAGTGCTACTAGTGCTAAGAAGTAGTCCGCGTGCAACGGGGGATACTTTAAAAATTCCTTTTTCTGAACAACATCTGATGAGAAGCAACCACGGAGGGAGGTGACCTGTTGTGTCTTCTTCGCTTACCCTGCGCCCTCTGCCTTGTGAGTGTGGGGCAAGGGTCACTGTTACACTGGGGGTGTTGTTCCTCTTTGAGGTAGTGCTGCACAGTCTCAGTTATTAAGCATCTGGCACATGGACACTTTTTACCTCTTATGTGTGACACTGCACTCCCTGCATTATAATGAGTGTTCTATAACGTTTCTGTGCTCCTCTGTACCCCCTGCATCATTCAGTTTCTGGCACAGGGTCGCTTACTGTAATTGCGGTGTATCTGCGTCTTTAGGATGCCACTGCTGAAGACTCCCCCACCTGCGGGCTCTGAAGGGCTGTGATGTGGTAAGGGGGCTGCTGGAGGGGCAGAGCAGGTGGACTTGTTTTCGGTTAGTATCTCCGTTGTTCAGAGAAGCTAAACCTTAATTTCAGCCCTGAGTGTAAGGGCACAGGAACTCTCACCAAAAGGGGGGTTGGAGAGGAAGCATCAAGTGAACAGGAATCATCATGGATTTGCAGTGGAGCACACAGTCTTCTTACTGCTTATTCCTGACCTGAGACACCTCTCGATGGCCTTCTCTAGTCCACCAAAGCCCGGAATCAGAAAGTCCTTCTCCCGAAAGTGAAGGTATAGGCTGCCTGAACCAAGGTCTCAACTCATCCTTCACCTTCCCGAACCTGTTAGTGGCCAAGTCGGGCACGTTAGGTATTGGAGCAAGACAAAATAGGCGGAACTTAGCATGACCACATGCATATTGAAGAGAGGAAAAACCTTAGAACCAACGAACCTAAGCAATCCTGAAGCTGCTCTCGTGTTGTTTCAGCATGAGAGTAGCACCATGATTGGCCAGATCAGACTAAGGCAGAGCTCCTTTTCATACTAGGCGCCTGTGTCTGCATTTCGCCTAGCTGTTATACAGCTCACAGACAGCTACGTCTGAAGTACACGTCAGGCTGACCATTGGAAGATGGTTGGCCAATCTGAAATGCTCACTATATGCTTTAGGCAACTGTCTGCAAGTCAGGAAGGCCCCACCCTGGCACTCTTACTCGAAGTGCGCCTAAATGGTAATGAATTACCATTTTATTTAATTTTTGTTTGCTGCAGCTGCTGCGCTTGCAGCAGGCAGGGCGATGTTCAAACGCTCTAAAGGAGGAACTGTGGCTTACTGATAGGCAATATCTAATACATTTACTATTAGGAAGTTAGATGTTTCAGGGATGACTCGCAAAGGCAAAAGAGTACTCAGAAATGCTTTTCTTAATCAGTCCCAATATTTTTCAAGATTCGATGCATGGTAAAACAGAAATGTTTCGGAACAATGAGCAAGAAGGTGAAAAGGGACTTTCTGCTTGGAATCAGTAAAATCACTGTTTTGTCTAAGGTAAATCTAATTCATTTAAAACATCCTTGTGTATTTCATTTTGGGCTAACATCACTTTACAGCATGTTTTCCTGGACTGTGCCACGTTTTGCAGCAACACTGCAATTTTGCATTAAGGCCGGACCACGAGTTTGGAACCATTCACTGTGAATTTGGATTGTTCACACCTCTTGCAGCCTATTTTTAATTATTTATTTCTATTTTGGAAGTTTGAAAATAGAATACAAATCCAATTCATTCGCAATCATGACATAGCCAATTTCATCTAACATGATTATCAAAAACGCCAAGAAAAAGAAAAAAGAAAAACCCCAGATGCAAGTTGTGAATTACAAATTCATTCGTTATCTTACGTGAACAGTTTAATCACACATGGTCCCTATAGCATTAGAAAAGAAAAGGTAAATCGGTAACCCCGCTTTATGAAAAGGATTGCACAAATCCCCTGTTTTTTCCAAAGTGGAGAAGGAAAGATAGCTCCGAGCATTCTATGTTTAGGGCTTTTGACAGGATTTCAAAATGTGGGTACTATGCTGTCTCCTCTGTGACAAGTTTAGCAAGAAATGCTCATCTTTTATTAAACTTGTAAAGTGAGCTACCCATTTAGCATATATTTTTTTCTTTTCTGGAGACAGGGCCCTATTTATCTTTCCATTGATTGAAAGTCAGGCATGCCAGTAGGTTGTAATAATAGACCTAGCAATCAAAACAGCAATAAAAAAGGCCCTTCTTGCCCACTTAGGCGTTACCCCAAGATGACACGAGCCGCCCGTTAAAACTGGCTATTCATCATGAGATTTTTACTCTGATGGACACCTATGAATATCTGTTTACACCATTTCCCTATAAATGCCTAATACTATATTTGTCCAAATCATGTGCAACCAAGTACTCTCCTCCCCACAACAAGGACAGGCAGGTGAAACGCTTGGGTTTCTTTTATTTAGAAACACTGGGGTGTACTAGTCCTCCCATTGTGCAAATAGCTGCATTCTCTTAACACTGATTCCTCGCAACGCAGAAAAATTGAGTAGGTTAACCTCCTCTTAGTCATGAGGACTAATTAGGGAGGGGAGGGGGTGATTTCCCCTTTGCCACCTTCTGTTTATTGAGTCATAGATGGCAATTTCTGGAGTCCTTTGAGTACAAGGAAAGAACTCCAGTAGTGAACTTTGAGCGGGAAAATCTGTTTCATAAAAACATGTTCAACCTTTGGTCTACTCCTTTCCACGTCCTGCTTATCAACATTTTTTAAGGAACTAAACACTTTGTTCAGTGAAAAATTGTAGCAGTCTCCCTGTCCTTCTATTCATAGCTGCAACGCTTCTCAAATTATCAGATTGCCACTGCTGATCCAGAAGCCTACTGTGGCTAATCCCAGAGCTTCCTAGCACTTACATTCTGAATTGATCATCTATGAGAGCATTGCGTCTATCAGTGTTTGTGCATTCACAATGGCTATTGATAAAAAGCTGAATAACTTATAGGTACAGCACATGGGTTTCTATCAGTTGCTAAACAATTTCCGTAACAAATGTATTCTGGTTCTCTGAATCTGGTATACCCACGAATATCATGCTAGTGTACCTTGCCCTATTTTCCTGATTGTCCAGTTGGTTCTTTAAGGATGGTAGAGCCTTTGAAAATGTGTGGCTTGTTGTGAGAGTGTGTTTTGTGCATCCTCCCAGTTGGAAACTTTCTGCTGAAGCTCAAGTACTGGATTGGACAGTGTGTCAAACTTTTTCTTCAACCGCTACATGCGGGCACCCAGGGCCATTGTGAACATCAACTGATCTACTTCTAAACCCTTTAATTCCATAAGATTCGCTTGAACTACAGAAACAGCCCAATTTACTGGACCCGTGGATGCAGGGGGAAACTGCTCTCCACGGCTTTGACTTTGGCCCTTTCCACTTGTGATAGGTAGATTAATAGCAAAGCCTGATGCATTTTCCAGGTTAGAAACTATAGCTCAAATTTAAGAAGGGCCTACCGCCAACTATCGCCACATTAGCTTCATTTTTTTGATGCTGCTGTGGCGATAGTGTACCAAAGATGCTGCACTATATTTACAAAGTGGTACAATGCATGCATTGCACAGCTTTGTAAACTCTTGCACCACATTATTTCTGTGCCAGGCATAATGTAAGCAATGGGGGAGTTCACAAAAATGGTGCAGTGGAATCATAAGATTCCACTGCACCATTTTAGTGGCATTTTTTAATGCCTGCACTGAGCAGGCATTAAAAGGAGACACCTTTTTTTTAATGGGCCTCTATGTACTTTGCAGGATTAGCACCAACATTTTTGGCACTAATCTTGCAAAGAAGAAAAACAGTGAAAAAAATTATGATGCTGTTGTCTCTAACCTGCGCCATGGTGCGCTGCATGTTAAATACGGCGCACACATGGTGGTGTAAGGGGGGCACAAAGGCTCGCAAGAAAAGTGGTGCTTCATGACATGAAGCATCAGTTTTCATAAATCTGGGCCTATATTTGTTTGACTGGAAGTGCACAGTCAAGGAGATAAGCTAAGCATGTATGTTATATTTAACTGAGGATGGGTTTTACCTAGGGCTGTGGGGGAGGGCAACAGTCCTCCCCCACACCAGTTATGAATTTAATCCCAGGTAGCGCCCCCCCTCACAAGAAATAAATGCCCTGGGGGTGGTGGTGGTCCCCGGCTCTGTGCGGGGCCACCTGCCCCCCACATTTACTTTCACTAATGCCCTGGGAAGGTGATGGTCACTGGGGCAGTGGGAGGGTGACAGAAGCCCTTCCCCACTCTTACCTAATGCCCCTGGCACATGGCCTACCCAGGGGCTTGAAAAAAATGAAGTGTGCTTCATCTTTTAAAAAAAGTTCACTGCAGTCCATGGATCTGCTGTGAATCATTGCAAAAAGTAAAAAGAAAAAAATGCTTTTTAGCCCGGGGGCTGGTGGGGGGGGGGTGTCAAACAGAGCTAGGAGGTCAGGGTGTTTATACACTGCCCTTTTTGTATTGTTTATTCTTTTTTTCTGGTACTTCCTGTGCTCGTTTTTTTAAAGCCCCCGGGTGGGCCAGGTCCTGCGGGCATGTAAAAAAATAAGGAGGGGGCACACAGGGTCCCCCTCCTGAGCTTATTGTTGCCCTGGGGCGGCCACCTCTCCAGAGCCTAATGAAATGTAATGTGGGGGCTACGTGGCCCTCCTGCAGCCTTGGGGACTGCCACCTCCCAAGGACTCAAATGTAATGTAAGGTGGGGGGGCACACAGCCCCCGTAGCTCTGGGGACTGCCACCATCCCAGGGCTATAATGAAATGCTATGCAGGGGGCTGCTAGTGCCCCTCTGCAGCCCCGGGGACTGCCACCTCCCCAGGGCTACTATAGAAAGAATGAAAGGGGGTCTGTTACAGACCCCTGAGCCCTGGGGACCACCACCTCCCCGGGGCACATAGAATGGTGGAAGGTGTGAGAGGGTGTATCTGGCTATGAGAGTAGCTGTGAGAGTGTCTGTCTGGGTGTGACAGTGGATGCATCAATGTCTTAGTGGGTCTGTGAGTGGGTGCATCAGGGTCTCTGTGGGTCTGTGAGTGGGTCTGTGATGGTTTCAGTTGGTCTGTGACTGGATGTGTGAGAGTCTAAGTGGGTCTGTGAGTCAGTAAGTGAGGGTCTGAATGTGACTGTGAGTAGGTGCATGAAGGTCTGAATGGGTCTGTGACTGGATGCATAAGATTCTGGGTGGGTGTGTGAGTGGGAGAAAGAGTGAAAGAGAGACAGAGAAAGAGAGTGAAAGGGAGAGAGATAGTTTTTTAGGCATTGGTGAATCATATTCTTAGATTAAGGTATTTCTGGACAAATTAAAAAGAAAAATGGGATGAAAGAGAGTAAGAGAGACTCAAGGCCCCTACAGTCCTAGCCAGCTCCTCGCGTCCTGCAGGAGACGGAATTGCTCCCAGAAGCAGGGAGCTGCATTAAATAGTAGCTCTCTGCTTGCGGGAACAGTGGTTTTATCTATCTTCCCCGCACCCATATTTGCATGCAGAGAAGACAAATGTAAAATCTGTTTTCTGTTTCCAGCTCTCACACCTATATTGACCCTTTATCCTGTGTACTACTTTCCCTCAGATCTCAACCTTCCTGATGTCCTCACCATTTTAAAACGCTTTACACTGCCTACACTTCACAAATCCATCTCCTTGTTCCAACCACACTGGTTTGTTCTTTCTCTGTCTTACATCACTCTTCACCAACTTGTCTTCTTCATGATTTTGATATGTACTGCAAATTCACTTTGTCCTCAGCAACTCACCTAATGGAAAGCCATTGAGGAGTGTCCTTGGATGACAGCTTGTAGCATGGAGAATGCTATTACCAGCACTGGGTATCCTATCAACTGTAGTCTCTACTCTCTTTTTTCTTACTGTCACTCATACATCCAAAAATTCAATTTCCTCTTCACTGATATTTCCCAAAAATGTTAAGTTGAAATTATTTTCACTAATGTTCTCTATACACTCTTTAGCTCTCTTCCTACTACCTTTCAACATCACAAAAAGGTTGTCTATAAAACATAGCCAAAGTATGATATGTGAGTTCCATGTCTCCAAGGGAGGACTATTCAGGACCTGCTCCTCCCACCAGGCTAAATGCAAAGTTGCATAGCTGGGGACAACGCAGGTACCCATAGCCATTCAACGTTGCTGTTCATACACCTTATTGCTGAAGACGAAGATGTTATGGGTAAGACACCACTCCATCATGCTTATAAGCATTTTACTATGTCTGTAATATATTACTGGTCTTATTCTAAAAAAATTATTCCATAGCTCTCAAACCATTGATATGTTGAATACTTGTGTACAAGGCTGCTACATTCAATGTCATTAGTAGCACCCCTTCCTCTCACCCCACATCGAACATCCTCTTTAAAAATCGGCGGTGTCCTGTAAATAGGAAGGAAGATTCTATATACCTCAAGGTGTTTTCAAATAAGCTTTCTTGTGCTGCTATTATAGGTCCTCTGAATCCACTGAATTCTTTCCCACTTGTCAGACCTTGCTGTCTCCATTCTGACAGGGCTTTCCAAAAATGAATTTTAACTTACTCAAAATTTTCCATATCAACTTTTTTATAAAGTTCCTCATTATTGAACTGCCTATAGATTTCGCTCCTATACTCATCCAGGGCCCAGATGACTACATTACCCCCTTTACCTGAACTCTTCATCACCACTTCATTATCATTCAATAATTTAATCACAGTTTTATTATATTCAATATCTGTGTCCCTCTTTTTCTTTTTACATTACTTCCTCAAAATGATCCATCATGTCCCCAAAACTGCCAGGTATGGTTCTTGGTCTAGGTTTCAACATAGAGCCTCTTTCTTCATCAATCATGACTCCTTCCCTTCCTAATCTTGCACTTACCTCCTCTTCATCAATATCCTCCATGTCACTCCCTTCCAATTTCCACAGTTCTTTTATTAAGTAGACATCTTCAATCAACAGATTACCATGTTCTCTCCTATATAGATATAACCTAGTGGTGGTCGCCACTACATATAAAAATCATTTTTTTACTTGCCTATATTTTTGGTATCATTTGATGAATCTTTACAATATTTTCAATAAACATTGTGCTCCTGACTCCTATTGCACATGGGAAGTTTTGGGGTTATCCATCGGACGGGGCTGAGAAAAAGGAGGGGTCAATAAATCTGCGTTTCCCATGTTAATTCTGATAGGTTTTGAACACAACTACAACCCAAACAGCTGGATGGAATAACACCAAATTTGTCAGAAAGCTAGATTTTGTTCCACAGATTTTCAGTCATCCATGCACCACTCATGCTCTCTCCCACTTAATCATACAGCCACTCATTGACCCACTCACTCATCTATTGAGCCATCCATGCACTCACTCACTCACTCACCCATACATGCACTCATGCACTCATTTACCGACCCATACATGCACTTACACACTCCGTCAATCACCCATACACCACTCATGCACTTCGTCAATCATTTATACAACACTTATGCACGCACTCATACACTCTATATTCATCCATGCAGCACTCATGCACTAACTCACTTGCCCATACATTCATTCATTCACTCAATCACTCCCCCATACATGCATTCATGCACTCACTCACTAACTCCCCCATACATACACTCATGCACTTAGTCATTCACCAATACAGGCACTCAATCACCCATACACCACTCACACACTCACTGCCTCATACACGCACTTTTGTACTCACTCAACCAAACAGCACTGTTGTACCCAGTCACTCTCCCATTGAGTCATTGCACCCAGTTACTCACCCATACAGCACTCATGCAGTCACTTACTCATCTGTACACATACTCATACACTCACTCAGTCACCCATACACCACTCATGCACTCAGTCAACCACCCATACACCACTCGTGCGCTAAATCACTTGCCCATTATATAAATACTACCAATTGGCGGTGGCCAATAAATAGTTATAGTTATTTTTTACATAGACAGGGTGATTTCTTTTTTGCCAATAACCTTGGTGCAGCTTGATGAATCTTCGCAAAAATGTATAAACTTATACTTTAGGTGGTTCAGCTGTTGTGTTGAAAGTTTTGGGGTGACCCGTACAGGGGGGGGGGCTGAGAGAAAGAGAGTGTTCCAAAACACCTTTTCCCCATTCTATGTTGATGGGAATTTTCACATTTCTGAACCCGACCACAGCCCAAACAGCTGGGCAGAACTACACCAAATTTGGCAGAAAGCTAGGAAAACATGCTTTTTGTGATTTGGTGCAAATCTGTTCAGTAGTTTTAGAGATAATAAAGGTATCATCCACAGATCCAACTTCCCCGTGGTGATATCTGATTGTCTGCCAACACTTCAACAAGGAAGTGAAAAAAGTGAAAAAAATAGAAGGGACCAGGGTATGGTCACCCTGAGCCCCTAGCTAAGGTCTAGGGAGTCTCTTACAGAGCCCACAAGGGCTAAAAAAGCCTTTAAAAAAAAAAAAATTCTCAGAAATATCCACAGATCTGGATCTGCAGATTTTTCTGAGATTTTGAAAAAAAAAGGGTGCGCTCCCATACATTTCTTTGACCCCTGGGGGATGCCAGGTCCAGGGGACATTAGGAAGGAAGGGGGTCATGGGGCCCTCCTTCTTTGGCTTATATTAGCCTCAGGAACAACCACCTCACCACTGCCATTACATAATAATATGCAGAAGGCAAGGCAGGCCACCAGTGCCCCTGTATTTTACATAGCAGAGGCCAATATGGACTCCCCCAAAGCCCATAGAAAGGAATTCTACTTCCCTGGGGCTAAAAAACTAATTTGTGAGGAGTGTCTGTGCAGCCCCTCCCACAGCCACCTTTCTAGGGCAAGGTGGTATAATTAAGGGGGGGTGTTTGCAGGGCCCCCCCACAGCCCCAGGAACCACCTCCCTAGGGCTATTTATTTAACTTATGGGGGGCTGCATGCCCCCCCCCAGTCGCAGGGGCCTCCACCTCCTTCAGCTGCAATAAAAGAATGAAGGGGGGTCCTTTGTGAACCCCTGGCCCTGGAGACCAACACCTCCCTGGGGCAAATTCAACTTTAGAGGGAGTCAATGCATGGAGCCACAGATAGCCCTTGGGACCACAACCCTCCAGGGCCAGCTCCTGCTATATCTCTGGGTGCCCAGCCCGGGACATAGCTGTTTGCTCTAACATTGCAGTAGCTTTGATAGCTCCCGCCAAGTCAGAAAAAACACAACGGTTTTAGCAAGTGAGAACTGTCAAACAGCTCTCGCCCTGCTGGAAACATTTTACCTCTCTTTCCCTGCCCACAGAGATGCAGGCAGGGAAACAGAGGAAACAATTGCTTTTGCAGACAGGGAGCCACATCTTTAGCATCTCCCTGTGTGCAAAAGCAATATCAGCTAATGCCGGAAGGGGGGCCATGGGGGCCTTCAAGCTCCCCCCATGGTCCGATTGCACACCGGGGCACTCAGGCCAGATTGCCAGGCCCTGGGGAATGGGGTTGCCGGGGCCATAATCGACAGGGGAAGGAGGCTGCGCGTCCACTCTCCCTCCACAAAAATTAAGGCCCAAATTTAAGAAAAGTGGCACTTCATGTCATGAAGCACCACTTTTCTTGTGGCCTATTGCTCCCCCCTAACGTGTGCTCTGTATTTAACATATGGCACACCATGGTGCAGGTTAGTGACAATAGTGTCATAATTTTAAATGTTATTGTTCACCTTTGCAGGATTAGTGTCAAAAATGTTGGTGCTAATCTTGCAAGGTACATAGAGGTGCATTAAAAAGTAATTGGTGTGCCTCCTTTTAACACCTGTACTGTGCAGGAGTTAAAATGCACTTAAATTGGCACAGTGGAATCTCATAGATTCCACTATGCCATTTTTGAAGACCCCCTAATGGAGGAATGCCCCCCATTTGCATAGATTATGCCTGGCAAAGGCATAATGTAGTGCAAGGGTTTACAAAGTGGTGCACTGCGTGCATTGCACAACTTTGTAAACATGGTGCTGCGCTTTTGCGACACTAGCATAAAAAAATAAAGCTAACGTGGTGATAGTTGGCACTAGGCCCTTCTTAAATTTGGGCCTAAATATTTTAAAGCTGGGCCCCGGGGGTTCGGGTCCCCGGGGTCAAAATCAGCCAGGGGAGGGGACCCCCTCTCACATCCATTCTCATACCCAGACAGACACTCAAAATGGACTGCTAAATACCCCAGATATTACAGCACTCATGACGACCTTTATAACGTCTATAAAAATATCACAGCAAGGGCGCAAGTTATAGTTACCTTAGGACACGAGTTATAGTTACTGGAAATATCTGTAACTATAACAGTTGAATTTCTATTGTTTTGATTTGTTTTTTGAAAATCTGCACCAAACTATAACGTCCCTGTAATATTTGTTTTAATCAGTGAATTTCTAAGGTTTATTTTACATCTATTTCCTGACTATACCGTCCCTTTACCCTTTGTTTTTTTCAGTGAATTTCTAGGGTTTCTTAATAATAGGTAAAATTACCCTCTCAATACACATTGGATGGGGCGAGTTGGACGCAAGGCCTGGCCTGACATTGTGCTGCTGTTGCCCCCACCCAAGCTTGCTGATCTTGCTCCCCTCTCCTCCTTGCCATCCATTGTCCAAGTCCATACCCCTGCTCCCTCGTTAGCTTGCAGTCCCATCCACCTCCTCACTAACTTCTGTGGTCCAAGACCATGCAACCTTCCCTTTCCTCCTGCCCTCTATGATCTGTTGTGCTGCCCCTGCCCTCCATTTAGCTTGATGTCTCTGCTGACTCCTCCTGCCCTCCGTTGCCCAATTCAATGCCCCATCACTGCCATTCTGCTTATCCTCTTTTCTTAGCTTGCTGCCTCTACCCTCTTCCTCCTGTCCTCTGGTGTCTGTGCGCTTGTCCCTGTTCCTTCCTTTCTGCTCACCATGTTTCGTGGACCTGTCACTACCCCTCTTATCTACTCAGAGTGTTCTTTTGAGCTGCCAATGCCCATCTCACCTGCCTAGCAAGGTCAGATGACTGCTCCCTGTCCCTGCCACCTCCATCCTGCCTGTCCGAGTTCCATGCCCCTATTCCCTCCCTCCTGTTGTCCATGGTCCATTTTGCTGCCAATCCCTTCTGTCCTACATGCTCTGTTCTGCTGCAACTGTTTCTTCTGCCTTCCCCATGTGGTCTGCTGTGAAGCTCCTTCCGTGTCCTCTCTTGCCTGAGTCCAGACCCCACCCATCCATTCTATCCTTTGCGGTCCTTTGTGCATGGTCCTGCCCCTTCCCTCTCGCCCATCATGGCCGTTGTGCTACCACTAACCCACCCACTTGCCATACATGGACTTCTGTGCTGCTATAGCACCTCCAACTTGCTGTGCTTGGTCAGCTTACTGCTCCTGACCCTGTCACGCCTTCCATACATTGTCTTTGTGTAAGCCATAAGAGTCTAACTGTTGCCCTCCATGGTGTGTTGTGCTTCCAGTTGCCATCCTGTCTCCCTCCATGGCCATCTTGCTGCTCCAGCCCTATCACCTTGACCCCTGCCCTCCTTTTTTCATGTGCAGGCCCCTATCCCCTCCCTCCTGCCTTGTTTGGTCTGTTGTTGTGCCCCTCCCCCTCTCTCCTGCACTTCATGGTCGCTTATGCAGCAGCTGTCTCTCCTGTCTATCGGGTATGGTCAGCTTGCTGCCCTTGCCTCTTTCCCCTCTACTCTCTGTTGTCCATGTGCATGGCACTGTCCCCGCCCTATTGCTTTCAATGCTCCGTTGTGCTGCACTGAAGTCCTGCTTGCCTTGTGTGGTGTTTTGTGCTGCTGCAACTTCTGATGCCAACCCCTGTAAAGTCAGTTTGGTGCCCTTGCTCATCTCTCTCCTGTCTCTGTTATCCCTGATGCCTTTCCTGTGATGCATATGTTGTTACAAAACGGACATCTATACCATTCTTGTTGAATACACTTGAGTCCATGTCCCTACCCCCATTCCTCCTGCCCTCAGTGATTCAATGTATCATACTTGTCAACATTTTCAACTTAGTAAGACGGATAATTTGAAAAAAACCTGGGAAGTGATTTTACTTATTGACTTACATTAGGAAAACAGGAGATTTTAGACAGGAGACAAATAAAAAAAAGCCCTTTTGAACTTAAAAACATCTGGATTCTCCTGCCCGAATCAGGTCTGTTGGCATGTATGGTTGTACTGTCACTGCTTCTTCCTTCTTCCCTCAATGGTGTACTATATTGCCAAGGCCTCTCTTGCCCGTCTTGCATGGTTAGTTTTTTGTCCATGAGCCCTTTTCCCCTGCCATCCATTGTTCTCTTGGCACGCTGGGCCCTGGGAAAGAATTTCTCCTTGCTCTGGTCTCAATGACCACCAGCGCGCAGGTGAGACACCATCACTATTCTCACCTATTGAGGTCGACTGAATCTTTGGACTTGGCGAAGTGTGTAGTAGTCAGAATCATTCAATCACAAATGACACTATACCATAGACAATTTTAAAACACCATAAACAATTTAACATTAAATCAAACTCCAAACTGAATAGAGTTTAAAAGCTTGATTACAATCCCAAAATCAATGTCACATATATGGTGCTCAAAACTAAGTTATAAACATACACAAAAAAAATAAGCTGACCAAAATATCTGAAAAGATTTCAACTACTAAACATCAACACAGTCAAACACTCCAAAAGAATAATGTAAATTAGCAATAGCACAATATGCAGATTATTGTTAGATGATAGTGACATCAGTAAATCATCAAATTACAGTTCAACATTCAATTTCAGGTTTAAGAGCTCGGCCATTCCTAACACTAACACAAAATTGAACTTGCATGTGTGCGAACAGACTAACACATAAGGCAAAAGCAAAAATAAAAAAAAGACAAAATTAATTTAGAGAAACATCTAACTAGGGTAACTCACTATAAATTGCATTGGTGTAAGTACCTAACTGAAAAAGATACAAGAAATCACATTTAATCATACCTCTCCTGATGGTTCAGCAAACAGAGATGATTCATCAAGCAGGATGGTCACTTTCTTCCATCATCAGTGGACAGCAGCATCAGGACTGTGCTGAACACGGGCTGCACAAAGGACAGATCAGCAGTTTAGAATTAGTTGGCCTTATTAGTACTGAACCACATAACAAGATAGTGCAATTAAGACTAAGATGTTAAAACTCATCTTGTAACTTAAAAATAGGATTGGTGGCAGCGAAACTTAAACGGACTCAAACAGAATCCTAAACAGCATCAAGGTAGGAGTGGAACTCTCCCAAAGTTTTAAAATCTCTTGCTAATTAGGAATAGGCATGATCCATTCATTGGTCCTTCAGGTTGGCGTTCTTTGGACGTCAGATTCAGCATCCAATGGCTGCAGATGGCACCATTGAATTTGCAACTATTATGAATCTTCTCGGCAAAAGTGCATTGTCATCTGGGTGATTTCACACATTTCCTGACAAAATATTACATTCTCTAGTTATCTGTTACTTGAGATCCTTTCTCACAACACACAATAAACTAAACTGATACATTTCACAGGAGAACTACAAGTTTTCTGACTTATTGAACAACTAGAACAAATGTTGCAACATTGTTATTTCTAAAGCATGGTTTTTGACTTTAATACAATAGGACATTCAACATCACATTAACAGCCTAGAGAAAGAACTCAGTTCAGAGGGAACAGAATAAACAAGTGATTTTCCATTACTGATGCAAAATTAATCTTTCAGGCCTAGTCAAGCTAAGAAAGCCTTAGTATATTCAATACATTAATAAACCTATTGCGCACCTTCCAATCCATATATGTAGAGCAAATTATTTAATTTCAAACATTATTTACAACATTAGAATACTTTTTAAAAATGCACTTTTTTTGCACACCTGCAAATTGAATTAATAAAATCCATTTAATTCAATGAACACGTTTAGTAATAACACTTTTAATAATAATTCACATTAGTACTTCATTTAATATAAGTGCAAAACTCTCATGTAAAAATGTAGTGTTTAATAAGAATGATGGCCACATGGTTCACCGCAGTTCAAACCTGCACATTTTACAATCTGTATTATTTTCCTTGTTAGGCCTTTAAATGTAGGTTAATTCATCACCATATGCTAACATCTATGCCACTAATATATTATTAAAATTTGATCTGTCTCAGTTCCTTGTGCTGTCACTGCTCTTCCGGCCTCCCCAACGTGGTCAACTTGTTACCTTTGCACACTCATCCAAGCCCTCAATTATCCAAGCCTATGGCCCTGACATCCTCCTCCCCACAGTATCCCAATAAACAACTAGATTGCTAACATTCTATATTTATTACAGAAGTGTGACTGGCGTCATCTTGATGTAATCAAAACTAATACCTACACCATTTCTTTTAAAAATTATAAGAACAAGAGGGTCCAATTTCCACAAAAAAAGTATAGTTAGTGGTCTAAAATGCTAAAATGAGGGCATATTTTCTGAATTCTGAAATAAT
The DNA here is from genome assembly GCF_031143425.1 of Pleurodeles waltl. Taxonomy (NCBI): domain Eukaryota; kingdom Metazoa; phylum Chordata; class Amphibia; order Caudata; family Salamandridae; genus Pleurodeles; species Pleurodeles waltl. The sequence goes on from NC_090442.1 coordinate 432,236,301, forward strand.
GACAAAGCACTTTTAAATTAGTTGCTATCTTGATTTTTCTTATCTGGTCAATCACTTGATTATATGTTGCACCTAGGAATGAGAATGTGGTGTTACGACCAGAGCTGCAGATTTTGTATTTGGGGAACCAGGTTCAAGTTTCAGCATCAGCTGTGATTTTGGGTAAATCACTTAGGCCCTCATTACAACATTGGCAGTCGAACACAAAGGTTGTACCGCCAGATGGCCGCCCATGTGGCCGGAAACCCGCCAGACGCATTTGGACATCCCCACTGGGCCGGTGGGTGGAAACAGAGTTTCTTCCCGCTAGCCCAGCGGGGATGTCGGGCGTAACATTGCAGCCGGCTCCTAATGGAGCCAGTGGCAATGTGGTGGTTCGGCGGGTGCAGCAGCACCTGTCGCGCTTTTCAATATCTGCCAGGCAGACTGTGCCTGGGAGCCCCTGCACTGCCCATGCTAAGTGCATGGGCAGTGCAGGGGCCCCCAGGGGCCCCGCGACTCCCCTTCCTGCCAGCCTTTCCATGGTGGTCTCTACTGCCATGGACAGGCTGGCGGGAAGGGGAGTCAAAATCCCCAGGGCAGCGCTGCAAGCAGTGATGCCCTGGTGGATTCAAACCGCCGGGACAACCATGGCGGAAAACCACCGGTCCCGGCAGTGTGACAGCCTGTTGGCGGTATGATCGCCACTTCCACCCTGACGGTCTTTGACCGCCAGGTTTGTAAGGAGGGCCTTAATCTTCCCATGCCTAAAGCCCAAAAAGAATGTGTTCTTGTATAATGTAACTTATGCCCATGTAAAACACTTGAATACCTTTGGATCAAATCTGTGCTATGAAAACTATAAAAAAAGCAAAAAAAGAGCCAGATTTTTAAAAACGTGGCGCTGCATCCAATGCCACTTTTCTTGTGCCTCTTAGCGCTCCCCTAATGCCACCATTTGTGTGCTGTATTAAAGATATGGCGCACCATGGCAGTAGTTAGGAAACTAGAGTCAACATTTTTGATGCTAGTTTGGTGCTTTGCAGGATAAGCGTCAAACATTTTGATGTTAATCCTGTAAAGCACATTGAGGCCCATTATAAATTATGTTGTGGCCCCTTTAACACCTCCTCTGTGCAGGTGTTAAAATGTGGCAAAAAATGACATTGAGAAATCTTTTAGATTTCTAGGCACCATTTTTTTGGCACCCCTAATGGGGTAACGCCCCCCCTTGCATACATGAAGCCTGGTGCATGAATAATGTGGCGCAGGGAGTTACAAATGTATTTTGTAAATCTGACGCAGCGATTTTGGCCTCGTTGGGCCACATTAGTGTAAAAATAAAAAATACACTAATGTGGCTCAATGAGACACTAAGCTGTCATTGGGCTATACTTGGGCTACATTTGCGTGGTATTTGTGCTCTAGTTGGGCTTTTTTTCTCCAGTGGCCATCTTGGGAGACTCCTTTGTTATGAAACTCCCTAATCTTCTCATTAACTGCAGTATCCTCGGTAGAAAATGCATTCAGTTTTCCACTTTGATTCCACTTTGATTCCATCAAGATGGCAGTCTGATGTTCCACACTTTTGGCATAAATTCAGAATGCGCAAGTCTCATGTGCATGCAATAGAAGAGGAAGATATTTGAGAGCTCACTTAAAATGTGTCTTAATTTTACTTTCTATAACACTAACCATCATTTGTATGAAAAAATGAAACCCCTCATTTTGTGCTTTGAAATTTAAATGTAATTTAAATGTTAACAGTACCAGTTTGATTAAATCAAGGTGGCTTCAGGTGAGCCACACTTTTGTCAAAAGTAAGACTGTTCGCGCTCTGGTTGTTCTTTAGAACACTCTGGAAGGCTGAGTAGAACACAAAGGAATCAACTGACAGGCTGCTCCTGTTGGAAGTACACGTTTTACTTTGAATGTCAGACTTCATTCTCATATGGCTGAGAAAGTTCATGTGAATTTACAGAAAATATGCACTCATTTTAGCTTCTGGAGCACTTTACATAACCTCTATGGGAAAATCATCAGAAAATAGTTTTCTCTCAAACACGATTGATGAAATCCTAACAGAAGTCTTTTTCACAGGGTAAAATCACCTTAGCAACAAATGATTTATACTGTAACTAAAATCTGTTAGCGCCCTTCATAAGTTCTCCTTTTTGTGACCCTCAAAACCTGCCATTCGCTACAATGCATTTCAATGGGTGCTTTCATGTATATTGGTACCAAGATGGCTGCCATCACTTTCTTTGTGAAGTGCCGACAGCCAATCAGATCGCACCATGAGATCTGTGTTTAGGTTCTGCCCAGACATGCAAATTTGGTTTCCCTTTCTTTTTCTTTAAAACTTCTAAATGGATTTACACCAAATAACTAAAAGGCTTATTTCTGGACCAAAAGCTACCTGTCTGCCGAATTTGGTGTAATTCCATCCAGTCGTTTGGGCTGTAATCATGTTCAAAATCCCAACGGGAATTTACATGGGGAAGGCACTTTTTTTAACCCCTTTCTACTCAGCTCACGCTTGACAGAATACCCCAAAAAGTTCCATGCACAACAAGACCCGGGCTCTGCATGGCTGGAGGTGGAGCAGGTCTTGGGAGAGTGAAGCACGTCTTCCTTGGCGGAGAAGACTTCACTGCAGCACCCAGTCATGGATCTGGGCTGCAGGGGGAGAGGGGCCCAAATACGGTGATGCTGCCAGTGACTCGGAGGGTCTGGTGGCACAAACTGTGGGAGCGATGCATACGGCAAGCGGGGCGACCCCTGAAGGCTTGGTTTTGGAAACTTTTGTGAAGATTCATCAAATGGTGCCAAAGATATAGACAAGTCAAAAAATGCTTTTTCAATAGAATCTAGGTCCTAACTATAACTACCTACCAGCGACCACCAATATATATATGCGTACATATATATATATATATGTGTGTGTGTGTGTGTATGTAGGTAGATAGTGCGAGAGAGAGAGCTCCCTCAAACCTTTGCTATAACATGAAACTCTTGTGTTAAATTTCAGTTGATCATCCGCAAGCCATCATGCTTTAGTTTACAAAAAACAATTCTCACTTTAAGTCCCCTTTAGTGCCTCATAGGTTTAGTCATGGCCTGTTTACATTATGATGTTTTAAGTGTACTCTTTACACTAAGGCCGCTTCCTCTGATGCAAGAACTGGAAACTCCCCAGAGAAATATCATCCAGTGTTGCAGGAGATTTCATGTCCGATGGCGCTAGTCATGAGCCTTGGAAAAGAGAAGATGTGACTCATGCAGCTGCTTTGTTATGAATAAAGGGTCGTATTAAAATGCCAAATAATGTGCATTCTGCAGCTTCTCACACACACTGCGACAACAAATCTACAGTAAGAAAACACATAACTGACTTGTTTTATCTTTGAGTTTTGAAGTTCACTTTTTCAAACGTAACAAGATATGGATTGAAAAATAATTCTAGATTATTTTTGTGAAAAATGAGTTAGTATATTGGAATTACTTATTATCCTAAGTTATCTAGTAACAGCCCACTTTAATTCCCCCGCAATAGATGATTATTCTCTACTTCAATTATTTTTTCTATCGATTGGAAATTTGGTGACACGTGGTATTGATGTGGGACAAATAGTAAATAATCTGCACAGAAGTGGTTATAAATATCTTAGAATTCGCATAAGGATTAATAATTAAAGACAATGATTGGGAGTTAGGTACATTCACATCATGTAACACGATGCTGAATTACAATGTTCGGTCTCCTAATTGGTGTCAGGAATGTGGTTAAGCACATTGTACTGGACCAGTCACCCATACTGACTGTTGTTCCTTTCCACCGTTATGTCTAGCAAGTACCAGACCACTTATACTATTCGCTGCTTAATATATTCTAGATTAAATGGGTAGATTTGAGCCCTTTTATACTGTGGAAGATCTTAAAGTGCAAAAACCTAGTATATACATTGATTCTGTTAACATCACTATTTCGCCTAAAGGGCGATATTCCCACTTTCATCTTCTCACATCTATGCTTCATTCTTTCAACTGTTGCGTTTTTTAAAAATCTGTATGCCTTTTTATGTATGAAAAACACGCTCTCTGTTCCTTTCCCCTCACCTTGGCCTGATCACGTACTGGTAACTTTCACAATTCCTTTGGCCATTTTTCTCGTCTAGTATCAAGCGAGTGCATTCACCCCGAAACCACAACTCTGAAAGAATAAATCTTATATGAGACCAAATTATAAGAAGCACACATGAAATCTATAATGTAACGGAAGGTAAAGGTGATTAGGAACACAAAAATAACACCCTGGAAATAGAGTATAACTCTCTGTCAACCCACACCAGGAGACAAATTAAAATGAATGAGTTGATGCGGCTCAAAAGAACACACTGCAAAAATCAAAGATTCCCTCTACTCCTACACAATAGGCTTCCTCGCATTGCAGGGTTTCTTTAAAGGCTCAATGGAAGCACAGTAGAGACATGTACAATATAGGAAAATCAAAGCTCTATCAGTGCTTTTGAGACAAGGGATATGAAATTGACAAACTCTCCCAGTGAGCTCTACAGGCAAAATCTGAGAAATTCCCTTGTGCATTAAGATGCAAAGAGCCCGAAATGAGTTTAGAACACGGTAGAAATGAGAAACTACTGAACAGACTTACAACAAATAAAAAGGCTTAACCTAGGAGAAATTATGAAATTATAAAGGGTTGACTCACAGATTTACCTCAGAACACATGCAGCACAATTGGGTCCACCACCTCCAAAGTTTAAGGCTCCTCTAACAACCCTGCTTGTACACCCTTGCAAAAACAAGACTTTCATTACATGTAGTATAATAGGTGTGGGAGACCCAGGGCCTCATTTACAAAGTGTTGGTGCACATCTCCTGTTCTACCAAATTGATTTTTTGTCATTTTGGTGTCAAATCATGTATTACATTTTTCTCTGTTTAGTGGAGGTTTTTTTTGTCTTGTTTTTTCACTTCATTACTGTTTATGTACTGCACAAATACTTTACACATTGCCTTTAAGCTACGTCTGACTGCCCTTGTGCCAAGCCATCAGAGAGTTAAGCACAGGTTAATTTTTTGACTTTTTGTGGTTCACCCTGACTGGGATGGTGGGTGTTGCTTGAGCAGGGTTAACACGCCCACTCAATCAACAATCCAGTTTCTTATATGAATGAAGACGTTAGCTACTAGAAATTGCCCTCAGAGGAAAAAAGAAGGCAGTAAGGCAGCAAGCATAAAAACACACTAGAAGACAGCAGAACTACTGCAGACTAAAACTGAAATTGCCGTACCTACAAAATGGTTAAGGACAATAACCCCTTTAGTCCAGACACTTGGAGCCATATGAAAACTACAGTAAGTTTCCCAACTACAACCCTTGCCAATGAGCACGCATCATCCACTGCATCATCCATCCCAGGTCATGCCAAAGAAATGAGGAACTTAAAGAACTAGGAAGAACCAGGACAAGACCATCATGCAGCAGAGTGTAGAACCAGAGGAAGAATAGTCAGTAATCACTGAAACAAGCACTGTGTGCCAAAAGAACTGTCACGCAATCGTGAACCGTCGATTTTGTCCTAAAAAGACAATTGTGAAGTACTATGGGTAAAGGCAGCAGGCCACTGACCTCTTAGTGGTGAAGAATTCACCATGTAAAATTTTATTGTTATGATATACTCCGTTCACGTTTCATAGTACTCATTCTGCACTGCAAACAACATTTGGCCATGTGCAGTGAGGTTTGGCTGCATGGCTTACTAGGACCTTCAGCAAACCATAGCTTCAATCTTTCAGATTTTTTCAATTAAAAAATGTATATTTTAGAAAATTGCAGCTTTTGGGATTTATATTTTTAAAAAATCTGTATTTAGCATAGTTGTTCCTGTTTCAGAATGCACAATGGATGCTGCAGGATCACAATTTCTCACATGCTTCATCTTAACTGTGCAAAATCTATATTTTCATTGAGGCTAAAATCACAATTTTGATCAAGAAGGCTGTTTCTGAATGTCGGAAAGTAAATTATCAGTTTTCGATCAATCAATCCGTTTTGTGAAGCGCACATACTCACCCATGAGGGTCTCAAGATGCTGGTGGTTGTTCTGGGCCTCATTAGAAGAGCCATGTCTTGAGGTTCTTCCTGAAGATGGTGTATGATGGACTTTGTCTGAGGTGCGTGGGCAGGTTGTTCCAGCTCCTAGCTGTGAGGTAGGCGAAAGATCTTCCTCTGGCAGTGGGTTTCCGGATGTGTGGCTAGCGCCTGCTGGGTGGAGCAGAGGGGTCTGGTTGAGTTAATAATGGGATGTGATGGTTCAAGTAGCCTGGTCTGATGTTGTGAAGGGCCTTGTAGGTGTTTGTGAGTAGTATGAAGTTGATTTGCTTCTCCACTGGGAGCCAATGGAGGATCCCTAGGTGTTGGGAGATGTGTTCCTGGTGGGGGAGGTTCAGGATAACTATGGTGGTGGTGTTTTGGATGAGTTGTAGTTTTCTAATGTTCTTTATTGTGGTGCTGGAATAGAATGCGTTGCTTTAGTCTTGCTTGTTTGTGACTAGGGCGTGGGTGATTATCTTGTGGCAGTCAACTGGGATCCATTTGAAGATTTTGCAGAGTTGGTGAGGGTGTGCCAGCAGGAAGAGGTGACTGTGTTTACCTGTCGGTTCATTGATAGGGAAGAACTGAGGATGATTCCTAGGTTGTGGGCATGGTCAGTCAGAGTAGGCGGTGTGCTGAGCAATGTGGGCCACCAGGAGTTGTCCCAGGTTGAAGTGGATCTTCTGAAGATGATGAGCTCGGTCTTGTCTGAGCTGAGCTTGAGACAGTTCTCCCTCATCCAGGCGGCGATGGCTTTCTTTCTGGTGTAAAAGTTTCTCTTAGCTTTATCCGGGTATTCAGTGAGGGATGTGATGAGTTGTGTGTCATCGGCCTATGACATGATCTTCATTCCATGGTCTCTGACGATGGCTGCAAGTAGGGCAATGTAGATGTTGTAGAGCGTTGGGCTGAGAGTATCCCTGAGGGACTCCACAGGTGACTTCTGTTTGTTTGGATATGAAAGGTGGGAGCCTGACTCTCTGTGTTCTTCTTGTGAGAAAGGAGTGAATCCACTGCAAGGCTTTTCTGTGGATTCCTGTGCCATGGAGTCTGGTGCATAAGGTGCTGTGGAAGGCCATGACGAAGGCTGCTGAGAGGTCGAGGAGTATGAGGGCTCCGGTGTGGCTGCATTCAAGGAGTGTGTGGATGTCATCGGTGGCTGCAAGAAGAGCTCTGTGCTATGGTTGCTGTGGAAGCCGGACTGAGAGGTATCCAGAGAGTTCTTGTTCTCGAGGACTTGTCACAGCTGTGAGTTTATGGCTTTTTTCAGGACTTTGGCTGGGTAGGTTAGTAGCAAGATGGGCTGGAAATTCCTGAGCTCTGATGGGTCGGCTGTGTGTTTCTTCAGGAGGGGGTGGACTTCAGTGTGTTTCCAATCTTCGGGGCAGGTGGATGTTTTGATAGAACAGTTCAGCGTCTTGCGGAGTTTGGGGGCGATGGATCACTTGCTCTGTAGGAGATGTGATGAGGACAGGGGTCTGTGGGAGCTCCAGAGTGAAAGCTGTTCATGATGATTTCAATCTCTACTGTGGTGAGAGTGGACCAGCTGTGGACGGTTTGGGTGAGTTCTGGGGGGCTGAGTCGGTCGTAAGATCTGATGCTGGGAGGGTTCTTCAGGAAAATGCTGGCATAGATGTCTTTCATCTTGCGGTGGAAGAAAGTGGCCAATTTGTTGCAGAGGTCTAGCCACGGGGGATGTTGGTGGTTTCAAAGGTAGGATTTGTGAATTTGTTGATTACCATGAAGAGTTCTCTTGTGTTGTGTGGGGGAGTGTGGCTTTTTTTTTATGTTCTTGATGCGTTGGTGATGGGTGGCAGTGGCGGCTCTGAAGGAGACAAGGTCTTTGCTGGTTTTTCTATTTCTGCATTTCTTCTCTACGCACCTGCAGGTGGATTTGCATTCTTGGAATTCAATGGTGAACCCGCTGCGCTTGACCAAAGTTGATCAGAGGGGGGCTAAGTAGTTGGTGCATTAGGTGACCCACGAGTTGAGGTTGTGTATTACTGTGTTGCTGTTGTCGGTGGGGGTGATTTGGTAAGGGTCATAGTGAGTTGCTCATTGGAGATTTTGTTCTATTTCCTGTAGGGGAACCCTGGGGAAGTGGAGGCGGCTGTTGGGTGTGGTGATTGTGAAGTGTAGGCAGTGATGGTCAGTCTAGTCTGGGGTGGAGATATCCTTAATGGTAATCCGGTTGCTTGAGGTGAAAATGGGGTCTAGTGTGTGTCCTGCAGCGTGCGTGGGGATCAATTGTCTGAGGCTGAGGGTGGTGAGACTGTCGAGTAGGGAAGTGGTGTTCCAGTCGTTGAGGTCCTTGAGGTGGAAATTCAAGTCGCCCAGGACGAGGTAGTCGGTGGACACCATGGCATGGTGAGTGGCGATGTCTACAATGGCATCGATGAAGGCTGGGTAGGGGCCAGGCGGTCTGTAGACCAGGGTGTCATGGAGGAGGAGTTTTGAGTGGTGTGGATCAGGAAGTGTAGTTGCCAATTGGAGTATTTTTTAAATGAACATATTTAGTTTTGTGCAATAAGTACATTCATTCTGGAATAGTATCACTTTGAAAAATTGTGTGGTTAAAATTACACTCAGCTAACTACTTTTTGCCTAAATTAGTGGAATGTAAATAAAGCTTTAGATGATGTTTGGGTATGGATCATCTTCACATTTTGGAACGTTATTGCAAATAGGGGGTTTTAGCCACATTAGGTCTTAAAACTAAACAGGATTTAAAATAAATTTTCACGAATAGAGGAGCGTGGAAAACGTTTCTCAATTTGTTTTAGAGTAAAATGTTTAGTAACAGTTGGACACTTTCACCATCTTCTATTTCAGTCCCAGGAGCATGGTACAAGGACAGGCCCACTAAACGTCTTGCTAAGGAGTGAGGGTTTCACTCTTTACACCCGGGATCTTGCTCAATGCTAGCCTCTTTATCTCATAGCTGCTGCTTTCATTGTGCCTTTTGGACAACAAAGAAAGACATGTATAGGAATAACAGATATTGTTCTTCCTTTCACATGCAACAGGCCTAGTGCTTAGTCTTTTCATGGTGGACCGTATAGGCAGCTAAGATTTCTTGGAAAGGCATACACATGCAGAATTAATTTGAGCCACCCTCAACTGCAATGTAACCCTAAAGATCAAGCGGGTATGCCACCTGTACATAAAACAGAGACAGATTTACGTGAAGGGAATTGGTGGAAATTGTTATGGACACAGTTGAAGTTCTTAAGAAAAGTGATAATGTGCCAAACTTAAGTGTGCATTGGGACCCATCATGTCACCTCCACAATAGAACCACTATGTCTCAATAATTCTGCTCTACATTTTAGCAACTGTACCATCACCGTTTTGCAGAACTATCATACAGGGCTTGACATACCTTTATTAAGATTTAACAACTCATCTCAGTAAAAGTTTAACTTAACCAATAATACTGCAGCAGGGACGACTGGGTGTCATTCATAAATATTACCAGCATACTTTGTTTGTTCACTGAAGTTCTAATTTTTAACATACCTTAAGGTTTCATAACCAAAGCTTAACACACCTTCCTTTAACCATTGGTTTAATCAACAAAATTCATGGATTGTTTGATCATATATGCCAGAAACAGGTTAGTTGAAAGGTTTTTTAAACAGATTGACTAACCTGTGGTCCTCTGATCCAAAAGGAGTGATGAACAAAGCTTATGCCACTAATGCCCAACTGGGCACCCCAGAGAGGGCGCAATAGACACCCACTCCAAGCCTCACCAATGGGAAGGGGGAAATGGGATTGAGAGAAAGATAAAAGAAAGTATTGTTCTGCCACATTCCTCTACTCTGTTTTGTAGACTGATTGGAATGCTCGTCTGTTAAAGCTTGAAGTTGTAAACACGCTATTAGTTCCGTTCTGCACACTGCATATTTATTTCACACAATATGGACAACTTTTTTTTAGAAAAGTTGTCTCACTATTGTACCACACAAAGTAGTGCCAGAATGACACAACTCTTAAGAGAGATTTATCAAGCCATCAAGGCCAACTAAATCTAGGTTAATGCAACGCAGCACCAATGGTTGCATTGCCTTACTCTGCTCTGGGAAGGTGTTCCATGGGATGAATGTGGATTTTCCCATGCATCCACCCATAGATTTTGGCTAATTCTCAGATTTACCATTAATGGCAGATCTGGGAATGTGTCTATAACCTGTGTGTCGCCAGGTGAGGGGTAATGAGGAGAAATACCTTACTTTCTCCTCATTACTTCATCTTTCTATGTGTGCTGCATTTTGCAGCACACTTAGAAAGAGGAATATGCCTCATGGGATTGGTTTTGTGCATGAAAGCAATCCTGCTTACAAGTAGGAACCTTTGCACCATGGTGCAAGGGTACCTGCGTTCGCACTAGGCAGCACAATGTGCGCCAACAATGGGAAATGACAGGAATGTGCCATACAGTGTAAAGTAGGGTGCATTCCTGCCCTGTCTCTATCGTGTAGTGCAGCAAGGTGACTTGCTGTGCTGTGTGATATCTTGATCAATATACCAATATGAATCTTACCTAACCCTAATCATATTTGCAAACATTTAAAGTATCAACACTCTAGCGTATAAATGTTCATGGGCATATCTCTGGGCAATGTTTTAAGTTTTGCAACATTTTGTCAAAATTTATATGAGCTTTGATTTCCCAAGTTTCTTAGCAACAATGTTTGCACAGTGTTTGGCTTTCCTATACTGTTTTTCTAGCAAGAATGTTTGCACAGTGTCTTTGGTTTCCAACAATATACTTCTAGCAAAATGTATGCAACATTGTCTTGGCTTTTCAACAATGCCTCTAGGTAAGTTTCCCCAGATTTCGCAACTGTGACTCAAAGACTTCACTGAACCCAATCCCTTGCCTGTGCCATGCACAGTGTAGGGTTGGGCACAGTGCGTGACCACAATCCCCATTGTCACCCTACCCACCTGCAGCACAGGGCCTTTGATGTGAGGTTGGGCATGCACGGCTGAACATGTGATGTAACAATATAAGGGGTGTCATTCTAAGTAAGGCAGACCTACTGACAAACACTAAAATCTAAAAAGTGCGCATTTTGGCTTTATTGAGGGGTTAGCACAATAACATATATAAAGCAGGCTTTTTTACCTTGTCAAGAAATCAACAAGAATTGTAATCAAAATGCATATTATATAAATTCATGAATTGTAATATTTAATAAAACTGATCATCATAAAAATATTTTAATAAAGCCATAACAAAAAATTCAACACAGCTTTGAATCTCTCTTTTAGCATTTTCAGGCCACAAAGTGCAGCCATAGAATCCACCTTTAGGGGTCTCTGCACTTCAAATGAAAAGCAGACAGCCTTAGCTCAGAATGCTTGAAAATATATATATATGTTTATCTCTCCTGGTGTCATGGATTCAAAGACCCAGGAGACCTAAGGCTTCATTACAACATTGGCAGTCAGACCAACCAACTGCCAGTGCCCCAGGGAGGACGCTACCATCATACAGGTGGTGTCCCCCACCTTATTACAACATTCCTGCTGGGATGACCGGTGGGAAAATTGTAATAGAGTGTCCCCGCTGGTCAGTCCAGTGGGATCAGTGCTACAATATAGAACTTGGCTCCCTTAAGGGAGCCGAGTCCTCTACCAAAGCACATAGGGGGACCCCAGCACACTCGGAATACACACTGCCTGCAAAGCAGACAGTGCACATTTTGATGGTGCGAGGCAGGGGAGCCCCTGCACTGCCCATGCCCTTGGCATGGGCAGTGCTGGGGCCCCCCTATGGCTCCCAGCATTGGCTTTCCACCAGTCTTTCCATAGTGATGTTCCTGCCATGAAATAGGCTGGCAGAAAGTGGGGTTGTAATCACCCAGATGACACTGAGTTCAGCACTGCCCTGGCTGCTTTTACACTGACTGCTGTCCCCAAGGTAGGATCTTTGTTCCTAGCAGAGCCGATGGTCCCCTGGTGGTCTGACTGCCACGGTGGTAACCTAGCAGTTTGAGCGCCAGGATTGCCTAGGACTGCCAGACTCGTAATCAGGCCCTTACTGTGTTTTTTTAAGCTTTGTTGGAGGCTGCTGCACTTCCAGCGCTCTCAGAATACACACTGCCTGGAAAGCAGATGGCACGTATTCTGATGGTGCAGGCATGGGAGCCCCTGCACTGCCAATGTCTTGGGCAGTGCTGGGGACCACCTATGGCTTCCGGTACTGGCTTTCCACCAGCCTTTCCATGGTGATGTTCCTGCCATGAAAGGCTGGCAGAAAGTGGGTTGTAATCACCCATATGGCACTGAGTTAAGAACCGCCCTGGCTGCTTACACTCTGATCGCTGTTACTAAGGTGGGAACCTTGCTCCTAGCAGAGCCAATGGTCCCATGGTGGTCTGACCGCCAGGGTGGTAATCTAGCAGTTGGAGCACCAGGATTGCCTAGGACTGCCAGACTCGTAATCAGGCCCTTAATGTGTTTTTTTTTTTTTTAAGCTTGCTTGGAGGCTGCTGCACTTCCTGCAGCCTCCCACTACATTAAAACAAAGTGTAATTGTGCCCTTGCCTCTTCTAGATGCACCACAAATATATAAAAAAAAAAAAAACTAAAAACCCTCTCACGACATTAAGGGGCACTTCTTGGACAGAACAGTGAATAATAAATGAGTGGCTCAAGGCGCTCATTTATTATCCTTTCCTCATTTTTATATTTATTCTTTTGGGTGCTCTGATAACCACCCAGGGCCCCCACACCTTTTCTTATGTTGGGGGATCTAGGGGAAACCCAAGGCCCCCAAGGCACATTGGTTTATAATTCTAAGCGGGTCAAAGGTGTGAAAAAAATAGCTCTTTTTGGTCCCTGTGTTCCCTCTTTGTCCCCTCCACCAGACTGGGGGATGGTATCCGAACCCTGCGCACTTATATTTTACTAACTTACTTCCAGGACACAAGACTCAGTACCCAAGTCCTAAAATGGCTGCCATCACATCTTTGTTAATGTGGTTCCAACCAGTCAGATCTCACCTTTAAATCTGTCAGTTCCGCAGATCCTCTGCGACATGAACTATCTATATATTTTAGATTCCACTGCATAGTGCATGTGCTGTGTCTGTGAAATCTCTTGCCTTTATAAAAATATCTTAAAAGGGGCTTAGAGCCTGCCCATTACATACCTTTACTTACTATTGTCAGGCTACCATTTTAGCGGCTGTTTGCCCGCCCTCCTTCTGTGTGGCTGTTTAATCACCCGCACCCCTCCTAAGTCTGTAGTCCATCTCCTCTTTGTCCATAGTCTGTTTCTCAGCACCACCGCCCACCTTATCCCCCGGCCACCCTCTCCTCCGGCAATTTGTGTTTGACCAGTGCCGGGTGTTTTGCATGACCCATCTCCCACATCCCCAAAAAGAAACTCTTTTAAAGGTTTTTCACAAATGTTTGTAGGGAAAGAAAACAAAGCACTGCCTCATATGATTGAGATTTTCAACACTCCTGCTGAAGTACCTCACAAGTGTTAAATGCACCAATGATTCAAGATCAGGCCGTTCGTGGTGTGTTGTTGGAAGGTGCAGGCTACCTCATTAAAGACAGCTCTTAAAGGCCACATAGCTTTCAGGAAAGGATTTGATGTCAGTATCCCATGGCGCAGAGGGGTGCTGCAAGAGGTCTGTGCACGCTGAAAACTTTGGTTAGCCTGGTTTGGAATGAGGGGATTTCTCAAACTCCAGAGTCACAGAAACATGCTCATGGGATCACAGCTTAAGCTCTGCCTAATGTGGAGCTAAGGCTGCCTGGTAGCCTCCGACACAGGGAAAAATACTTTGAAACCATCAACCCTCTACTGTAATAGAAACAAATCCTTAAAAAGAATTGTGTCTGACTTTCATGAACAAATATGCTCAGGTGAATGATTCATCATTTATTAGCATGCACCGCAGGCACACGTGGATAGCATGAACAGTACCTGTGTATCCTTTTTTTACCGCTTTTATTTATAAGCATTTCAAATGATACATATTGATATTCATGGTGTATTAACATAGTGTGCGAACATACCACATTTTGTCTCACCCTACGATTGGGTTAGTGGTTCATACATTATAATTGACAAAATTGGAGTAGCTCTGGTTACATTTATGCAGTCAAGCATGGCAGTCCGCAATGCAGGTGTCGTGGAAGCCACAGATTTGCAGTGGCACAGATGTGAGACGGAGAGACATATTCCACCAGGTACATCTCACTTAACACATAGAACAGAAAGCCATGAGTGACCAGTGTCTGTGTTCTGTTATTTTCTATTTTTTTTATTTTGTTTTTTGCTTTGTGTTTTTTATCTTATTTTCCAAAAAAGGTAATAAACTAACTGATTAACATGACCAGATGTGTCAAACCTGACTGTTTTGTGTGTGGGTGTAATCACCAGGCAGTAGCACTGCGTGTTCCTCAGTGTATATACATGTACATTCATAAAGGGGTTGGGGTCTGTTGGGGGGACACAAAGGGGATCGCAGAGTGTTTCCTGCAAGGTGAATGTATCTAAAGGGGTGATGGGACTGTGTGTGTATCATTCCTCTATCCCTTTCGGGATCTGTTCCTGTCATAATCCTCTTCTATGATTTCATCTAAGGTTTCCCAGGGGTCTACCACCTCTGCCCACAGGAAGGCTATCAGTCTATGCTTCAGTCCTCTCACCTCTTTCCTCTGCAGTGCCATTTCTTTTCCCCTCACTCAATGTGTAACATCCATCACCACATCCAGCCTAGGCCGTTTTTTGTTTTTCCAGGCCATCACCACTCTCCTGTGTGCTGGTACCAAGGCCAGGTCAGTAAACCTGTCCCCCACCTTTTTGGGAAAAGGCTTACCAAAGAGAGCCACTAGACATACAGCTGGTTCATTATGTAGTGGTCTATCTAATGCGCTGTTCATCTGAGCAATCCGTCCACCCCAGTACAGTCTTAGGCCCATATTTATACTTTTTGACGCAAAACTGCGCCAACGCAGTTTTGCGTCAAAAAAATTCGCGCCGGCTAACGCCATTCAGAAGCGCCATGCGGGCGCCGTATTTATTCAATGACGTTAGCCGGCATTAGCCGCCGGCGCTGTCTGGTGTGCGTTAAAAAAAACGACGTACACCAGGCAGCGCCGGCGTAGGGGGAAAATGGCGTATGGGTGTCCAGAAATGGTGCAAGTCAGGCTGAGGCAAAAAAATCGCCTCAACCCGATTTGCGCCATTTTTTTACGTCGCCCATCCCCCATTGAAATGACTCCTGTCTTAGCACAGACAGGAGTCATGCCCCCTTGCCCAATGGCCATGCCCAGGGGACATCTGTCCCCTGGGCATGGTCATTGGGCATAGTGGCATGTAGGGGTGCACAAATCAGGCCCCCCTATGCCAAAAAAAAAAAAAAAAAAATACTTACCTGAACTTACCTTAATGTCCCTGGGGTGGGTCCCTCCATCCTTGGGTGTCCTCCTGGGGTGGGCAAGGGTGGCAGGGGGTGTCCCTGGGGGCAGGGGAGGGCACCTCTGGGCTCATTCTGAGCCCACAGGTCCCTTAACGCCTGCCCTGACCCAGGCGCTAAAATCCGGCGCAAATGCAGGTTTTTTAGACCCGCCCACTCCCGGGCGTCATTTTTGCCCGGGAGTATAAATACGACGCATATGCATCACAGTCATTTTTTAAGACGGGAACGCCTACCTTGCATCTCATTAACGCAAGGAAGGTGTTCACGCAAAAAAATGATGCTAACTCCATGAACTTTGGCGCTAGACGCGTCTAACGTCAAAGTATAAATATGGAGTTAGTTTTGCGTTGAATTTGCGTCGAAAAAAACGACGCAAATTCGGCGCAAACGGAGTATAAATATGCCCCTGAGTGTTGGTCATTCCCAGGTCACATGACATAAGTCAGCATCCAACAGCTGGCATTGGAGGCATGCCCCCAACATTACTCCATAGACCAAGTTAATTCTGTGCAGGGTGAGGTAGGTCCTGTGAATGTAATTGTATTGTATGTATTTAAGACATGTACTTTGTGAGTCTTTGTGTGTGTAGGCTAGGGTCCTGACCCAATCAGCTTCTGTCATGTTTCTGCCTATATCTGTGTCCCAATTATGTTGTAGTCTTCCCAGAAACATCTCAATCATCCTATTCAGTGACCTTTATATCCATGTGACCAAATGAGATCCCTACCCCCGACAGTCAGCATGGTTTGAAGAACTACAGCTGTGGGGGGCTCCCCATTTCTGTCACCCAATAGCTCTTTCAGGGCTTGTACTAGGGCCTCATGTATCAAGAAGTGACCAGAGGGTAGGCCTGTCTGTTTTGTTAGATCACCAAAAGGTATCATCACCCCCTTGGTAGCAACCCCCCTTGGTCTGCAGCCCTACTTCCATCCAAGATCTTAGTTCTCCATGTGTAAAGTAGGAACAGGGTTCACCACGAGGCACCCAAATAGTGGCAGAGCCGGGGCGAATGGGGCAATCATGTGCATTCTCTTAAGGGCTTTATGCCAGGCATTCAGGGCCATTGCTACAATTTATTCGGTCTGAGGGTACGGCCTCCCAGCAGTCGAGTCAGGAATCCCTCCACACATGTAGGCTCCCCGTCCAGGGTTGTTGCCGATAAATTCTACCTATTGAGCCACTGTGCCGGCAACTGGAGCTGGTCTGCTAAGTAAGACAACTCAAAGTCGGGGACCCCCACTATCCCCTCTGCAGGGGGAAGGCAGAGCATCCTCAGTGCCACACGATGATGCCCCAGTCCCATACCATCTATCGTAGGAGCAAGTCCAGGGTTTGAAACCATGATGCTTAAATAGCCAACGGCAGGTTAAGAAAATAATAAAGGAGTCTGGGAGCATCACCATTTATCAAAGTGTGATCCGTGCCATGGTGCGATGCCTCAACGAGGGTCAGATGGCCACATCGGTCCTCAATGTGCAGCACGCCCCACCCAGATTGCCCTCTCAGAGGTCTCTCAGGTCATGATGAATCTGGATTTCTAGATATTGAAGGGTTGGGAAGCCCAAGTCAAATCTTCTGGGCAGAAGAGCAGGCGTGGCACCCCTTCAACCATCAGAAAAACACAGGTCTTCCATCTGTTTAGCCTTAGGCCTGAGTGTCTGCTGAAGTCTCCCAGTAACTGGAGCACTTGGGGCAGCGGGTGGTCCCCAGTCCGTAAATAAATAAGGAGGATGTCCACATAAAAGCAAATAATGTGCAGGACTCCCCCTCTAAACACACACCTTACTCCCGGCCCCAAGCCCTGAACCTCTCTGCCAGTCGCTCTATAGCTATGGCAAATAATAAGGGTGGGAGAGGGCTGCCCTGTCTTGTCCCCTTCTGGATTTCGTAGCTACCTGAGATCGTGCACCCGGTCTTAACTCTTGCTGTGGGGTGGGAGTAAAGTAATCTGACCCATCTCACCCATCTAGGGCCTAAGCCCATATGCAGCATGACAGTCTTGAGGTAGTCCCAGCGCACTGTTTCGAAGGCTGTCTCTAGGTCTATTGCCACTATCACGGCTGCAGGGTCTAGAGGGTATAAGTCATTGTAATGTAGTGAATAGAGCCGTCATAGGTTATGTGACATACTGCGTGTAGGTATCAATCCATTGTGATTGTCATGAATGAGGGTCCGCATAAATGGGAGCAATCTAATAGCTAGCGCATTGCAGAGCACCTTAAAATCAGTGTTGAGCATAGAGAGTGGGTGAAAGTCAGCAACCATCACATAGACTTGCTTACTCTTGGGGAGGGGTATCACCAAAGCCTCCCTATTGGAGGGTGGCAGTTCTCCTTTCTCAGGGGCTTCCAGAAACATCTCCTGAGTCTTGGCGACAGGGCTCCTTCCAACCTTTGATAGAATTCTGGTGGGAGTCTGTTGTCAGTTTCCGTGGTTTTCCCTACTGCTTTGATGGCAGATTTCCCTTCCTGGACATCCACTGGGTCCCCAAGGGTTTCACTATCTGGCCCTGTAAGCATCTTCAAATACAGGCCCTCCAGGATGCTTTGGAGTGACCCAGCATCCTCTGCCAGGGGTAAATTATAAAGTGACGTATATTAAGATCTGAATTTGTCATTGATATGTAGCAGAGAGTACAGTGGAGTCCCATATCTGGATGTCAGGTGGGTAATCGGTGTGCCCATACACTCCGGAATGATCAACAGGGCCAATAATCTACCCGCCCTCCCCTCTTTTTCATGCACTCTGCTTGTGTGGGTTTTATAATCATGACAACAAAGGTGTTCTAGTGCAACGTTGTGGCACTCCCGTGTTTCTGAGAGCTGCTGTGGGGCCTCTGGATCAACACCCAGTACAGATTCCCATCTACACAGGTCTGTTTCTAGATGGATAAGGTCTGTTTCTAGATCCCACCAGGTCTGTTTCTAGATCCCACCAGGTCTCAGACAATGGCCCCTGACTACCACCTTTAATACCTCCCACTCATTTCCCCTGTTAAGGCTGGTCCCTAATTCAGTGATAGGTAATCCATCAATTTGGTCTCTATTGTGCTCCGGAAGACCTCGTCCTTCATGGCTTTAGGGTATAGATGCCACGTCCGGATCGGTGGGTGCTTCTCTAGTGTCTGCATTGTCAGTATCAGTGAGCTATGGTCAGACACCATGCAGCCCAGAAACTCGGTGGGTAGAAAAGTACCACTTAGGAAAGTGGAGCAGATTATATGGTATATTCTAGTATGCACCAGATAGAGAGCAGAATAGTATTAGAATTTCTTACTGTGGGGGTGTTGAATGCACCAAACATCTTCCATGCCCCACCTAGACACCCATGATGCCAGTCCCTTTGCCACCCTGATGGTCGCCACACTGGGGGGATGGAGCGGTCATAGTCCGGGTCTAATACACTAATGAAGTCACCCACCAGGAGATAAGAACCATCCAGGTAGAGTGCCATGTGGGCAGAAAGCTCGTGCAGGAAGGATACCTGGTCTTGAATTCAAGTGGAGCTGATGGTTTAGGATTGCAGTGGGGCAGATTGTTTTCATTTGGAGTGCAGCGTAGTGCAGTAGGGCAGATTGTTTTGTATTGGGCAGATTAAAGTGGGGTAAATTGTTTTGGATTGGAGTGGAGCAGATTGGAGTGGGGTAGGTGGGAGTGGGGCATATTGTTTAGGATTGGAGTGGGACATATTGTTTTAGATTGCAGTAGGCTGATTGGAGTGGGATAGATGTGTTTTAGGACTGGAGTGTGACAGATTGTTTTGATTTTGTCTAGATTGTTTTGGATTGGTGTAGGGCAAACTGGAGTGGGGCAGATTCAATTAGGATGGTTTAGGTGGATTGGAATGGGGTTGGTTGGAGTAGATTGGATAACGGTGGGGTGGATTGGTATGGGGAGAGGTGAGGTGGGGTGGATTGCAGTGGAGCCAGATTGCAGTGTAGTAGATTGGGGTGTACTGCACAATTATGTATAAAAGCATTATTTCAGAAATTTCACATAATAAAGAAACAATGTCACTTTGCAATATTTAGAACAAGATAATTGTCATCTTTTGAGAAGCACACCCACAAGCAAAAACAAAAGAAAACATGAGTGGAAAGTGAGAAATGTTGACTTGGCAAAATAAAAGGAAGTTAGCTATAAAATATAAAACTTTGTAATTTTGTCCTCTTCGATGTGTTTATTACAGTCACAAGCCTTCTGTTTGCAGGGCACTAGAATTTGAAAAGAACAAAATAGTACCTCAATCATGTCAGGAGCAGTGGACGGGCACTAATGAAGTTAAATCAATCAGTGTTTGGTCCCTGCTCCACACAGAGGAACGAAAATGATGCCAGGCCTGCAGTGACGAATTACAAGGCTGTAAGGAAGAATACCACACAAGTCAACAAATAGTAAGTGAGAGGCAGGCACCAAGCGCTTTACTGTACAGAATATGGTCTTACAAGCAAGATGCCTGAGCTAGAGCATGCACTCGCGGGCTCTACTATGAACAGCGGGCCTATTGGCATTATGAACTGATCAGCATATTAACATATATAAACTAGACCTATAATCATTGTTAAAAATTCACCAATATTTATAATCAAATGTACATTAAATGAATAAATACGTTGCAATGTTTAATTAAAGTCATTGTCTTTCTTTAATAAAGCCTTAGTTAAACAAAAACATAAACATGTATTTGGATCATTCTTTGAACTTTTTTCAGACCATAAATTGCAGTCATAGAACACACAATAAAGGGGCCCTGCACTCAAGCTGAAGCGTGCATATTCAGCTCAAGTTCTAGTCCTTTAAAAAATAGGGTAAGCTCTTCTGGGATCATCAACTTTGTGACCCAGGAGATCTACTGTGCTTTTTTAATGTTGCTGGTGGGCTGCTGCCCTCCCTGGAGCACCCCACAACATTAAAGAAAATGCTTGGTGGTGCCCCAGCACCTCCTCCCAAAAGTATATTTAAAAAGCCCTCGCAGGGCACTATGTGGAGCTCCTTGCATGTAGCAGTGAATATTAAAATAATTGCTTTTATCACTCATTTACTATTCCTTTGTTTGTTTTTCTGTAATCTTTCACTGATTTTTGGGTGCCTGCCAAGGTGCCCATACAGGTCACCCACAATGTTTTTTAATGTTACAGAATGTAGGGGGAGCTCCATGGCCACCACAGCCCCAGTCAGCTTCTCAGCTAGCTCTCAGGACTTCCCTTTGCCCCTTTCAAGGTAGGAACAGATGATTTCACTGCTCCCACTGGGGCAGGAGCAAAGATGTGTTTTCTGCTCGAGAGAGTGCAAGCAGGTTATGCCTGCACTCTCCTGAGCAGAGAACAGTAGTATCCTAGATGTTTCAGTCTCCAAAACGCTGCTTTGATCTGGCTCTGGGGGATGGTGATCTATGGCACAGGGAGGGAAGCTGCATGCCCTCTCCCATAATGATGCAAACAGCCCGACTAGATGGGGTTCTCGGGTCCTCATATAAGAAAGTTGATGGGGGCCCCATCGCCACTCACCTTCTAAAAGTGCACTGGACATTGGGGATGGGGTCCCCCATCCTAAATCAGCTTGGGGAGGCTGGCCTCATGCATGCCTACCTCAATGTGGTTTGACCCATTAAAAATGGCCTTCATTTTTTTATCAGTGATCGCATGGGAGAACCACTGGATTGTAGCAAAAAGAAGCTTTTGTTTTTAAGTTTTAGCCCCAGGGACCTCCCTGCCTTCCCCCCACAAATTCTCTGTCCCCTGACATTTTTTTATAAAAATGTTTTGATGACATGTTTTCATGGTCTGACCAGCCAATTAAAGAATCCCCTCAGCCAAACATAAGGCTTATATTTTTAAATTTCAGCACAACAGACCAGAATTACAAAGCTTTTTTCTCAAAGACTACTGAAATAATATAGAGAAAAAAGTACGCTTTCTCGACAAAGATCTAGCTTTCTACCAAATTTGGGAGCATTTTAATAGGCCCCTAGTGCCACAGTGCACCATATTAGCATCATTTGTTTTCACACTAATGTGGCCCAACAAGGCCAAAATCCTTGTGCCATATTTACAAGGTGGTGCATTGCATGCATTGCGCCACTTTGTAACCCTTTGCGCTACATTATGCCTGTGCCTGGCGTAATGTAGGCAAAGGGGAAGATCCCCCATTGGGGGGGGGGGGGCAGAAAAAATAGTGCGAGGAAATCTGAGAGATTTCCTTGTGTTATTTTTTACGGCACTTTAAATGCCTGCTCAGAGCAGACATTAAAAGGGGGCTTCCCTTATTTATAATGGGCCCCTATGTACTGTGTTGGAGTAGCACCAATATTTTGGCGCTACTCCTGCACAGTACATCAATAGCATCAATAGAAATTATGCTATTGCCCCCTACCCTGTACCATGGTGTGTGTATCTCAGACACAGCACACACATGGTGGTGGTAGGGGAATGCTAAGGGGCACAAGGAAAGTGGTGCTGCACCAGGTGCAGCACCACTTTCCTTAAATATGCCCCTTGGTGTAATTCCATTGAGCGATGTTTGCAGTATTGCTTTTCCACTTTGGTGCTATTTGACAAATCTTCATGAAACTTTACAAAAAAAAGTTAACCCATCCCCTCCTTAGCTCCTTCTTGGAAAGTTTTGGGGTGATCTGTCAAGTGAGGGTGAGAAAAATGGGGTCTCAAAACGCAATTTCCCACTAGAAAATTGAGCAGCGATACGACAAACGTAGCTAACTGGAAATTACGAAATCATTTGGTAGATAGCTAGATCTTGATCCAGAAATTGTGCTTTTTGTGATGTGGTGTAAATTCATTCAGTAATGTTTGAGACATTAAGGTTCAAAAACTTTGTATATAGTTAGGATAGTTGGGTTCAAGGAGGTGACAAAACTTCAAATAGGAAATCTGATTGTCTGAGGGTGCATTTTCCCCTGCCTGACAATGTTTTCCCATTGGCCACCTCACTACCTCACTACCTCAGGAGTGAAAGACTTCTTTCTCATGCTCTGATTGGACAGCCATAACATGAAGAGAAATGTTGTGACTGCCATTTCAGGACACAGGGACTCCATGCCAGTGTCCCAACAACTGAAAAGAAAAACAATAAATATGTAAGGAGGCAAGGTAGTGGTACCCTAACCCCCTGGACCAATTTGGGTTGTGCCCTTTTGGGGTGGCCCATGGGGCCAGATTTTGGGTTTTGCAGAAGGCATTACAACCACCTGCAGGCCATGGGAAAGCAGGGGCCATGCTGCCACCTGCAAGTGTCCTGCAGGATCTAACAAAAATTGAAAAAAGGGGACGGTCTGATTGTATACACTTTTTCCCTTCTAACCAGTAGTGAAGTGGTTGTGCTTTCTCCCTTAAACATGGGACAATTAAAACCTACTTGATTGTTACATTTAATTTACCTTTGCAAGTGGTACTACATGTACCCATGGCCTGTAAATATAATGCTTCTAGAGGGCCTGCTGCACACATTGTGCCGCCCACTAAAGTAGTACTTTAAAACATGTCTCAGGCATGCCACTGCAGACTGTACTGCAATTTTAAACTACCTTTTTAAGCTGACAAAATACACCTTTTGTCAGGCCTAAACCCTCCTTTTTACTACTTAGAAGTCACCCCAAAGGTAAGTCCTAAAGGCTTATAGGGCACGGTGCACTGTATTCAAAATGCAGGACATTTATGTTTAAGTTTTACACGTCCTGGCTGTGAAAAACCCCATAACTAATTTTTCACTGGTGTACAAATTCCCTCTCCCATTGACTGACTCACTTTTGTTTGGGAGTAGTTACAGATATCCTGGATAAAATCAAATGGATTATAAATCTGCTTTAACAATGAAGTTGGATTTTAAGGTATAATTTTCAAAATGGTACTTTCCAACTGTGCCTTTTGCTAGTGCCTTGATTATCACGATTGTAAAGCTGGGGTTTGTATATTGCTGCCAGACAGTGAGACAAAAGGGTCTTAGGTGTGGAAAGGGTGGGCCATCCTGGCAGGATGATTGGCGAGGAGCTGTACCCAACCAGATTTACAATTCAAACAGCATACACAAAGGAACCTGACACCAGGCCTGCCCGCCTTTAGGCACAGTAAAGAGTTTGGATCCTTGAACATGATAAGAGAAATAACATTCCAGTTGTGGGGGTAGGACAGGGAGACCACCATCACAAAGGTTGCTACTAGGTATTGGACCTCTAAAGCCACTCATGAGAACACCCCTGGACCTGTGAAAGATCCAGAAGATGAACTGCCCTGCTACCAGAGGACGGCCCTGCTGCTTGAAGGACTGCCTTGCTGTCTGAAAAAGGAAGACTGGACCTGTGTTCTGTGATCCCATGATACCCAGAGTTATTCCAAGGATCAGTAGGCTGACCATGTGTGCTACAGGGACAAAACAGGCTTCAGATTTCCTCCTGGAACTGCCCAGATGACCATCTGCAACTATACCTCACTGGACCTGCTTAGACCTGTCTGTACCTGCTCCTGGCCTCTGCTGGAGTGAGTTCTGATCCTCGGGAGGTGCCATTCCTGTTAGAGGCCACCATGGCATCAGAACTCATGCTATCTTTTGAACTGTAGGAAATGGCAGTGGAAAAATCCTCACCCTTCTCTGGGAAAATGAGATCCAGGGCATCAGTCCTTCCCCTATTTATATGTTCGGGCCACAGGTTTGCTTCAGGTTTTAAACTTCCAGAAATTAGAGATACATTATACATTACCCAGGTCAGGAACCACGACATTTCTCAATATCTCCCTCATGATGAACGGACCTTCACATGGACAACCCCTCTCTTGTGAAACCTGGACTCTTAAAAAGATCAGCATCATCCCCCTCCAGTTGCATCTGTTTCACACAGTTATTGTTATCAAATCAAGTCTTATATCTCTTTTGGTACTCCCTCCTTCTAGCAGAGATGACATCCTGCAACCAAACCTTAACCTCCCTTCCTCATTGTCCTCCTACCAGCACCCAACTGAGCCGGATTGAGTTCAAGTTTGGGCATCCTACATTGTTGGGTAAAAAAGGATATATAAAAATCACAGTTTGCAATGTTGGGTTTTGCCCTCCAAGTCCCCCTTACCACATTCTTGAGAGGAACCTTTGCATCCATTGCTTTATGCACACTCCCTTTGACCGTCCTCTTCATTCACTCAGCCAGACCATTGCCGTTAGGGGAATAAAGAGCAATTTTAAGATGCTCAATTTACATCATGCTGAAGAATTCACACATTTCTCCAGAGAATTCTACTGCAAACCATTGTTTGTGATGATGGACCTGTGAATGCCTTCACAAGCAAATTCATCCTTTAAAAAAAAACAGTCACAACTTGGATGCTTACATAACTCAGCTACATCTAGTTGCCACTCTAGTGCTTAGTTGAGCACCTTCTCTCTCAGGTCTACTGGCAGTACAAGACAAGTACCAATGAGAAGATCTCCATCTAGAGGTCTCAGGTCCTCAAATACATTCTAGTTCTCTTTTAGGTAATCTGGGAGCTCCTTGGCGTCAGATTAACCACTGACTCTATACTGATTTACGGTATATAATTGGCTTCAACACTTCATCACTGACTCTTGATTGCCTCCACTTTCCTTCCTCAATGGTATTTTCTCTCATCCAGCCAACCTCAGTGGGTTTCACAGAATTAGCATGACTTCAAATGTACAATTGCAAAAGGCAATTGGACACTCAGTTGTTAATAGCAAGTAGCTACTCCATCTGGAGGTTGTTGTAATCAGAAATCCCTTCTCTCTACCTCCATATCCTAAGGGTTGGATTCTCCACACTCCTAAATTAAAAGATCTGTACAAGAGGGCAATGATCAGTCTTCTCTTGAAGGCCAAATCCCAAAGGGAATGCTTAAAATGATGTGCTGCTGAAGCATGGCTAAGGTCTTATGCTTAGTAACTGAAGAACCCCTTTCCACCCCCTTCATGGAACATGAAGAGAACAAGACAACCTTCTCCTTACCATTAACATTCTGTGGAGCATGACACCTAGACATCGAAGATTGGCATCGTAGTCTTGTTTGCATGTTTTGCATGTCTCGAAATGCCCAAGTGTCAATAATGTACCAATGCATTTCTTCACAGGCTCAAACACCTTTTGACAATCAGCCAAGCACTCAAAATTATCTCTCTTTTTGAGCAACAACCTCCTTGATTGGACAACACTGGGAAAGTTAGCAGTAAATTATGAATAGTGTTCTGCAAGACAAAGGTACGACCTCACCTGGTACAGATCCTCTGTTGTGGGCACACCAACAATGCACTATGCTAACTCCAACTTGGTATGTATCTCCTGACCTGAAATAGTGAGGTCCACGTAGGTCTTAGTGATGACTCAGAATCAACACCTACTCCATTTAAGAGTGAGGCTAGACCACTGTACTTTCTCCAAGACATGTTTCAAAATCCTGTCATGATCTTCACTGTCTTTACCAGATACCAGAATATCATTTTGGAAAAACAAGATCTGTTAGATTCCCTCCATCACCATTTTTATCACTCTATGGAAGTATGAAATGCAGCGACAGACACCAGAACCTCACACATCCTTATGCTTTTCTCATCCTCCTGGGGTGCTAGCACAATTGGGGATAGACATTCAGAGGATTTGATTTCTTCTGTGACCTCAAGCCTCAGGAACCTCGGAAGCTCTCCCTCGATTGGGCCCAGCATCATGATGGGAGCCCTCCTAACCTCTTCTACACATGACATAACATTCATTTTTTCAGGATAATCCTGTTTAAAACGTTTCAATTATCCTAACTCTGTTTCAAAAACACTGAGGCATGCCTATAAGATGTCACTACCATCATTCAAGTTAGGCACTGAAATAACTTGTTCCAGCACACTGGATGTTAATGTGATTTACATTTTACCTTCGTGAGACCAGCCTAGCCGATTGTCACTATGCACGCCCTGTCAAACCTCTCCCTGTCACATCATTGAATTCTCATGACTTCAGGCAAGTACATCAATATTTCCAAGATTGTTCCAAACTCACATGCATCTCTTCTCAGCCTTCCCTTGAAACCCAGTGAAAAACTTGTGTCATTCAAGCACAATGGTAAACTGTGTTCCAAAATGTCTTTCCATCGTCAAGACAGACATGTTGGACATGTCTGTTGGTTCACCCACAACATTACCTTGGGAAAATTCATCCAAGTTTCTTCCCTATACTCACAGTTTAATGAAAACACTTTCCATAAAGTCCCATGAAGTTATGATGTTGTCCACATGAAGCGGAGACTGACAAAGCAGAAATTTCTTTTGATCAAACAGTGGATGAGTGCTCTAAAAATACAGCGATGAACAGTGAGCAGCAAACAGACAACGAGGGGACTTATACAGTACTTTCCAATAGTCCCTCCATTCAGCCACCTGTGCCCTGATGTTAATAAAACTTATGTGCCCGATTTAGATTTCGGCGGACGGGTTACCCTGTTGCAACGGGGACGGATAGCCCATCCATCGAAATCTAAATCCCATAGGACATCGTGGGATTTATTTTTCAGTGGGCGGGCTATCCCTCACCGTTGTGACGCAGTAACCCATCAGCTGAAATCTAAATCAGGTCCTTAGTCTTCGATAATTACCTTAAATTCAGTGTTTGGCACTTCCTCCCTGAATTGTAACATAAATGATCACCAGAGGTCTTCAAGTATAACCTCTACTTCCCTGGAACCCAATATTCAGTCGCCAGAAATGTAAATAGCGATTCCTGCCCCGGTACATAATTCACAATGCTCAAAATGTACATTTCAAATTTCCTGCAAGCAGTAGCCACAGCTGTGACATCCTCTGCCCTGGCTACATGTGTCCATCCTGCATTGCTGTACCAACCAGGGTGATACAACTGGGTCAGCCTACAAGGTTTCAGCACATTGATGTGGGTTCCCTGACAACAGGGGTAGTTGGTGGCAAGCACCTATCTTCCACAGACTAAATTAATCTTAAGTGTTTAACCCAGGGAAGCATACCAGCAGTATGACACCTTCAGGTTTTTACTTTATTATGACAGTGCCCAGGCCTAGCTCCGAGCATAGCCATAACATCAAATAATCTAGACTATGCATTTAGTCATGACCTGGCAGTGGTTCTTTTATGCTTTTGTAAACCTAGGACTGTTCTGTTATAGGTCATATATTGATGGGTTTACTGACCCTGTAATAATTGAATAATGTTCAACTTTCTTCATCATGGAACTGACAGCCTCAGACACTGAAATAAAATGTTGTAATAAGTTGTTTTAAAACGTCTTCTGCCCATTGCATCTCTACTACTTCCAGATGCTTAGCAGCGAATGGATAAACCTCAACCTTTAAATGGTTTGGTTGGAAATGACAATTATTAGAACACTGGTGTTGATGTTCACTAAACATAAATTTCAATGGGGTACTGGAGAAACATTTTGCCAACAAATTTCAGCTCTAGTAGTCTGGACCAGTGAATTGGAACAGAACGGCTGCTTCATGTTCATATGGATATCCAGCAGTGTTTCAATCAGTGATTATGATCCTGCACCGTTTGTAAGACAAACTCTGATATGCTGATACACATGTGGGGAAAAAGCTACCAACCCCAATTGACAAAGCGCTCAATAAGTCTATTGCCAGGTGTGATATGTTTATCGGACTTCCAATGCACTTAGGCCCGTATTTATACTTTTTTAGCTCTGCATTTGCGTAATTTTTTGACGCAAAAGCAGTGCAAACTTACAAAATACAATTGTATTTTGTAAGTTTGTGCCGCTTTTGCGTCAAAAAGCGGCACAAATGCGGCACTAAAAAAGTATAAATATGGGCCTTAGTACATACCTCATCAACTCCATGATATACTGACCTGTTCTACTATTTATATGTGTCTTGATACTCATAGTGCATCATCAATTAAAAGAGGAATTAAACAGGCATTGCCAAAGCCAATAGGTGTAGAGTTATCTGCCAACCTTTTGGTGATTATTGTGTTTATTCATAATTTTTGCAAAACTGTATTGTTTGGAAAGCCCCCGGGCCTTCATCAATCTTTAAAAAATAAAACATCAGTTGACCGCAAAATGGTTTTTATTCCCAAAAAAAACTAAATAATTTATAACAGAAGTTAAAAAAATTAGCATCTATCTCTCACACTACCTTATTGATAACACTGCTAAACACTGCATTTTATAATATAACAGAAGTGACTAGCTGGGCATCATGCATTAATTATTTGGAAAAATTACCCATGCATGCTCAAAGAAAAGAAAACCTAGGGGTATATTTATACTCTGTTAGCCCCGAATTTGCGTCATTTTTTTTTAATGCAAATTCGGTGCAAACTTAATTCCATATTTGTATTTTGACGCTAACCGGGCTTTAACGCCGGCTAGCGTCATTCCTTAAATATGACGCCCGGCTGGCATCCAGGAATGATGCTAGCCGGCGGTAAACATTTTGACGCAAACCTGCACTAATGCAGGTTTGCGTCAAACAGTATAAATCAGGGCCCTAGTTTCCCACCACACACCCACATGGTAGAGCATGCTACCAACATGGATAAGAGCTTCAGTGCCCCCACAGAGAAAAAAGCCCTGTACAATCATAATAAAGTAATACAATCCTTAACATATTATTCTTTTTTAAATGTGTACATATTTGCAGTTTTTTGACTGAATACTCATCGTTGCCTTGTGGAAAAAACTTATGCTCAATACAGTAGCACTCTATTGGGTATGGTGATGAGGCAGCGACATAGGCTATAGGCATGGTTGGTTCCAAGAGAAAAATTATGTGGGATGCCATAAACGTGACTCTTCGTTATGAAAAGTTTGTGACTGAGGAGGCACTTTCAGTTGCTGCCAATGAGTGCTTCTTCGCTTTTCCCTTCTGCTCAGATTACCAGCATTCAGTGACGTGCTCACGTGGTTTTGTAGTTATCCATGAATTATCTTTAACATTATGTTATTGTAAACATTAGTATTCATTCGGGCTTTTCATAATTACTGACCTCACTTTCGGCAGTCAGCAAAAATGTACTTTTTACGTTTTATTTGCTCCTTAAAAAATAGCATAATGTGTGTTTGTTTTGTGCGCTCGTGTGTGTGTGTGTGTGTGTGTGTGTACCTTAGTCTGTGCATTGGCTGTGCACTTAAAATCTGTTTCCTTCTGTTGGTAGGTTCTCCTGCGGAGAATACATGATGAGAGCATGCACAGATTCTGGAGAGCAATGTGAGAGTAACGTGGTATTCTGTGCTGACGGTATGAAAGCCCCATTGCGACAAACTATCATAGTGGTAGATTGTATTTCTAAACTTTTTCCTACAGAAAAAGATTACCTATATGTAGCTCCTTGAGAACGTTACTGAATTATTGTAATTCACATTCGTCATCACACATATGTACTCTAGTTTTATATACTGGTGTTTCTGTAGTCTTAATTTCACGTTTCCTATCATGCAATTGTCACCATATTGATTTTTCTATGATAACTATGGGATATATTCAGAAAGATAAATTCTCTCAAATTGCTGTCACTAATGTGTGTCCGTGACTGAAATTCCCTTTGTTAGGCCTGTCAAAAATTCACAAATACCTTCTGTTTTGAGTAAGCACTTTTGCGTGTGCGGAGAAGTCTGCCAGGAGTGTAGAATTTCCTGTATCAATAAATCCCCCTGAAGGTGTGAATAAATGGCCATTCTAAGGGTGAGTAACCATGGAAGTTTGTGAACACCCACAAACAAGCACAATTGTGGGCATTAACAAACTCCTCTCATTTCCTTTTCTGCTGTTGAACTGATAGGCCTTTTACTCCAGCCTGCGGTAAATCCCTTTCCATGGTGGTAAGGGGACAGAATCACTGCCAGATTTGCTGGTAGTGTGGTGAACCCATTTAAGTTTCCACTAAGCACAGGAGTCAGCTTAGCCTTTGCCCCTGTCACCTAGTGACCTTTTACCAATTTTGCATGCTCTGTTTTATTCCATTTGTTTTATGAATTCTTTTAGCTTTTTTCATTGCTTACATTTTATGAGAAATGTTTTGATTTTCACTATCAGTACCATTCTGAGAAGGCGTCATTATCGGCGTCACTATTATTGATACATACATGCATTGTCATCATGTCCCTTTCTCAATTACTTGTGATAGAAACATCATGCACACATGTTAGGGATTGTTTATGCAACTGCTGACACAAGTCTGCCACATTATCAGTTTTTTAGGAACATACCTGTGTCAGGGATCCTACATGATCTGTATAAATACACCTCACATGGAAAAGGTAATTGGCGGTGTCCCTTCCAGAAGCCATCCATGCTGCACGTCACCTTCCTGTAGAACTCAGCCTTTGTGCCTTCACAGAGTCTGACCTAGAGACCTCATTCCAAGGTAACAAGGGTTGGGGAATGCCTCTCATGGACATGATACTGAGAGATTAGGTTTATCATACCTAGTTCTCACTAGGGTGGAGAATTAGGCTATCTTGGTTAGGAATTTTATATCTTATGTTTATTGTAAGATGGTGGGGCTTTTTATCTTCACAACTTGCATCTTCACAATCCTGTGTTTATTATTGTTCATTATCCTAATAATTGCAGTATATATATTTTATTGTAGATTGCAGTCTTTTCAATAAATATATTGAAAACTCTCCTGCATTTCCTTCACTGTCTATGTGTGTATGGGACTTACTGTTAACGAGAGAAAAGGGTAACTTCTCTTCCACCATGTCTTCCCTGAGAGGTCTTATGTAGAGTCCATGCGTAAGAATGCCAAAAATCACCTTTGCTTTCTGAGTTTTGGTGAGGTACTGCTTGTGAGTCTGGAGGGTTGGCGCGACAGTTGCTACTTGTTGTAGGAGTGGCTCAGTCACCTGCCAACAATGGTGCTGTCAGCCCAAAACCAGCAGTCTCGCTAAGGAGCGAGAGTCCAACTACGACAGCAGTGTAGGGAAAGGGATTTACCCTGCAGAAAAGTATTTTCCTGTAGAGAAAAAGGATGTGCACTTGCACAGGGAATACTATTGCCACTGCGCAGAGTTATTTACTACATAGAACTCAACATAGGAAGAATATGACCATGTACGGAAAGTCACATCTCCTTACCAAGAGTGAGCCTTGAAACATGCACTTGCGCAGCTTTCCAGGTGTACTCTTGAGAAGGTTTGTGAAGAACATAAAGTCAGACCTCGCACTCATGTTCAATTACTACTTTGATGACATTTCAAATTACATAATTTATGACAACACTGGGCATGGTGGGGTTTCAGGATCTAGTAGCTCATAAAAGTATAACTGGTGAATTTCAATGATTTTTTCAGTTTAATATTACATATACAAATATATATTTGTTTGTATATATATATATATATATATATATATATATATATATATATATATATATTAAACAACGGTTACAGGGATGTTATAGTTAGGTTTTGAATTCACTCGCACAAAACCATAGAAATTCAGCAGTTCTTTCAAGTAACTATAACTCTCACCCTTGCCATGCACAGTTTTCTTATCAATATTTTAATTGCAAATGTTGCAGTGATAATATCAAAGACACCATACAAGATTTTAGCAATGATATAATATGTGGAGTAATTAGCTGTGCATGGAGAAGGCGCGTGTTATAGTTACTTTACGATGTGAGTTATAGTTACTTGAATGAACTCTAACTATAAATGCTGAATCTGAAATACTGAAAACTTTTGTTTTTTTATTGAATTTCTATGTTTTTTTATAGTAAAATACATTTAAATACTATACGTTATTCCAAATCCCGCTGCACACGGTCTTCAGATGTGCTTGGCGGGGGTTGATCACAAGACCTGGCCCGCATCCAAACCCTTATACCCACCCAACCCCGCACCACACACAGCCTCTGGCCCTCCCCAGCGCAAGTTGGCTTCATGACCTGTCTCTCTCAGTGGATCTGTGAGTGGGTCTGAAAGTGGGTGTGTGAGTCTGTTTGTTTGCAGTCTTGAAATAAACATTTAAATTTGGTACCTTGATGGAGTGCATTGCCAAACGTTTTTCTACAGAATTAATTGAGGGTTCGGCTTGCCCTCGGCATATGCACCAGTAATGCGAGTGCGGCGCCACTGAAACTAGCCACTTTGCTTTGGATATATATATATATATATATGTATATATATATATATTAGCCAGTTGGATCTGCTCTTTTGATTGGCTAATAACTTTAATCCCATTTGACGAATCTTTGAAAAACAGTTAAAAAAGATATATGCACTTCAGCTCATTCCTGGAAAGATTCTGGGTGACCTGTCAAGTGGGGGCCAAGGAAAAAGGGGGAGGGTTACCAAAACGGAAAATCCCCATGCATTTTCCATGGACATCTTTAAGGCAGGTTTTAGCAAGAAAATGCTGAATGGCATTACACCAAAATATTCCAGAAAGCTGGATTTCGGTCTGGAAATTGGGCTTTTTGTGATTTAGCGTAAATCTGTTCAGTAGTTTTTGAGAAATTAACACTAAAAAAATAATCGTATATTTTGGCAAATGGGTTCATGAGAGTCTTGTGAGCCTCCTGCAAGAGCACAAATTCAAAAATGGACCTTGTGATTGGTAGAGAGGTCAGTTTTTCCCGTGAGCCTTCACGCTCTTGCGGGAGTGAAAGGCTCCCATAAGTCCCACAAAAGTGAGCATCCTAATTGGCTGGATGTTTATTTGTCAGAAATGAAATGGTTGGCATTACTGTTTACTGTGAAACATTTAAGGTGTTGTGGAAATTAAGTAGAAAAGCTATATAAATGGGCAACATAAGGACATGCTGTCCCCCTACATTTAGAGAGAAAGTGTCTAATTGATAACTACTGTGAAAATTCTAAATGTATATTGGTTTTAACTAAAGTTTAGGTTCTCTCAGGACTCTTGGCGGATATTGATTGTAAAAATGAGTAGATGAGTTTCCAATACATTCTATTAATAGGAATGGCTATTGTGGTGATTGATTTGGAGAGAAAGTGTGCAAGAGATAAGTATTGTGATGAGTAGATTGTTAATTCTAATTTTTAACAAATGCTATGAGAATGCAAGACTCTCGCAGGATCACAAAAGGTGATCTTTGAATATACTGAATATACTTGCTATTGTGGGAAGGAGTCTTACTGGAGATGGTGTTTATCAGAGTCTACTATTTACAGCCATTGGCTTTGTAAGAGTTCTGAGAATAGTATAGTCTTTTCCCACATCCTACTATGCACACTCACTATCAAAGAGAGAAGTGTTGGGAGGGAGGACAGTCCCTGGACGCAGCATACTATATATACCCGTCATGGGGAGAGAGATGTCAGTGGAGCGGCCAGTCTCTCTCCACACAGCCTACTGTGCACTTCTACCATCTGAGAGAGAGACCTGAAGGGGAAGCCAGTCCATGCATACACCCTAATATGTACACCTGCCATCTCAGAGAGAGGACTAAGTAAAGGGCAGTCCCTCTCCATTCACTACTACATAATCTCATCATTTGAGAGAAATGTCTCAGCAGCAAGGACTGTATCTCTTCCACACCCTACTATGCATGGCCATCATCTGAGACAGAGGTTGAAATGGAGAGGCAAGTGTCTCTT
Organism: Pleurodeles waltl; assembly: GCF_031143425.1. NCBI lineage: Eukaryota > Metazoa > Chordata > Amphibia > Caudata > Salamandridae > Pleurodeles > Pleurodeles waltl. Next base: position 432,270,416 of record NC_090442.1, read on the forward strand.
CACAAACCCTAATATGCACACCCATCATCTGAGAGAGAGGTCTGACAGCGGAGGCCAGTCCATGTATACACCCTAATAGACACACCCATCATGTCAGAGAGGTCTGAGAGGAAAGGGCAATCCCTCTCCAGTCACTACTACACACACCTGTCATCTGAGGGAGAGGTCTTAGTGGAGAGGCTAGCCTCTCTCCACACATCCTACTACACACACCGTCAACTGAAAGCGAGGTCTCAAGGAGAGGGTAGTTCATGTACACACACATCTACTTGCACCCATTATCTGAGAGAGAGGACTGAGAGGCAATAGCAGTCCCTTTCCACTCACTACTACTTAAATTCATAATATGAGAGAGACGTCTCAGATAAGAATGCAGTCCCTCTCCACACACCCTACTATGCACATCTGTCATCCTAGACAGATGTCTCAGTTGATGGGTCAGTCTCTCTCCACACACACTACTATGCACCCATCATCTGACGGAGAAGTCAGACAGGGGAGGCCAGTCCATCTACACACACTACTATACAAAATATACAAGAAGTCTGAAAGGACAGAGAAGTCTTCTCCACTTACTACTACATACACTCATCATCTCTGTCAGAGGTTTCAGTGAAGAGGCTAGTCTTTCTCCACACACCCTACTCCACATACCCATTGTTGGAAAATGGGTTATTGGTAGGGCAGGTAGGTACCTACACCTAGCAACAAGCCACTAACCTCCACATAGGTACAGTTAGGTCTCAGTAAATTAATCCCAGCTCAACCCTTGGTAGCTTGGCAACGAGCGTCAAGGCTTAACTTAGGAGACAAAGTGTAAATCATTCAAATATCACAAAACAGTAATTAAATAAAACACAGGAAACAGTTTAAAAATCCAAAACCAATTTATAAAAATAGCTTATATTTTTATCTTTAAAATGACACAAAAACGATTAAAATCGGTTCAGGGGAACAGGAGATATGAATTTTTAAAGAATTATTACTTTTCTGGCGCTTAGAAACAAAAAGCGCCAATCGGGTCATCTGGTTGCACCAGGACCGGGGCAAAGTCAAACTTTCAGGCCGACCGCGATGGAGCCCTGCTCGGCTACAGGTCGCGGGAGGCCTCGGTCAAAAAGTTACCTTCTGACTTAGGGCCTGATTCAGACCCTGGCGGCCGGTGACCGCCAGGGTCACCGGCCACGGGAGCACCGCCGACAGACCGGCGGTGCTCCAAAGGGCATTCTGACCGCGGCGGTTCTGCCGCGGCCAGAAAGGGTAAACCGGCGGTCTCCCGCCGGTTTACCGCTGCCCTTGGAATCCCCCATGGCAGCGCAGCTTGCTGCGCCGCCATGGGGGATTCTGACACCCCCTACCGCCATCCTGTTCCTGGCGGTTCGCCCGCCAGGAACAGGATGGCGGTAGGGGGTGCCGCGGGGCCCCTGGGGGCCCCTGCCGTGCCCATGCCAATGGCATGGTTGTGATCCTGATGGTGCTCCTGTGGACTATGCCGATTCCTCCTCCTGGTTTGTTGGTGCGGTCTCTTTGGGTGATTTTGTAGCCTTCAGGGATGGCTATGGCGATGTTGGGTTCTAAGGAGGGGTTCGTCCAGGTTTCGGTGAGGACGGCGATGTCTGGGGAGGTTAAAGTGAGCAGGTCCCAGAGTTTGACGGCTTGCTTGTGGACGGAGCAAGTGTTGAGGAGGATGCAGCTGAGGTGGTTGTTATGGGTGGAGTTGTTGTGGTGCTTGGTGGCTTGAGCGCAGGTGAAGTTGCACGTCTGGCATGAGAAGGGTCCAAGGGTATGCCTTGGGGAGGTCTGGACGCAGACAATGGGGCAGCCAGGGTTGAGCGCGTGGAGTTCTTTGGTGGTTTAGCAGCATCTGGCAGCATGGGGGGACACGTGGGACAGGGGGACTGCCGCTAGGTGCGGTCCAGGCGTTGATGGGCGCAGCGGGTGCCATTAAGAAGGGGAGGTGGGAGGGAGGAGCAGTTGGGAGGCGGAAGGCAGGGAGCGGTGGGCAAATGGGGGCGTGAGGGGGGGCGGGGCTACAGGGGACGCAGCGGCGGGAACGGGAGAGCAGGAAAAAATGGCAAAATGGGCAAAAGAGGAGAAAAGGTGCCAAAACAGAATCACAGAGCACAGAAAGGCACAAAAAGAGGAAAAACGGCACAAATAACACAAAGACAAATTACAGGATAGACACACAATACTTACAGCAACCACTAGACCCCAGGGATGAGGTGCAGGTGGGTCCCTATGGGTGGGGGAGGGCCTTGAACTTGCAGTACCAGTGAGGGCGGAGTTGGGAGCACAGTGGCAGACAGGAGGAGCTGCGCAGCGTGCAGAGTGAAACCGGGCTTTTACACAAACTCAATCATTTTTGAGTGAAGAAAACTCAAAAATCAAAGCAACCTGAATCACATACGTCAAGCTGCAGATCAAGGCAGTCATTTTAAACCTGCTGGTAATGATCGCACTGCCAGCGGTAACGGTAACTACCGCCAACAGCCCAAAGCATAGGAGAAACAGCCAGCGGCCCATCCACCCACCGCCATCTTGGAAGCGCCGCCGCCGCCGACAGAGGCCTTCTCCATGCCGGCAGAAAGGCCCAACCCGACTAGGATATTATACACACCACACCGCAATCAGTTCTGTGGCAGAAACCACCACCACTCAAAGCCTGGCAGAAATGACCATTATAAAGGGAAACACTCACCGGAGGCACACAGAAGACGCCAACATAGACATGGAATGAGAGTTGGAAATAATGCCAGTGCTTCTCCTTGCCATATGCCTCCAGGACCGTGACCACCAACAAAGACGATGTTGGTAAGTCCCCCAGCCTAGCACACAAGAGAGGAAAGGGCACAATTACACACCTACCCACCCCACCACATCGCAATGCACACCCAACCCCTCCCACCACCCCAAGCCATACACACCCTAACAAAATTTACTTACCAGACAAAAGCCAACGAATACCTGCACCAATGCGCACACCTGTGTACACCCCCGCCACAGTGAAATGCTGCACAACTGCTCAATTTAGCACCAACAGGTCTGCTGGACAGAACATTTTAATTCCAAAAATTATTTGCAAAAGGCCATTGGCCAGTAAAAAGTCCCGGTAGGGTAAAGATAGCCCACGCTTGACTCCCATGATGTACTTCACTGAGAATGGGCATCAATGGGGCAGCCAGGCACTTCAGGGTTCAGGGGCAAGGGGGTGGAGGGGGTGGGGACTCATGTTTGGAAGAGGAAGCCCAAATCCACTCTACCTCCAGAACCTATGTTCTGTAGAGAGGATTTGGGCTTGCCCTTGGGAGAAGGAGGAGTAGGCCTGGACCGGGGGATGGCAGAGGGACCAGGAGCATGACGGCCCTTCTTCTTCTCTGGGGAAGGGGCACAGAAATGGGCAGGGCAGACTGCGGAGGACTTGGATGAGGAAGGAGTGGGTTTCTGGAGGCCAAGGGAATGTTTAGGGACAAGACAGGGTGGGCCAGTGGATTCGAACAGGTCAACATGGGAGAGGGAAAGCTTACGAGGTGCAGCTAGAGGGGTTTCGGAGACAGGTTTGGGAGTGGAGGATGAGGGAATGGAGGTATGAGGTGTAGGTCTGCTATGCTTGGATGCAGGTGCCTGTACAGTATGTCCATGTTTGGTGGATGTGTGTGGAGTGAATGTTTGGGAGTGTTTCTGTGTCCTGGGGGTAGGGAGGGGTGGACACAGTGGGGGAGGTGGATGTTGCTATGTCTTCCTTTCAATGTTGAGTGTGTGCTTGCATTTGGTCGGACGTGTGGTGTTTGTGTTTGTCTGCATTCTTCTTGGGTGTTGATTTGGGTGCATGGCTGTTTGGATGTGTGCTTGGGATGGGAGAAGGGAGTGGGGTGCTGGAAGGGGTAGAGGTCGAGGGAGAGGGGAAGGAAAGACCAGGGGCACTGGCTGACATCAAAGAGGAGGCCAGAGTCTGAAAAGATCTCTGGAGGCTAGACATGGCACTGTGAATGCCTTCCAAGAACGCATTGCATTGCTGTATCTGGGAGGCCAGCTACTGGATGGCATTCACAATGGTTGTCTGACCAACAGAGATGCTTCTCAGGAGGTCAATAGCCTCCTCAGTGAGGTCAGCAGGGGTAACGGGGCAGAAAATGAGGTGCCTGGGGCGAAGGAGATGCCCACCCTCCTGGGTGAGCGGGCACAGGCTACACGCTGGGGAGCTACTGGGAGGGCGGTGATGGAATGGGGGTGGCAGAAGATGACAAGGAATGGCTGGGCCCAGTAGGTTCTGCCACCACCAGGAAGCTGCCATCGGAGGAGGTGTCTCGGTCTGTACTTCCAGTGGTAGTTGCCTCCCCCGTGGTACTCCCTCACCCTCCAATCCACTGGTCTCCTTGGCGTCGGTGGACTCCTCCTGGGAACCGTGGGCTGCAGCATCCCCACTCGCCGGTGCCTCAGCTCCCTTGCCAGATGATGTTATAGCACACAAGATCACAAAAGCACAGCGAGGGGCGGCAAAACAAGAAAGAAGTAGGTCAGATCTAGACCAAACATTCCTGTTGGCATGCATACACCCCCACCCATCTCATGCACTAACCCCCAGCATACAGAATAATTCACCTAAATGTGCCCCTGACTGCTAAGCAACATCCCACAGTACACTACATGACCATCCTGGCCCTCTACTCCGATACACTTTGCAATGGGACACAATGAGAGACGTTGGCAAGACAACAAATCTGCTAATCCATGAGGCTACGTCTAAGTTAGTAGCCCAAACAGGGGACCCATAACAGACCTACATTCACAGCCATATCTACTTAAGGACACTATCCCACAGACGTAGAGGGGGGCAGGACTGCAGGGACACACCTGTCTATGGGCCTGCCACTACACTGCATGCACCCCATGGCACCTAACTACACTCAGCATAGTAGCATCACATTAGTGTAGGTACTCACACCCTTGTTGCCTTCAAGCAAAAAATCATACATGCATCCGCCACATTCACACACATTCAAGGAGGACTAATAGCAACTTATCTGAGCCTCTGGTCGCCCATACAGCTTTGCATACAGGGATAGGACCCGGTCCACACACTTCTCAAGCTCCTCCGTTCCCCTGTGACAAGTACCATAGTAAGGACCAGAGTCAGGACAAAGCAACTTATGCACTGGAGTTCTGTTCCTCTCGAGGTACAGGAGTCAAGTGGCAAGGGCATAGCAAAATGGCGGTATTTACAGTGGCAGTGTGCACCGTCACCGCTGGCGGTGATCACGATTGGCCATGCTTCCCCGTAGATGCCAATGTTATCCAATGAAGAGGTGCACAGCGGTGAACACATCCTACCGCCATGATGACTACTGCCAGCGAAATGAAGTCACTTCCTACACTACACTACCTGTAGGTACTATCTGTACTACATTTTCTGGCCACAGGCTCATTCCAAGTGACAGTGGGCATGGCAGCCAGTGTATTTCAGGCAATGTTCAGCCACATCGTGTCCAAATTTCTGGCTTCCTTCGTGCAACACCTGCAGAGTTATGTCCTGTTTCTCATAGGGCTGATCTCACCTCCATCAAATCTGGATTTTATGCTTTTGCAAATATTCCCCATGTGATAGGTACCCACATAGCCCTCATACCCCTAAGATTAAATGAACAAGTGCTCAGAAATCGTAAAAGCTTTCACTCCATGAATGTCTAAATGGTATTTACCGCTGATCAGTCCATTACTCATGTCAATGCAAGGTTCCCAGGATCACTCCATGACTCCTTTGTCCTGAGAAACAGCAGTGTGCCACACATGATGGGACAACTACAGGGGGTCTGAGCTTGGCTCATAGGTGAGTGTGTATGACACTTGATCAGTTACATAGCTGACAAACTGGCTGTATGCAAGTAGATTGTGTTTCAACCCTCTTTCACCCATTTTTGCAGGGGATTCTGGTTACCCAAACATGCAATGGCTCCTGACGCCTGTGAGGAATCCCAGGACAGATGCAGAAATCCATTATAATGAGGCACATGGTCACACTAGGAGGGTTATTGAGAGGACCACAGGACTCCAGAAGTCATGATTTCATTGCCTCCATCTCCCTGGAGGATCCCAATGCAATGTCCCTGACAAGGTCTGTCTGATAGTGGTGGCCTGCTGCATGCTGCACCACCTGGCTCTGAGCAAAACTATTCCACTACTGGATGAGGTGGATGCTGTCCAACCACCTCAGAGGATTGATGAGAGTGATGGGGAAGAGGAGGGGGGGAGACATCAACTCCAGGACCCAGCTAATCCAGCTATACTTCTAGTGACTCTCAGGTAGTGTTCTGTTACCAATAGGTTTACTGCATTGTTTCAGGGTGACTTATGTGCAGAGTGCTGTGGTGTCCCTTAACAGTGATGTGTAGACTTCATGTGTGAAGAAGGAGATGCATGTTACAGAATAGGAATGTACAGTGTGACATACTTTGAACACTGCAATCTGTTAGACCCCCTCATGCAATAAAACATCTTCATGATTGAAACAGACTTCTATATTCACACTTACATTTGTTTGCTCATATTAATGAAGGGCAGATATCTTGAGTGCACAGGTGTATTTATTGAAACAAAAAAACATCCATGAGTGATGAGACAGTGTAAGAGAGTGGGCACATGTTGAACAATATACTCAGGTACATTTCCAGAGCTATTGGTTGCACGGGGCATAGTCCATGGGGCCATTGGATGATGGTGAAATGGCAGTGGCATTTCAACAAGGTAGCTCAGTGACACACAAGGGAGACAGGTCAGGGCAGAGTCACTTCCTGGTGGTGGGCTTGGTCTTGGCTGGTGTTTAACAGGAATGTCTGGGTCTGAGGGCACATTTGCGAGGGGGTAGCTGGGCTACAGGGGAAGGGCTGCTGGTGTCCTGTGAGTCCTCTGGCAGTGCCACCAGTCCACTAGCAGCTGCAGATGTGGATGGCAGGGTATTGTCCTGGCTAGTGGAAGGGGTTTGAAGGTGGGTAGGGAACTCAGGGTGGCTTTGTAATGGTGCTGCAGCACCCCTGCAATGGTGGCCATGGTAGCATTGAGCTGTTTCCATTGCTCCATGGCCTTGTGATGGTGTGCTACCTGCAGCCTCTGATTCTCCTCCATTGTGGCCATGATCTGGCCCATCCTGTCCTGGGAATAGTGGTATGCTCCCAGGATCTCAGCAATGGCCTCCTGGGCAGCAGCATCCCTCCTTGGACCACCCCCTGACCCACTGCTCCTGTCCCAATGGCCCTAGTCCCCTGTAACAGTGTCCCCTGCACAGGTCTGGCAGTCCCAATTGCACTGGGCCCTTAATCATCCGGCCTGGTGGTGGATTGAGACTTGGCCTCTTTTACTTGTGGGCAGCCAGTCTGTGGCCTTGAGACACTGGTGTGGGGCGTTGGGCCAGAGCTGATGGTGGTGGCTGAGTAATAGGGGTGTAAATGATGTCCTGGGTGGGGCTACTAGAGGGTGAGTGCCCAGGGCTGTGGGATGGGCCAGGGATCTCCTCTGTGTCCAGACATCCGTTTGCACTCTCCTGAGTGGGGCCTTCGTCTTCAGGTGGAGTACTGGCATTCCTTGACGTCTCTGTCTGGGTGGCATGGGTGGTGGTGCCTGCGTGTGTGAGAACAGAGATGTGGGTGTCCTGCACTTTCTTGTCCCTTGCAGCACTGCTTAAGAGTTATTGATGGTTCCATTCCCATGTGGTAGCATGCAGGGTCCCTTGGTGTTCTTTTGGATGCATTTGGTGAGGGGGGATTGGTGCATTCTGGGTGTTGTGGTGCTCCTGCCATTTCATGCATGGGTTGGTGACTGTGCACAAGGGGCTGGATAGTGATTTGTATGGGGGGTTGTGGGCATGCAGGGGACATGGGTAGGAATGTGTGGGTGTTGTGGGCTGGGTAGGGGGTGGGGGCATGGTGGTAGTGAGAGAGATGGGGTGATATATGCATTGCAGGTGTAGTTGACTTACCCGAGTCCAGTCCTCCAGAGAGTCCAGTGAGGCCCTGCAGGTGCAGGATAGCCTAGACCCTCTACTCCCAGTGTATGTATTTGAGGGGGAGGAGGTGGAGGACCACCGCCAGTCTTCTGCACGGAGGTGTTGTGTCGTGATGCCATGGAACGCACCTTCCCCCACAGGTCATTCCATCTCTTCCTGATGTCTTCCCTTGTGTGTGGATGGATTCCTACTGCATTGACCTTTTTGACAAACCTCTGCCATAGCTCCATCTTCTTGACCATGGGTGTCTGCTGCACCTGTGCCCCAAATAGCTACAGCTCGACTCTGAGTGTTTCATCCACCATGGTCCTCAGCTCACAGTCGGTGTAGAGGGGGGGGTCTGAGGTGGGTGCGATGGTGTGTGTTGTGGGTGGTGTGTTGTGTGTGTGACTTGTGTGATGGTTGTTTGTATGTGTGTTGTGGTGTGGTTTTCTGTAGTGCTGTTGGCGTTGCAAAGGAGTGTGGGTTGTGTATGAGTATGTTTTATAGTGGTGTGGATGTGTGTCAGCTGTGTGGTTTCCAAATTTGCCAATGTGTGCTTCTGTTGTTGATGATTCCCATTTCTGAGAGCGGCAGTCATTACTGCCAATGGCCATTCGACATCCACTGTCCGGAGCGCTAATTTGTACATCATTATTTGGTGGGCGGGGTTTGTACGGATGGCGGTGGCAGGGTGCTGTGTCCTGCCTTTCGGCTGTTGTTGGCCCTGGCGGTGAGTGGAGGCTGTCAATTTTTGGGCAGACTGTGTTTTTGACATCATTGTTCGTCAGTGTGCAGTCCACCACCACTGGCGGACTTTTATTCACCGTCAGCACGGCGGTCGGCGATGATTACCAGCAAGTTAATAATGAGGGCCCAAGTCTGCAGAGTTGTTATTGTGTTTTGTATTGTTTTTCTGTAATATTTTGTTTTTCAGATCTCCTTCCCCTCAGTCACCTTCCCATTCCATTCCCCCCGCCTGGCAACTCCAATACTCAGCTCTGTGATAGGCCCCTGGGTTGGTGCCTGGAGGTGCAACTTTATAATGACTTTTAACCCCTTCTGTAGCGAGGACGTTGTGGTTACGTCCTTCGGCACAGTGCTGCTGTGCCAAGGACGTAACCACTACGTCCTCGGCACACAGCCCAGAGGGAGCGCTCTCGCTCCCTCTGTGTGCTTCCCCCCACCCCCCCCAAAGTCAGGGATGGAAGGGGAAGCCCTTCCCCTTCCACCCGCGACCCCTCCAGCCCCCCATAATGACGTCAGAGCGCGACTTCATTCTGGGGTTCTCGCCGCACAGGAAGCCATTTGCTTCCTGTGCGGCGAACTTGGAAGAGGGGAGTTTCTCTTCCCGGTGGGTGGGGGTTTTGCAGAAAGAGGCACCGGGGGAAAGGAAAGGGTTTTCCTTTCCCCCGGTGTCTCTTTGAGCATTCCTGCTGCCCGATCGCATTGCGATCGGGCAGCAGGAACTCCCACTAGACACCAGGGATTTTTTTCTTTCTATTTTAGTCCTGTTTTTGTCTTGCAGGGAGCGGCCCCTTGGGGAAGGGTCGCTCCCCTTTTGGGGGGCAACTAATTATGCCCATTTCTGCCCCCCTTGGGGGCAGATTGGCCTACTATTTTAGGCGGATCTGCCCCCAAGGGGGGCAGAAACCACTGGATCACCAGGGATGTCGTTTTATTAGTGTATTTATGTGGGGGGTGGCGCCCTCCCAAGGGGACATAGAACTGTTGGCCTTTTCTGCCCCCCTTGGGGGCAGATCGGCCTATTTATTTTAGGTCCATCTGCCCCCAAGGGGGGCAGATGCCACTTAGGCACCAGGGATTGTGTGTGTAGTGGATGGGGGGCGGCCCCTTGGGCAAGGGTCGCACCCCTTTGGGGGGGGGGCATGTCTTTTAGGGCCATTTCTGCCCCCCTTGGGGGCAGATCAGCCTATTATTTTTAGGCTGATCTGCCCCAAGGGGGGCAGAAACCACTAGAACGCCAGGGATTTTTTTTTATTTGTTTATTTTTGTGGGGGGGCGTCCCCTTGGCCACGGGGTGCCCCCCCAAGGGGGGCATTGACCTGTTGGCCATTTCTGCCCCCCTGGGGGCAGATGGGCCTATTTTTGTAGGCCCACCTGCCCCCAAGGGGGGCAGAAGCCACTTAGACACCAGGGATAGTGTGTGTGTGTGTGTGTTAGTGGATGGGGGGGCCTTGGGCAAGGGTCACCCCCCACTTTGGGGGCACAAGTACCGAGGCCATTTCTGCACCCCTTGGAGACAGATCAGCCTATTATTTTTAGGCTGATCTGCCCCAAGGGGGCCAGAAACCACTAGAACGGCAGGGATTTTTTTGTATTTGTTTATTTTTGTGGGGGGGGCATCCCCTTGGCCACGGGGTGCCCCCCCAAGGGGGGCATTGACCTGTTGGCCATTTCTGCCCCCCCTGGAGGCAGATGGACCTATTTTTGTAGGCCCACCTGCCCCCAAGGGGGGGCAGAAGCAACTTAGACACCAGGGATAGTGTGTGTGTGTCTGTTAGTGGATGGGGGGCCTTGGGCAAGGGTCGCCCCCCACTTTGGGGGCACATGTACCGAGGCCATTTCTGCATCCCTTGGAGACAGATCAGCCTATTATTTTTAGGGTGATCTGCCCCCAAGGGGGGCAGAAACCACTAGAACGCCAGGGATTTTTTTTTTTTTTTGTGGGGGGGCGTCCCCTTGGGCACGGGGTGCCCCCCCAAGGGGGGCATTGGCCTGTTGGCCATTTCTGCCCCCCCCTGGGGGCAGATGGGCCTATTTTTTAGGCCCACCTGCCCCCAAGGGGGGCAGAAGCCACATAGACACCAGGGATAGTGTGTGTGTGTGTGTGTGTGTGTGTGTGTGTGCGTGTGTTAGTGGATGGGGGGGGGCCTTGGGCAAGGGTCGCCCCCCACTTTGGGGGCACATGTACTCAGGCCATTTCTGCACCCCTTGGAGACAGATCAGCCTATTATTTTTAGGGTGATCTGCCCCCAAGGGGGGCAGAAACCACTAGAACGCCAGGGATTTTTTTTTTTTTTGTGGGGGGCGTCCCCTTGGGCACGGGGTGCCCCCCCAAGGGGGGCATTGGCCTGTTGGCCATTTCTGCCCCCCCCTGGGGGCAGATGGGCCTATTTTTTTAGGCCCACCTGCCCCCAAGGGGGGCAGAAGCCACATAGACACCAGGGATAGTGTGTGTGTGTGTGTGTGTGTGTGTGTGTGTGTGTGTGTGTGTGTGTGTGTGTGTGTGTGTGTGTTAGTGGATGGGGGGGGGCCTTGGGCAAGGGTCGCCCCCCACTTTGGGGGCACATGTACTCAGGCCATTTCTGCACCCCTTGGAGACAGATCAGCCTATTATTTTTAGGCTGATCTGCCCCCAAGGGGGGCAGAAGCCACTTAGGCACTAGGGATAGTGTTGTGTGTGTTTTTTTGTTTTTTTTTGTTTGGGGGCTGTCCCCTTTGGCAAGGGTCACTCCCCATGGGGACACACTACTAAAGGTATTTTCTGGCCTCCTTGGGGCAGACAGGCCTATTGTTTTTAGTAGGCCCATCTGCCCCTATGGCAGAATCCACTTAGGCACCAATTTCTAAATATTTGATGGTGGGGTGTTTGTCAACTGATGAAGTATTTGCATTTGTGATAAAAAATGTTTTCCTCCTTTTTGTTCTGGTTCAAAGCTTTTGCTTTATTTGCTGTGGCTCCTTGCGGTTTTGGCGGTGGTTGACCTGCAGTTTGCACAGTTGCATGTTTTAGGTAAGTAAAAACAATTTACTCCAAAGGAGTATTGTTGCCATGCATGAATGACATGTTTGTAGGGGGTGTACTAAATGCATGATTGTGTGTGAAATTGTCCTTAGATTTGTGCACAATGATATTTGTTTTGTCTTATTTCTAATTTGCCTTTCTTTCTTTCTTTTTAGTGGGATATCCTTGGTGATTGCGGTGTCTGTGCAGAGTAGTTGCTGGTGAATCAAGCTTTTTCAGGCAAGAGAGCGGTATAGTTTTTGAGTTTATAACTCTTACTAACAAAGCTACACTTTGTTACTTGTCTTACACAGTGCTGGTTGTTGGTGGTGAATTTGTCCAGTTAATTTTAGTAGGAGAGATCATGGCTAGCCGCAGGATGACCGCTCAGCAGGTGGTTGGTATGCTTTTTGAGTCATTGTCTGATCATAATTATGAGACGGACTCTGCATCTGAGGCAGAGGAGGAAGTGAGAGATTCTGGCAGTGATGTTTCTGTTGGAGGGGAATCTTCTGATGATGAAGCCACACTCAGTGCAGATGAAGGGCCTGTTTTAGAGGAGGACACTGATGTGCCATTAGTGCCGCAACCTGGGGCTGAAAGGTTTCCCGTTATAAGACCTGATGTCTGGGTTGCCCCAAACATGGAGCAGCCAGAGTTGCCTGCCTTTACTGGTCTCTCGGGGTGTAACGCCAATACAGATAACTTTTTGCCTATCAATTTCTTTGAGTTATTCATGGATGATGTGTTTTTGGAAGAGATTGTTGAGCAGACTAACTTGTATGTGGAGCAGCATTTGAGGGACAACACTGCTAGACTTAGGCCACACTCTAGAGCTGCCCAGTGGATTCCCACAAATTTGGAGGAGATAAAAAAGTTTTTGGATTTGATTTTTGATGGGGTTGATAAGGAAGCCGTCACTGGCTTCTTATTGGTCTACTAGTCCCTTGATGGCAACAGCTATATTTCCTGCGACCATGAGTCGTAATCGGTATTTGCTTCTTCTTAGGATGCTGCATTTTGTTGACAATGCATTAGCCTTGCCACGAGATCACCCAGATTCTGACCGTCTTTTTAAAATTAGGCCTGTCCTTGATCATTTTGTAGATCAGTTTTCAGAGGTCTATGTTCCAGGCAAAGAGATAAGTGTGGACGAGTCTTTGGTCCTCTTCAAGGGTCGTTTGGTTTTTAGGCAGTACATTCCTAGCAAAAGGGCACGATATGGAATGAAATTGTATATGCTGTCTGAAAATAGTACAGGATATGTGTATAGTTTCTGTGTCTACACTGGTAGGGATTCCAATATTGACCCCCCTGGTTGTCTTCCCACTTTTGGAGTTACTGAGAAAATTGTGTGGGATCTTGGTAGACGACTGTTCAACAAAGGTCACCATTTGTATGTAGCTAACTTCTACACTGGAGTGCAGTTGTTCAAGGAATTGTTTAGAGTGGACACTGTTGCTTGTGGCACAATTCGTTGTAACCGGAAAGGCTATCTAAGGGAGCTTGTTTGTTAAAAACTTGAGAGGGGACAGCGCTGAGCCTTGCGGAATGTTGAGCTGCTAGCTTTGAAATTTTCAGACAAGAGGGATGTCTACATGCTAAGTACCATCCATGATGAGAGTACTTCCCCCGTGACTGTTTGGGGCCAGGTTGCTGAAGTGCGCAAACCTGTGTGCATTTTAGATTATAATAAACACATGGGAGGTGTAGATAGTGTTGATCAGAGGTTGGAACCTTATACTGCTATTCGTAAGTCTTACGTTTGGTATAAGAAGTTAGCAATTCACCTCTTCCACTTAGCAACCTTCAATGCTTTTATTGTGTTTAGGGATAGGTCTCCAGAGTCAAAGATGACATTTGTGAAATTTCAGGAGTCAGTGATAGGGAGCCTTATTGTGGTGGAACAGGCCAGAGTTCCTAGAGAAGCAGTGGTGGAGGATGTGGCTAGATTGAAAGATCACCACTTTGCTGAGCACATTCCTCCCACACCCAAAAAAGACTTTCCAGCTAAGAAATGTAGAGTGTGTTTTCAAAGAGGTATCCAGAGGGAGACTCAAATGTACTGCCCAGATTGTCCTTCAAAGCCTGGGCTGTGTGTGGGTGGTTGTTTTAAGAATTACCACACCCAGAAGAATTTCTGGGAACAACCATGAGTGTAAACTCATGTCTGTTTTGTATTTTCATGTGTTCAGTTTCATGGTTAGCATTTCTGTCATGTACTTAGAGCTTTTGTGTTTGTAGTTTTGTAATTCTTTCTACTTAGTTAGGGGTTGCTCTGTTAAAAAAAAAAAAAAATGATGCCTTTGTGTGTGGAGTGGAGCTTGGCTGAGAGTGTACATATTGACTTGCTGTTGGCTACTGCAACACACTGCCAGCCAAACACCAGTCCACACACTCTCATCAGCTGGTGTGATTGTTGTATCAGGCATGTGGGCGTATGTAAGTGATGGGGCCTTGATTGGCGCTGTCTGTCGATGTGAGTGTTGTAATGTGCTGGGCCCGTGGCTGGCGGTGTGAATGATCTTGTGCGTGTCATGTATGAAAGTTGTGTGAATGGGCTGTAAAGCGGTTGGTGCCTTGTCGCGTCTTTACAGCTCATGAGCTGTGAGTCATTGGTTCAGTTTTTTGCCTTTCAGTTATTAACAGTGCATTTCATTTTTGTGAAAGTTCTTGTTAATAAAATTTGATCCACTGAACCATCACTCACCCTTATGCCAAATCCAACCAGTATGTGTGGTAAAAATGACAAAACCTGCTCTGCTGTAATCAGGCGTCGCAGCACACCTGTGACACGCTAGGTGCCTCAGGTGGGACCCCGATGATGAAGCATGCCACCAACTTGGTTGGGGGTGAGGGGTCTTTTTCACATAACCTAAGTTCGTTTCTTTTCATAATTTTAGTGTTTGGAACATCACGGACGTATGTGGACACATGAAAACGATATATTACAAAACTACCTGTGTTTGGGGGGGAAGGGGCACCTATGTTTTTGGTCCTGGGTGCGGCCTTCATCTGGGGAAACCTACCAAACCCAGACCTTTTTTAAAACTAGACACCCCAAGGAGTCCAGGGAGGTGTGGCTTGCGTGGATCCCCCCACATTTTCTTACCCAGACTCCTCTGTAAACCTAAAACCTTGCTTAAAAAAGCATATTTTCCTGACTTTTCTTCGTAGGATCACCGCTCCAGCACAAAATTCCTACTCCGCAGTCTTCCCCTCAGTCTCCCAAGTAAAATGACACCTCACTTATGTGGGTCCCCAAAGCAGAGTCAGTCTAAAGATGTATAAAAGAATATGTCCTTATAAACTCGCTGTGCTATCCCCTCTATCTCTACAAGTTTTGGGCCTTATTCTGTTGCAGGCACCTGGCCCACCCACACAAGTGAGGTCTCATTTTTATCGGGAGACTTGGGGGAACGCTGGGTGGAAGGACATTTGTGGCTCCTCTCAGATTCCAGAACTTTCTGTCACCGAAATGTGAGGAAAATTTGTTTTTTTAGCCAAATTTTGAGGTTTGCAAATGATTCCGGGTAACAGAACCTGGTCAGAGACCCACAAGTCACCCCATCCTGGATTCCCCTAGGTCTCTAGTTTTCAAAAATGCACAGGTTTGGAAGGTTTCCCTTGGTGCCAGCTGAGCTAGAGGCCAAAATCTACAGGTAGGCACTTTGCAAAAAACACCTCTGTTTTCTTTCAAGAAATGAGATGTGTCTACGTTGTGTTTTGGGGCATTTCCTGACGCGGGCGCTAGGCCTACCCACACAAGTGAGGTATCATTTTTATCGGGAGACTTAGGGGAACGCTGGGTGGAAGGAAATTTGTGGCTCCTCTCAGATTCCAGAACTTTCTGTCACCGAAATGTGAGGAAAATGTGTTTTGTTAGCCAAATTTTGAGGTTTGCAAAGGATTCTGGGTAACAGAACCTGGTCAGAGCTCCACAAGTCACCCCATCTTGGATTCCCCTAGGACTCTAGTTTTAAAAAATGCACAGGTTTGGTAGGTTTCCCTAGCTGCCGGCTGAGCTTGAGGCCAAAATCTACAGGTAGGCACTTTGCAAAAAACAGCTCTGTTTTCTTTAAAAAAATGGGATATGTCCACATTGTGTTTTGGGGCATTTCCTGTCGCGGGTGCTAGGCCTACCCACACAAGTGAGGTATCATTTTTATCGGGAGACTTGAGGGAATGCTGGGTGGAAGGAAATTTGTGGCCCCTCTCAGATTCCAGAACTTTCTGTCACCGAAATGTGAGGAAAATGTGTTTTTTAGCCAAATTTTGAGGTTTGCAAAGGATTCTGGGTAACAGAACCTGGTCAGAGCCCCACAAGTCACCCCATCTTGGATTCCCCTAGGTCTCTAGTTTTCGAAAATGCCCAGGTTTGGTAGGTTTCCCTAGGTGCCGGCTGAGCTAGAGGCCAAAATCTACAGGTAGGCACTTTGCAAAAAACACCTCTGTTTTCTTTCAAAAAATGTGATGTGTCTACATTGCGTTTTGGGGCGTTTCCTGTCGCGGACGCTAGGCCTACCAACACAAGTGAGGTATCATTTTTATCGGGAGACTTGGGGGAACATAGATTAGCAAAACAAGTGTTATTGCCCCATGTCTTTCTCTACTTTTTTTCGTTCCAAATATAAGAGAGTGTGTAAAAAAGACATCTATTTGAGAAATGCCCTGTAATTCACAT
Source organism: Pleurodeles waltl (assembly GCF_031143425.1). Classification (NCBI taxonomy): domain Eukaryota; kingdom Metazoa; phylum Chordata; class Amphibia; order Caudata; family Salamandridae; genus Pleurodeles; species Pleurodeles waltl. Next base: position 432,286,823 of record NC_090442.1, read on the forward strand.
GCTAGTATGGTCACCCCGGAATTCAGAGATGTGCAAATAAACACTGCTCCTCAACATCTTATCTTGTGCCCATTTTGGAAATACAAAGGTTTTCTTGATAGCAATTTTTCACTCTTTATATTTCAGCAAATGAATTGCTGTATACCCGGTATAGAATGAAAACGCACTGCTGGGTGCAGCTCATTTATTGGCTCTGGGTACCTAGGGTTCTTGATGAACCTACAAGTACTATATATCCCCGCAACCAGAGGGGTCCAGCAGACGTAACGGTATATTGCTTTTGAACATCTGACATTGCAGGAAAAAGTTACAGAGTAAAACGTAGAGAAAAGTTGCTGTTTTTTTCCCCTCAATTTCAATATTTTTCTTTTTCAGTTGTTGTTTTCTGTAGGAGACCCTTGTAGGATCTACACAAATTACCCCTTGCTGAATTCAGAATTTTGTCTACTTTTCAGAAATGTTGCGGTTTCTGGGATCCAGCGTTGGTTTTATGCCCATTTCTGTCACTGACTGGAAGGAGGCTGAAGGCACAAAAAATCGTAAAAATGGGGTATGTCCCAGTAAAATGCCAAAATTGTATTGAAAAATTGGGTTTTCTGATTCAAGTCTGCCTGTTCCTGAAAGCTGGGAAGCTGGTGATTTTAACACCGCAAACCCTTTGTTGATGCCCTTTTCAGGGAAAAAACCACAAGCCTTCTCCTGCAGCCCCTTTTTCCGATTTGTTTGAAAAAAACGAAATTTTCACTGTATTTTGGCTAATTTCTTGGCCTCCTTCTGGGGAACCCACAAAGTCTGGGTACCTCTAGAATCCCTAGGATGTTGGAAAAAAAGGACGCAAATTTGGCGTGGGTAGCTTATGTGAACAAAAAGTTATGAGGGCCTAAGCGCGAACTGCTCCAAATAGCCAAAAAAAGGCTCGGCACAGGAGGGGGGAAAAGGCCTGGCAGCGAAGGGGTTAAAGCTGAGGTAGAAAATAAAAAAGCATACTCTCTATCCAGACAAGACTCATTATCAACACATTCCATGGGAGAGCCATTGTCTATCACTACACCTTCAAACGTTCTTTGTTTTCTTGCTGTATAGGAATTTTGTGATAAAGTACGAAGCCATTTTCATATTACAGAATGGCCTGATATGGCTGAAGGAAGATACAAAAACATTTGTATTCCAACGATTGCCATTGTATGAATCCAGGGTATTTCTACCCACAGTAGAACAAAGACAAAAAACGTTTCATTAGTTACATGCCCATCCTCTTGCTGGACACGCTGGCACCCAGAAAACAATGGAATTAATGATACAATGCTTTTGGTGGCCTACTTTGAAAAAAGATCTCTTAGACATGCTTCAAGCTTGTGAAATCTGTGCAAGATGTAAGACTGATCACAGTAAGCCAAAAGGACTTTTACAACCATTGCCTACTCCAAAATCCCCATGGGAACACATCACAATGGACTTTCTCACTGGCCTTCGTCAGGTGCATCATCATACGGTAATTTTTGTAGTAATTGACAGTCTTACGAAATATGCTCATTTTATTGTCTGCAATGTCCTGCCAACCTCCAGTCAATTAGCTAATCTCATTCTTCAAAATGCCGTTGGTCTCCATGGCTTACCAGAAATTATTTTTTTCTTCAATTCTCTGCACCATATTGGCAAATTCCTCGACTGGTACCACTCCATTCTTTGGCCTGTATTGAAGTCACCCCCATACCTTGACTGTGACGTTGTCACCCGCTGTACACTCAACATCTGCAGTAAAACACATGTTCACACATGTACATAAGGTGCATTCTCACTTACATGACCACTTAAAGACAGCCAAAGACAAATACAAGCTGCAGTACGATAAACACCATAGACCTGGACCGGTGTATCATCATCAACGATAGAGTATGGCTATCCAGAACACATTACATGTTCAAGAACATGAGTATGCTTCATCCAAAGTTCATAGGCCCTATGAGTTCATTTGTCAGGTGAATCTAGTCACATACAAACTAAAGCTCCCTATATCGTTACATATACACCCTCTGATTCATACATCTCTTCTGAAACCTGTCTCGCATCATTGTTCTGAACATCCTGCTCCCTTATTAGTTCAGCAGTAATGGGAATATGAGGTGCATGCAATCTTAGATTCCAGTTACAGGGGATCTTTTCTCTGGTGCTTGGGATCCTCAAAGGGATATGGTCCTGGGAATGATTCTTAGAACCCCACCAGGAATATTCATGTGCCTTGTTTATCTCTTCGCTTCCACCTCCTACATGTTCCCAACAAGCCAGGCCTTAGGCCGCTCTTGGGAGGGATGAGTACTGTCAGAATTGGGACAGTACATGGACTAGGGCCCGCTCCAACCATCTCTGTAGTGGCTACTAGAAAGTCTACCTCAATGTTCCAAGACCCCTCATGTTGAGCAATATCCCTGGTGGAAGGCCCATGAGGCTGCTAGACCAGGGCTTTGGTGGGCTTGTTGTACTTATAATATCCATTAGGGGTTTAAACTTAATTATTGAGACTTCACATTGTGTACCCTGTTTACTATGATTCTTCTTTTGCTTTACAGGGTTCAGGTAGTTACCTGGGACTACATTTCCCAAGTTATCTGTGGGGGGGTTCATATTGGGTGTGGCAGGTCTATACAGAAGAGCCACACCCTCACTATTCCTCTGGGGCTTTCTGGTGGCAGACCGGCTTTGCTCCCATCCTGGTGAAGGCTTTCTTGAGAGCTACCTCACCTAGGCAGGCAGGAGGATTCGCAGTTTTGGTGCGGAGTCTCTCCTTCTTTCAGCTGCAGTCATCTCACTCAAGCCTTCACATGAGCCTTGAGTGGAGCGCATTTACAGAGCAGGTCGTGCTTTGCCGATAAAATTATTGGGTGGGGATTTCTCCCTCAGAGAAATCATATTCTGGGTTCTATGTACACTTCTCGAGTCATTCGAGTTTCAAGGCTTGAAGTCCATGTTGTTTCATGCAGAGTCATAGAGAGTTCAGCATCTCCTTGCCAGAATGTTTTGTATACAATTTAAAGTACACTGAACTCTATTGAAATATTTTTAGCCCGCAATTACTCTGAAGGCAAGAGTATCACAAAGATGAATAAATGGGATCACAAGATAAAGAGTTTTATTTCTGAATTACGACCTTTGTGATGTAACCCTAGTGCGAGTGTGTGAATGTTTTTGTATATTTATTACATTGGAAAAGGCTACATTTGACAGCCAGTTTGCATGTTTATTAAGGAAAGGCTTTATAAAGCCCACTGCTGAAAGAAATGTTGTCTTTACACACACTTTGATCATTTTAAATGAAGAAAACTCAAAAATCAAAGAAATCTAAATCATATACATCAGACTATAGTTCAAGTCTGCACAGAGTTGTTAATGTGTTTTGTATTTTTTCCTGTAATCTTTTGTTTGTCAGATCTCCTTCACCGCAGACCGCTTCCCATTCCCTTCCCCTCACCTGACAATTCCAATACTCAGCGCTGGGCTAGCCCTCTGAGTTGGGAGTGCATGGAGGTGGGTCACCTTGAGCATTGTGCAGATTCTGAGGAAGCAGATATTTGACAGAATATTATTTGAAATATTTTCAGGTAAAACAAAATCTCCTTTGCAAGAGGCCAGTAGTCAGCTGATTGAAATTCTTCAGTTAATTCTTCTGTGCATTTCATGGCCATCACGCATGTGAGGCCCTTATTTATCTCTTCACACACAAATAATGAGACAAGACAGACAAGCTAATTTTGCTGCTTACATATAATAGCCACTTTAAAGTTTTTTTAAACTAACTTTTCGTTTGCAATGCATGCTATCCAATTGGACAGAGTTATTATGTTTTATTGCATTATCACAGATCTCTGCTAAATGGACTTCGGTTAAGGATATGGCAACATCATAGTGTTTTTTTCAAGGACTTTCAGCCATGCTGAACAGCACCTGTGCTGCTATACAACATGGCTAAAAGACAATTGAATTGACACCAATAACACTGCAGAGACCTATTGCCTTTGCCAATGCTTGTGTTATTTTGTCTTTTTTGAAGGAGGAAAATGGAAACTTGTCTCTGAGGAAATAATTATCTGCTTAAATAAGCAGCAAAAAAGAGTCTTCATAACACAAGCAGGAATATTGTGCTACTAGGCAATAACTACCTCTTGAAGCAAAGTGCTTTCAGCTTGGAAGGATGTAGAAGCTTCTGAACCGTTGTGCAGTTCAGCAGCATGTGCTAACTCTGCATGAGCTAAGCTGTGTGAACTGTAATTTATAGATATGCTGCTTTGCTGATACTGTATTGCCACCTAAACTGCTATGATAAAGCAGGAAACTCAAAACTCTCGATTGGAAAAGGAGTAGTACCAGCATCAAAATCCAGTAGACAAATAAAGCAAAAAGGGGTGTGACATTAGCAACTGCAGGTGAACGTCAGGGAAAAATACTATGGGCCTTGTTAGAAATTGGGTCTTTGGTTGGCAGTCAGGTTATCCCCTGTCCAAGCAAGGACCCTCACTTTAGTCAGGGTAAGTCACACACAATACAAATTATCCTGTGCCCACACTCTGGTAGTTTGGAACTGAGCAGCCAGGCTTATCTTAAAGGCAATGTGTAAAGTATTTGTGCAATAAATCATGCAATAACACAGTGGAACACTACAAAAAGACACCACACCGGTTTAGAAAAATATAAGATATTTACGTGATAAAAAGGAGGCAAAAACGATCAAGATTTGATAAGTATATGTCAAAATATCACTGTTAAAAATGGTAAATAGAGTCTTTAGTTCTTAAATAGTAACAAGTATCTCTTGGAAGCACAAAGCACCTGGTTTGCGTCCAAATTATCCGCACAGGACCACAGAGGAGAAGATGTGTGGAAAACAGGGAGGTGTGCATTGGTTTCTCCAGGTGCACACAGACAATGCTTGATCCTTCAAGGACTTTGCATCGATTTCCGGAGCGCAGGCTTGGGTCCTCTTTGAGTTGCAGGGTATTTTGATGGTCCGGGGATGATGCAGAGAAATCCTGGGCATGCAGGGCAAAGTCACAGGAGCTGCGTCGATCGGGTGGGCAATGCAGAGAAATTTCTGTGCACGGCAGGCGCTGCGTCGATTCCTCTCACAGGAAGTTGGGCTGCGTCATTCTGACTCGGTGGTGCGTCGATCCGGTGGGCCGTGAGTCAAAGTTCAGGACGCAACACTGGCGCTGCATTGGTCTCCAATCGGGGAGCCGAGCAGCATCGTTTTGGTTTGGCGAGTCAGTGATTTTCTCACCACAGGGCAGGCTGTGCATCGATTCCGGTAGGCTGTGCGTTGATTTTCACTGCACAAGGAGTTCTTTGCAGAGGTGAAGTCTTTTTGGTCCTGAGACTTCAAGGAAGAGGAGGCAAGCTCAATCCAAGCCCTTTGAGACCCGTTTTCAGCAGAGGCCAGCAAGGCAGCAGGGCAACAGCAAGGCGGCAGTCCTTCACAGCAAATCAGTCAGGTGAGTCTTTTGGGCAGCCATGCAGCTTCTCTAAGTGTCTGAGTTAGTAGGGTCAGGGACTCGGTTTCAATACCCAAATGTGCCTTTGAAGTGGGGAGACTTCAAAGAGTTCACAATGTCCCCTTACAGTTCCATCCTGTCTTCCAGGGTCCCAGTAGGGGGTTTGGCAGTCCATTTTGTGAGGGCAGGCCACTGTCCTTTGACATGTAAGTGTCAGGCCCTCCACCCTTCCAGACCAGGAAGACCCATTCAGTATGTAGATATGTGCAGGTGTGAGTGAGCATCCTGTGTATGGAGTTCTCTGAGTGAAATGCACTAGGGAGTTGTCAACTAACCCAGCCAGATGTGGATTGTAAGGCACAGAAGGATTTAAGTGCAGAGAAATGCTCACTTTATAAAAGTGGCATTTGTAAAATAGTAATACTAAATCCAGCTTCACCAGTAAGAAGGATTTTGTATTACCATTCTGGCCATACTAAATATGACCTTGTTACTCTTTTCAGACCAGAATCTACCACTCAAACAGTATATGAGGGTAGCCTTAATTCTAGCCTATGACAGGAGCAAGCCTAAAAGCAGTATAAGACAAATTTAGGAGTGTTACGTTACCAGACACATAGAACACACATGTTCATGTCCTGTCTTTTACTTACATAGCACCCTGCCCAATGGGTTACCTAGGGCCTACCTTAGGGGTGACTTACATGTAGAAAAAGGGGAGTTTAAGACTTGGCTAGTACTTTTAAATGGCAAGTTGAATTGGTTGTGAAGCTGCACACACAAGCCTTGCAATGGCAGACCTTGGACATGGTTAAGGGGCTACTTATGTGGGTGGCACAATCAGTGCTGCAGACCCTCTAGTAGCATTTAATCTATAGGCCCTGGGCAAAATAATGCAGTTTACTAGGAACTTACAAGTAAATGAAATAAGCCAATTTGGTATGAGCCAATGTCACCATGTTTTAAGGGAGAGAGCATATACGCGTTAGCACTGGTTAGCAGTGGTAAAGTGTGCAGAGTCCTAAAACCAGCAGAAACAGTGTCAAAAGGTGGAGGGAGGCAGGCACAAAGTTGAGGGTGACCACCCTAAGGCTGGCAGGTCTAACAAACCTGATTTAAGAAAAGCCTGATTTAAATGCAGCACCACTTTTCTTGCACCACTGAGCAGGCGTTAAAAGTGACACAAAGAAATCTCTTAGAATTCTTTGAGTCATTTTTCCCCCTTTGCAGACATTATGCCTGGCTCAGGCATAATGTAGTACAAAGGGTTGCAACGTGGCACAATGCATGCATTGTGCCATTTTGCAAATTTGACACTGCGATTTTGGCCTAGTTTGGGCTACATTAGCATAATAATTGACTCTAATGTGGCGCAAGGAGGCACTAGGGGCTCTTAAATCTACCCCTATATATCTCTAAAGTTGTTTGTTTAGTTTGTAATATAGTTGTTTACATAGTTTGTCAATATAGTTGTTGTAATTTTGTATTGTTGTTAAATAGTTTTGTTGTAATAAAAAAAATGAAAGCTACTTTTGATTTATTTGCTTAAAACATAATATAAATTTCATTTTATTATACTATTGAAATCTGCACCAAAACTGGCAGTACCACCTCCAAGAACTGTAAATATGCTACTCCATGTACATGTATGGCCATGGTAACATGCACATCTTTTATCCTACCAATAGCTGGTAACGGAGAGCAATTATTTTGCTATGCAGCTATGGTGACTTGTCATAAACAGTGAGGTGTCAGTAGAACAATCAGGCCTTGTTCCTGATGTAGTATAGGGACCTCTGATATCAGAGGGAGGTCTTGGCACTAAGGGCAATGCAACTTCAAATTCTAATATGCACTCCTATCAACTGCCATGCACACCCTATTATGTATGGGCGTTGCCATTGGGAGGCATCTCAAACAGAGGCAAGTATGTCCCCATTCTGAGATGTGGACACTATATGTCCAAGACACAGTTCTCTACAGGGAGTACAGTTTCTACCTACAGCCTACTGTGCACATATGTTACTCTGGGGAGATAGCTCAGCTGACAGGTCTGTGTTTTTTCATATTCTAATCCCTATAACTGCTATGAAAAAAACAGAATTCTCAGCATAGAGGTAATTTCATCTCCAGACCTTACATGTGCATCTGTGATATTGGGGAGAGCTGTGGCCAGAGATGTAAGCCCCATTTCACATCCTTATTAGCACATCAGTCATCCAAAATAGAGGTGACAGGAGAGAGACCATTATCTCCCCAGACTGTACTATGCAGAGTTATCATACAAGATAGATATGTTAGGAAACAGAGCAGTTCCTTCCCACAGCATACTATGCATATATGTCAGCTTGGAAAGAGATTTGAGTAGAGAACTACAGTTTTCTGAAACCCTACTACAGACGCATTTCACTTTGGTAAGATATGTTAGTGGACAGGACACTCCTTTCCCAGACACTACTGTGTCTAGGGAGCAGTGTCAACAGAGAGGCCACTGCTTGCCCACACCATATGGTACATCCATGTTGCCCTGGACATAGATGTTAGTGGAGAGGACATTGTACCTACATACTACTGTATACATATGTTGTGCTGTGGAGAGCTGCAACTGGAGAGTCAAATCAATTCCCACACCCTAATACATATGGTTATTTCCCTGGGAAGAGGTCTCAGTGGAGAGGCCAGTACTCGTCACACTTACTATGGAATAGTGTGGTCTTACATGTGAGGTGAGTAATTACCACACCCTACTTTGCAATCTGCTGAGCCTGTGGACAGGTGTGATTGGAGAGGTAGTGTCTCTTTACACCGTACTCTGGATACTGGTTACTTCATGTAAGGTGTCAATTGATAAGCTAGTGTCTCATCATAGTCTACTAGGCTGTGGAGAGGTGTTAGTGAGACCGCTTTATCTCCTTACACCATACCATGCACTGTGGTTAGACTGTGAAAAGGTCTCATTTGAGAGTCTACTTTCTCCCTACACCGTACTAGTGGGGACTGCAAAGAATAAGTGCTGTAATAAAGGAAAGTAAATTATTCTGCTAAAAAAGTTTGCGATCTTGCAAGACTCTCACTAGATCATTACAAAAAGTAATAGGGCACACAAAATCTTGATGCAAGGTCTTACTAGAGAGATTGTCTCTCCCCACACCCTACTAAAGGGGGCTAGAAAGCATGAGAACTGTAATGAAGGAAGTGTAAATTCTTCCTCAAAAACATTTTACAATCTCACAAGACTCTCACAGGATCTTTAAAAAAAGGTAGAGAGTGAAGAAAATCTGTCTCAAGTCAGTGGAGAGGTTTGTGTGTTTGTAAACTATATGATATACACCCTACCATGCATAGATGTCATCCCTGAGATATAGGTTACATTTAGGAGATTGCAGGACTCTCACAAGAGTCAGACAAATATATAGGTGGAGGCAGGCATTTAGGTGATCCCACTATCGTGAGACTCTTATGGGTGTCAGTATCCCAAAAAAAGAGATTTGTACCATGTAACATAATGTTACAATAGGGTGGCTCTCACAAGAGCCTTTTTGTTTATAGTTTGTAATGTTCAGCTACACATAGTACAGGATACATTCCTTGATGTAATTAAGGAAGATCTTGTTCCCTTTTGCAGTGAAGTGCACTCCATCTCTCCTCTATACTCCTGGTATTTCAAATTGAATGTTGTTATGATACATGGAGCCCATGTCATGCTCACGAAGAAATGTAGAAGCTGTTTTATTGATTTGCTTCTGGGATTTCACAATCCTAGGACAAACTGTCATTTCTGTCTTTGGCATATATAAGAATATACAAAGGCAGTTTGAGAAAGAGGAGCAAGACACCAGGCGTGAAGTGGAGGCCACTGAAGAGAGGGGCTGCTCGTTCTGCTGCGTGCTCTAAAGGACTCCTGCCACATGCAAGCAGTCCCCCCATTTCTCTGGCCCCTGTGCCGTGAGGCCAGCTCTCCCACCTGTGTGTAGCTGCAGCAAGAAGTCACGCAATGGATTGTACACATTGAGAGGCAGACCAATGAGAGGTTGTGGAGTTTAAGAAATGAGTGAGTTAGCCCTGTACTGCCGCCTTCTCGCACAATTGGTTTTGTTAATAGAGACAACCAAGACCCCTCTACTGCCAAAATGAGTCACCTCAGATCGGGGATGGCAAAGGCCTTGCAGGCTCTTAGACAAAAAACCTTGGCCTCCTATAGCCGTAAGCTGGATGCGGTTCTGGCAGGGTTGGAACACATTAGCACAACACTTGTCCAGACGCGAGCCTCACTGGAGAGTAAAATTGATAAGGTGGCAAGTGATCTGACTCTGCTGCATGCAGACCATTGTTAACTAGCTGACAAGGCTCGCTTATTTGAAGCTACCTTGAGTGACCTTACCCCCAAGGCTAGCCAGATTGATGCCTCGTTAAGGGAATAAGTCACCAGAGTGGAGGCGCTGGAGCATAGGACGGAAGGTGCAGAGGGGCATACAAGGAGAAACAACATTCGTGTGGTTGGCCTTCCAGAAGGAGCTGAGTGAGCTGATTCTGTTTCCTATGCAGCAAAATGGGTTTGCGAGCTGGTCCCTGCAGAAACGCTTACTCAATTCTTTTCACTTGAGCGAGCCCACCTCGTTCCGACAAGATCCCACCCGCCGGGTGCAGACCCACAGCCATTGCTGTTTTGAGTACTACACTTTGCTGACAGAGACACTATAGTACGAGTGGTAAGGTTGCTCTCGGCCCTCGAAGTAAATAGTGCTAAAGTGATGATGTTCCCAGACTACACCATTGCTGTACAAAAATGGAGGGGCTCCTTCTTATCCATGAGATGTAAATTGCGAGCATTCAACCTTACATACTCCCTGCTTTTTCCTGTCAAACTGCGAGTCATAGCCCAGTGGAAGGAGTGCTCTTTTGACACTCCAGAGGTCGACTGGGATGGTCAACCAACAGGAGTCTACGTTTGTGCGGCGACGCTTAGATGGCCGCTCGTTATTGCTGGGGTCGGTGTACACACCTAACATGGTACAGGCCCCTTTACACCATGATCTATCTGGAGTCCTCTCCCGCTGGAGTGGTCTTCCGTGGCTCATGGGAGGAGACTTTAACAGTGATATAGACCTAGATCGGTCCTTCCCACCATTACCCACTGTGCCCATGGTAGCTGCAGCATGCTCACTGAGGGACTGGCTCCAGTGCTGGTGATTAGTAGACTCGTGGCATCACCGGAATGCTGAGGCAAGAGTCTATTCATTCTATTCATCCCGCACCAACTACACATGCGGCTTGGCAGAATACTTTTCTCAGACAATCCATGTTCTGCAGGACTGCAGACGGATTACCTTGGGTGTACTCGCTCTGACCATCCTACAAATGGGGTGGGACACATCCTCACCTGCTGTCCCCACCTGGCAGCTGCGTCTGGTGATGCTGAAGGATGCACCCTTCAGGTCATCATTTAGCACAGCCATCATTGAATACTTTGACCAAAATGCAGGCACCGCTTTGTCTGGGCTTGTTAAATGGGATGCATTCAAGGCCCACATACGAGGTCACAGTTTGAGCATTTAATGGAACATGCGTAAGTCCATAGCACGTGACTTGACCCAGTGAAGAAAGCTCTGTTTCAGCACGAAAACAACACTGTCCAAAACTCACTAGGTGCACAGACCTTGGCTAACAAGAGGGCAGATCATCTATACTTGATGGAGAGACTGCACTGTCTAAACTACACTGATCATTCAGCTTGCATGGACTTAGCGGCTGATAAATCGGGCAGGAACTGGAGCGCACTTCTATTATGGAGCTGTGGTCGCAGACCTGCGACATGCTCTACACCGAGGGGGAAATACATGACAAACTGATGCACTACTACACAGCTCTACACCAATCAAAAGCACAGGCAAGACTGAAGCTCTTGCGGAGTTAATTTCCGTGCTTCCACTGCCCCACCTGACAGAAGAATAGCATGAGGAACTGGACGAACCATTAGCCTTAGCAGAAATACAAGACAGTGTGAGTGCATTGGCTGCCGGCAAAACCCCAGGCCCTGCCGGCCTCCCATCAGAGTTTTATAAAACATAATCCTCTATCATTGCACCTCCCCTGCTACGGCTGTATGAAGAAATGGTGTTGGCGGCATCACTGGCGACATCCCAAAGGGAAGCACTGTTGATATCCCCCCCTAAACCCGGCAAGAACACAGTGGAGCGGGGATCGTATAGGCCCCTGGTGATGCTTGACAAAGATTATGACATTCTGGCTAAGGTGTTGGCGATGCAGCTGTCACCTCTGGCGCCTCAGCTGATCCACCTGGACCAGAAGGGCTTTATGCCAGCGTGCCACACCTCTCTGAATATTAGACGTCTCTTACTAGTTATAAAGTATTCCATGCATAGATGGCCTGGAGCGGGATGCCTGGTGTTGGATTTGAAGAAGGCCTTCAACTCCCTGGAATGGCCCTTCCTATTTGAAGTACTGCGCCAGCTGGGTTTTGGCCCAGGCTTTCCATGACTAAAAAAATTGCTTTACACAAATCCATAGTTCAGGGTCAAGACCGATCCAGCTATCTCAGGAATTATTGAGGTGGGCAGGGGGACTCAGCAGGGCTACCCTCTCTCACTACTGCTATTCTCCCTGGCAATAAAACCACTGGCGGCAGAATTGCACCGGCTGGGGGAGGCTTGGAGTATTCTGCTGGGGGATGGTAGGCTTGTTGTGTTCCTTTATGGAGATGATCTCCTTATGTAATTTAGAGACATCTCTAGTATCCTGGGGGAGGTTGCAGGTATACTGCAATGTTTTTCCGCACTGTCGGGATTACGGGTTAACTGGACAAAGTCCTACATCTTCCCTTTTAACACCGATTGGCCAGATCCCGGCCTCGTTCTATCGGGGGTCCTAATTCCCTGGCAGCCCAGGCCAATTCAACATTTGGGCGTTAATGTCTATTACATGATGGAGGATATATTTGACGGAAATCTTACCAGGGCAGTGACATCTATCCGTACCCAAATGACTTTCTGGCAAATGCTGCCACTATCTGTGATGGGCATGTGGCACTCCTGAAGATGGTTGTCCTCCCCTGGCTGCTTTATTACTCCTCCAACTTACCTTCGCAGATCCTGGCTAGGTTCTTCAGGGAGCTGAAGTTCAGGATTAGGCAGTTTATCTGAAATAAAAGCCGCTACTAAGTGGCACTGACAAAAATGTACTCGCCACTGGAAAAATGTGGCCTGGCGGTACCAAACATGGAGCAGTACTATTTGGCCTCCCAGTTGCAATGGGCGGCCAGGTGGCTTTCTGGGATCCAACTATCGGACACAGCAATGTCGATACCACCTTGGACGTTATCTGTGGTATCATACCTGTTCCACCTGAATGCATGTCCTAAGACACCAGACTCGCTTCTAGTAAATGTGGCACACTGCTTTTACCAAAGGAGCCTGCGCTCCCCACATGCAGTTACTCCATATATGCCGGCTCTGACTCTCCAGGGCATACTGCGCACTGCACAGCACATGACTTCGATGGAGCTAGAGCCTTGGCATGCCGCAGGGTTGTATACATTGGGAGACTTATACACTGAGGGTGAATTAACCCCATTTGCTACACCTGAAGAGGAGATGGGCATGACACTGGGTCAGTTCTTACTGTATAACGCCCTAGTGGCATTGCTGTCCCAGTGGTGGGGAGACAATTCCGCCGAACTACCAATGCATCTCCTGGTGCAGTACATGCATGTTATGGGGCAGGGTAAACATCTGGTACGTTGGCTTTCAGAGGTGCTGTGGATGCACAAAACTCCCACCTGCGCCAGGCCGGTAGGCTGCTTGGGAGGGCGACATGGCCAGATCCTGTACAGATAAGGAATGGGGAGATGCCTTGAGAAGCCACAGCAACATCCCACGCAATGCACAGTTTCAATTGATTCAGTTCTACAAATTCCATGGGGCATATCTCATGCTGCTAAAAATTAATCAAATAGCAGCCTGCCCCCGCTGCGCCTTGGTGGCGGTGGACCTGTTATACATGCTGTGGTCCTGTCCCTCATTATGTTCTTACTGGAGGGTGGTGTCAAAGCAACTTTCAGTCTGCAAGGCATGTCCACAGCAGGAAGCACAGGATTTTCCCTAGAGCTAAAAAGCACAAGGCTTCCATGATGTTCCTGGACCTGGGCCTCCTGACAGAGCTAACGTCTCATCACCAGGAGATGGAAGTCTGCAGAACCTCCTTCGATAGAAGCATGGAAAACATCACTTATGGTGTGGGCAGAGGCAGAGAGGGTGGCGCTACGAAGAGAAGGCAGCTTGAGACTGCGTAAAATTCCCCTGGCCTCTAGCTGGGATGCAATGCTGTGGGAACAAGAGCAAGGGCCTGATACGGATACAGTGAATGGGGACACTGTGCTGACGGCAGAGAGTCAAGTTGACTAAATGTGGCAGATTAATGTAGTCCCCTTTGGACGGTGGGCTTGGCTTACCCCCACCCCACTGAAGGGGAGATGTGCTTAGCAGAACAAACCAAGCAGGGACTTTGCAATATGCCTTCCGAACTGACAAAACCCCGTGGGCTGGAGAAGGGTGTTGTTATATAGTCCTAACAGGTCAGTTCCTCGGTGTCACCTGTACATCCTACCCGTTAACTGATGCAAATTTCCTTGTCACATATCATGGTTGAAGTGAGCACTATGCCATGGACGTGGCAATTTCTAGTTCCCCAACTACGATTGTTGATTACGATGTATATATCTATCTCTCTGTATTAAAAATTAATAAAAAGATCCAAGCAAAATAAAGGCAGTTTGAGAAAAGAGAGCCATCAATTGTGAAAAGGTCTCCTTTATTTGAATTTCAAGCATAACACCTGTGATTGTGCCTAGGTCAATGCCACAACAGTGCATTATCATCAGATCAGGATGCTCACAATCCAAAATGACTCAAACATTGGTAACAACTGATGTCACTTCATGACTCTATAGCCATTCCAAAGATTGTTGTCAAGACCACAATTAATGGTATATTTTCTAGCCCACTGGAAGAAGCTGTGTCCAAAACACAGAGGCAAACCATGGTGCAGTATGGAGATCTATATGAGTTAAAAGATGAGAGAAAAAATGGGAGGGTGGCAAAATATAAATGTTATTGGTAGCTGTTTGGTAGTTACAAAAGTAGGTTATATTGTAACTAACTGCTGGTAGTATGGTGCACAGTAACCTGATAAACAGTATGAGCCTTTCTATTGGTTAGTTTTTTAATTTTGGTGCAATCCTGCAAGATTCTTCTGAGAGACATTGCAAAGCTTCTACGGGTAAAGCATGATGGAGTGGTGGTTCCTTGTACAGTCCAGCAAGACTCATGAAATATTGAGTGACTCTGGCATGAGGTCTTTCTTTTGATTTCTCAAGAGTCTTGAGAATCTGATTCTATAGGGAGAGAAAAGAGCATGTATTGCCACAGTACCAGTGCCACAAAACAACCATAAAGCAATAGAAGTAAACCATGGCCAGTCAAGATCAATTATTAGGCTAAAATAAAAGTTTCAAAAATGATGTACTGTGAAATAGATACATTTCTTCAATGTAGAAAGCAAGACGGAGGTTATATTAGGATCAATCAATATTTGACATTCCTTCTACAAAATTCAACAAAAGCTTTGATGTGATTGGAAGCAAGGCTTAAGGGTTCAGATGCTTATATGTGTTGTATAACCTCAGACACTTGATATTGCCCTTGGTGGTTTGGAGGTGAAGCAACTGTATTTCTGTGGAACTTGTGCTCAGCAGAGGTGATTTGACTTTTAATTAAAAGTGGTTGGTGTGTTCAGCTACCATCAAGACACAGATTCTCTTTTAGGTAAGTATGAATATGGTGTAATGTAATTATGAAGTGTCTGACTAAATATTAAAATAAAATAATATGTTTAGAACAACTTTTCATACAATTGTTTACTGTGACAGTACTAGTAATCTGAATGTTTGAAATGTTAAATAGAGGTGCAACGAGGAGAAATACCTTTATTTCTCCTCATCTTATTATCTTTCAATGTGTGCTTCTTGTCATAAAAAAGAAGTATTTAGCTGGCAAGCAAAGGCGCCCCTCACTCCAGAAACAGAGCTATACAAAATCAGAAGATTGTTAAGGATCTGATAATTGAAAGCCTAGTGTTTGCATAGATCTTTCCACATACATCCTTTATCCTCTTCAGAAGGGTCAATAGACAGGTGTTTGTGGACTGAAGCAAACACCCCCTTCGCTATGAGAAAACATCTTTTGATACACATGCCTCTCTTAGTAAAGCCCTTCACACCCACTGTTTAACCATGAACAGGTCTGTCAGGAGAGACGATGTGCTGTTATAAATGTGAATCATTCACTTTGTATGGTCATGTGTAACAAGAAGTTACTGCTTTATGAAACAGTACAACACCAAACTATACCCTGTTTAAATCTGGTAGGAGGAGGCCTAGTGTTTGTCTAAAACCTTTTTCAATGATCCCTTCCTCTCCTCAGAGGTATTAGTAGAGATCCTGCTATCTGTAAACCAATTCATATTCCAAATACTCTCAGGAGAGTTGCCATTCTGGAGGGGTGAATTACTCACTAAATCATTTTACACCCACCCTATAACCTCTACAGAGCTATTAGTAGAGAGGGAATTTTCGCAAAGAAATTAGTGAATTAGTCTGAATAAAAGTATGTTACAAACCTCAACTTTTAAATTAAAGTTTACTATCTTTCATCTCTCCTATGGTAAACTATCAAACACAGGGACCAGTGTTTATCTGAGGACTTTTATGAATACCATTTACTCCGTTCAAAGATATCATTGGACAGCTTGCTGTTTATAAAGCCATGTAATACAGGAGGTACTAGCTCTCAAAGGGTCTTTTATACACATATTAGCTCTCTGTAGAGCTGTCACTTAGAGAGACTGCTATTAGAGGGGTCTATGAGATATGACCACTGATTGATGAAAGTGTACAATATGTAATGCATAGTATGTTGAAATGTAGTAATGGAGGACCTAGGTTTCCATTTAATACTTCTACACACTGGGTTGCATTATTAACAAGTTGGTTATGAGCAGAAGTAAATATTATGGCCCTCATTACAACCCTGGAAGTCGGTGATAAAACGGCGGTAATTCCGCCAACAGGCCGGCGGTAACAAAAATGGAATTATGACGACGGTGGAAACCGCTCAGACAGACAGCCACTATAACACACTGACCGCCACAGCGCGATCAACAAGCACCACGGTGGTAACCGCCAACAGCCAGGTGGAAGACAATGTATAGTCACTCTATTATGACCAGCCTATCCGCCACCTTTTCCGGGGCGGTACCAACGACATCAAAAGCCTGGCGGAAACAAATCTCAGAAGTGAAAGGACTCACCGGTGGAGACTCAGGGAACAACCATGATGCCATGGAGCCCAAGCTGCAAGTTTTCCCCATGCTCCTCTACCATCTGCTGCATTATGAACATCAAAGCCGATGAAGATGACAATCGTGAGTACTGCCCCCTAGCACACAAGGGAGGGGGGGAGGAAAAAGAGAGTGCCGCACACACGCAACACGCAACACCCTCACCCCCAACACCATACACACAAGCAGATGCAGTAACATTACATATTCACCCCGTACCCTTCAGGACTAATGCAAGGACAAAATGATTTGAAGAAAGTGAGTGTAATACGACAAAATACTATGAATAAGTGCATCAAAATCCAACTGTATATACATATTTACAAATGTAGGGAGACTGCCCAGTCCTCAATGTCTGTGGGCCACAGGGCCACAACACATAGGCCAAGGCCCCACCTCACTCCTGCAACAACATGGAGAGAACACTGCAGGACCATTAGGTCAAAAACAGAAAGGCACCTCAGGGAGACGGGGAATGGGAGGGCACCTCAACTGGAAGATGGCACAACACCACTGGTCCTGGAGGGGGCAACATGCCCTGTGCGCTGCCCTGGGGAGTGCAAGGCCACAGTCTCTCAAGTGGGTGGTTTTGCCTACTACTTGGTCCTGGGGAGTGCAAGGCTGCAGTCTCTCAAGTGGGTGGTTTGCCCACTCCTTTGTCCTGAGGAGTCCAAGGCCACAGTCTCTCAAGTGGGTGGTGTGCCCACTGCTTGGTCCTGGGGAGTGCAATGCCACAGTCTCTCAAGTGGGTGGTTTGCTCACTGCTTGGTCCTGGGGAGTGCAAGGCCACAGTCTCTCTAGTGGGTGGTTTGCCCACTGCTTGGTCCTGGGAAGTGCAAGGCCACAGTCTCTCAAGTGGGTAGTTTACTCACTGCTTGGTCCTGGGGAAAGCAAGGCCACTGTCCCTCTAGTGGATGGCTTCTTCCACTGGTTCTGAAGGGGGCATTGTGCCCAGTATGCTTCATCCTGCGAAGGATGGGGTGAGTGGATGGCTTCTTCCACTGGTTCTGGAGAAGGCATTGTGCCCAGTGTGCTTCATCCTAGGAAGGATGCGGTCAGTGGATGGCTTCTCCACTGGTTCTGGAGGGGGCATTGTGCCCTGTGCTGCAGATCTTCTGGAGTGCAAGGTCACAGTCTCTCACCTAGGTGTCAGACCCACAGGATTTTCAGGTCCCAGGCCACACAACAGCCCATGAATACAGGACTACACACTGCCCGCCAGCGGTGATAACTGCTCAGTGGTGGCAGTGATGCTGGTGGAGGTGCTGGCAGTCGTGGAGGGAGGCTCCAGCTCTTCCCTTGCAGCCTCTGGCGGCTGCCCAATGGGGCTGCTGCTGCTGGTGGCGGTGCTGGCAGTGGTGATGGGAGGCTCCAGCCCATCCACTGCAGCCTCTGGCGGATGCCCACTGGGGCTGCTGCTGCTGGTGGCGGTGCTGGTGGTGGTGCTTACCGTGGTGGGGGGAGGCTCCAGCGTATCCCCTGCAGCCTCAGACAGCTGCCCACTGGGGCTGCTGCTGCTGGTGGCGATGCTGGTGGCAGTGCTGGCAGTAGTGGGGGGAGGCTTCAGCCCTTCCCCTGCAGCCTCTGATGGCTGCCCACTGGGGCTGCTGCTGCTGGTAGTGGTGCTGGTGGCAGTGCTGGCAGTGGTTGGGGAGGCTCCAGCCCATCCCCTGCAGCCTCTGATGGCTGCCCACTGGGGCTGCTGCTGCTGGTGGTGGCACTGGTGGCGGTGCTGGCAGTAGTGGGGGGAGGCTTCAGCCCTTCCCCTGCAGCCTCGGACGGCTGCCCACTGGGGCTGCTGCTGCTGGCAGTGGTGCTGGTGGTGGGGCTGCCAGTGGTGGGTGAGGCTCCAGCCCTTCCCTTGCAGCCTTGGACGGCTGCCCACAGGAGCTGCTGCTGCTGTCAGTGGTGCTGGTGGCGGTGGTGGTGGTGGAGCTGCCAGTGGTAGGGGGAGGCTCCAGCCCTTCCCTTACAGCCTCGGTTGGCTGAACCACCATGGCTGGTGGTGGGGGCTCCGAATGAGTCCCAGCACCATGCCTCCTGTCCTTCTTGCCTGCTGGTGCAGGCCCCTTGCCCTTCCTGTAAGCAGCTGGGGATTGCCCCTTGTCCTTCCCTGTAGTAGCTGGGGGTGCCTCCATGCCCTTCCTGTTGGGTGTCTGAGTGCTTGAGTTTGTGTACTGTGGGAGGAGGAGGCACAGACACAGTGGGAGAGGACACAGGGTATGTATGCATGGATGTGGGGGTGGTGACAGCAAGTAAGGGGAGTGTAGTGATAGGCATGAAGGTGGTAGTGGATGAGGATGTAGTGCATGCAGGTTTGAGTGTAGACGCTACTGGGATGCAGGTGGATGAGGAGGAGGAGGGGGATACAGTGGAGGCAGCGGATGTTGGTATGTCTGCATCTGGATGGTGTTTGTGTGAGTGTCTATGGGATGATGTGTGGTGTTTGTGTTTGCCTGAACCACTCCTGTGTGTTGTCCTGTGTACATGCTGGTCTGCCTGTGTGCTTGGGATAGGTTGGGGTTGAGAGGAATGGGATTGGGTAGAGGAAGTTCGAGGGGGAGGCTAGAAACAGGGATAATGGCTGCCATCACGGAGGAGGCCAGAGCCTGGATTGACCTCTGTTGGGCCGCCATGCCAGAGTGAATGCCCTCCAGGAATGCATTTGTCTGTTGCAAATGGGCTGCCAGACCCTGGATGACATTCACAATGGTTGACTGCCCAACAGACATGGATCGCAGGAGGTCAATAGCCTCCTCACTCAGTGCAGCAGGGCTAACTGGGGTAGGGCCTGAGGTGCCTGGGGCAAAGGAGATGCCCACCCTCCCGGGTGAGCGGGCACAGAAAACACGCTGAGGGGCTGCTGGGAGGGCAGTGCTGGTACAGGGTGGCGCTGTACCTGTAGTTGGTGTGGACACAGATATGTCCACCACCACCAGGGAGCTTCCATCGGAGGAGGTATCACTGTCCGAACTGTCCCGTCCAGTCCCCGCCGTGGTGCTCCCCTCACCCTCCGTCCCACTGGTGCCCTCACGGTAGGTGGATTCGGCCTCCTGGGCCCTGTGGGATGCAGCTTTCCCCGTCGCCAGTGCCTCTGCTCCTCTGCCAGATGATGCTAATGGATGCCTACTAGGATGCCTACTAGCATGGTTGGAGGAAGTTTACATCAGACCCTGCCCAACATTGGTCTCCCTGCAATGTCTGGCCTGGTCTAGGGGCACCCACATGCCTACATCCCCCACACAGATGCCCCCCCACTACGCGCAAGTAGTATATTGGGACACTGTACTCACCCCGTTGTGGCTGCTGTGATGCCCCCAAGCTCCCATCCAGCTCCGGATAGGTCACGGCCAGTATGTTGGCCATCAGGGGGTTTAGATTTCGATGGACACCCTGTCCTCATTGGGAGGCGATCCCCAGCTGGGCCTCCGCTGTCTTCCATGCCAAGAACCTCAGGTCCTCCCACCGTTTCCTACAGTGGGTGCTCCGCCTGCCGTAGACCCCCAGAGTCCGCACGTCCTTGGCGAAGGCACGCCATATATCCTTTTTCTGATGGAAATTGACCTGCAGAGGAATACACATAGGAAAAGGTATCAGTCAGACAGTCCTCCCTGTTACACTCATGGCCCACCTTAGCCCTCACATTCCCTTACGCACAGACATGGCCCACCATACATGCAGCCTGCTGCCCAGGGCCCTTCCACCAAACACCTCCCTACACGAGGCCTTCACACACATTCCATGCATTCATGCCCCATGCATCGTACTCACAATCTAATTACCTGTTGTTCTAGAGGCCCATAGAGCATTCAGTACTGGTGTAGGACCCCAACCACCAGTGTCTCCAAATCCGGCACGGTGAAGGCAGGTGCCCTTTCCCTAGTGACTCGAGACATGGTCGGTTCCAGACAGAGGTCACAGCAGCACATGCAGTGTAGGTCCTCTCCTGTTGAAGGTCAGGTAGCAAGTGAGTGAACAGATACAAAATGGCGGTCACGTCCGCGGCGGTGCGTACCGTCACCACCAGCGTACATCACCAGTGGCAAATGTAACCCATAGGGCCCAATGGTAACCAATGAGGAGTTGCACTGTGGTTTACGACCACCTCCCACAATGCTGCACAACGTCAGCGGAATTACCTCATTTCCACATGTCACTCCTAACAGTACAGGCGGACACCATTTCAGGGGGCAGGCCATGGCACCTAACTGTGTCACCGTACACATAATTGCCATTTGGGTCTATCCAACAATATACTGTTACTATCACAACATGCAATGAAGTGTAGTGCTTGAAAATATGGGATACTGCCCAGCTGCTCACCATTTTGCCCTCTAGATTACAACTGCTGTGGATGAATAGGAGGTGGAGACATCCCCCCGTGTACAGGCCCCAGGTGGACTTGGCAACAATGGAGGACAGGCACATTATCCTCACCTATAGACTGGACAGGACCGCAGTCACAGGGCTGTGTGCCCAATTGGAGCCTGACCTGATATCTGCTATCCTTCACCCCACCGGGAATCCCCCCTCTTGTGCAAGTCCTATCTGTGCTCCATTTCCTGGCATCTGGCTCCTTCCAAGTGACAGTAGGCTTGGCAGCAAGAATGTCATAGCCAATGTTCTCAATAGTGCTGTCCAGAATGTTGTCTGCCCTGATTAAACACATGCACAGCTAAATCGTTTTCCCCCAGGTGGAGGGTTTGGCCACACTGAAAGCTGATTTCTATGCAATAGGCATATCCCCAACATTATTGGGGCTATTGATGGAACACATATTGCATTTGTCCCCCCCGGAGAAATGAACAGGTGTTAAGAAATCAAAAGAGCTTTCTCTCAATGAATGTGCAGACAGGGTTCTGGCAGACCAGTACATCTCCTACGTCAATGCAAAGTATCCTGGGTCTGTGCATGATGTCTTTATCCTGAGAAATAGCAGCATCCTGTATGTGATGGCTCAACTCCAGAGACACAGGGTGTGGCTAATAGGTGAGCCCTGCTTCCCACCCAGTGGATGTTAGTGTATGGGTATGGTGTGGGTCCCAAGGGTTAGTGTGTTTCGAACAGTTGTCCCTCAATATTTGCAGGTGTTAGACTTTTCATTCTTGGTGTGGTCTCCCTTAACTTTTTGCCACTGTTCCCCAGGTTGTTGATGTGTGCTGGACTCTGATTTTACTGTTTTTATTACTCCGGGCACTTTACTGCTGCTAACCAGTGCTAAAGTGCAAGTGATCCTTTACAAAATGTGTATGTAATTGGCTTATCCATGATTGGCATATTTGGTTTACTAGTAAGTCCCTAGTGAAGTGAACTAGAGGTGCCAGGGCCTGTAAATCAAAAGCTACTAGTGGGCCTGCAGCAGCACTGGTTGTGCCACCCACATAAGTAGCTCTGTGATTATGTCTCAGACCTGCCACTGCAGTGTCTGTGTGTACAGTTTTAACTGTAAATCCGACTTGGCAAGTGTACCCACTTGCCAGGCCTAAACCTTCCCTTTTCTAACATATCAGACACCCCTAAGGTAGGCCCTAGGTAGCCCCAATGGCAGGGTGCAGTGTATGGTTAAGGTAGGACATTTAGGGGGTCATTCCGACCCAGGCGGGCGGCAGAAGCCGCCCGCCTCGCGGGAACCGCCAGAAGACCGTACCGCGGTCAAATGACCGCGGCGGTCATTCTGACTTTCCGGCTGGGCCGGCGGGCGACCGCCAGAAGGCCGCCCGCCGGCCCAGCGGGAAAGCCCCTTCAACAATGAAGCCGGCTCAGAATGGAGCCGGCGGAGTTGAAGGGGTGCGACGGGTGCAGTGGCACCCGTCGCGATTTGCAGTGTCTGCTAGGCAGACACTGAAAATCATTATGGTGCCCTGTTAGGGGGCCCCTGCACTGCCCATGCCTGTGCCATGGGCAGTGCAGGGGACCCCAGGGGCCCCACGACGCCCGTTCCCGCCATCCTGTTCCTGGCGGTTTTTACCGCCAGGACCAGGATGGCGGGAAGGGGGTCGGAATCCCCATGGCGGTGCTGCGAGCAGCGCCGCCATGGAGGATTCTTTGGGGCAGGGGTAAACCGGCGGGAAACCGCCGGTTGCCCTTTTCTGACCGCGGCTTTACCGCCGCGGTCAGAATTGCCCATGAAGCACCGCCAGCCTGTTGGCGGTGCTTCCGCGGCACTCTGCCCTGGCGGTTTTCAACCGCCAGGGTCAGAATGACCGCCATAGTAATGTGCTTTATATGTCCTGACAGTGAAATATTGCTAAATTTGTTTTTTACTGTTGCAAGGCCTGTCTCTCTCATAGGTTAACATGGGGGGCTACCTTTAAATGTGAATAAAGTGTAGATTCCCTTTGGGAGCGGATGGACATGTGGAGTTTGGGGGTCTCTGAGCTCACAATTTAAAAATATATCTTTTAGTAAAGTTGATTTTAAGACTGTGTGTCTGAAAATGCCACTTTTAGAAAGTGGGTATTTTCTTGCTTATACCATTTCTGTGACTCTGCCTGTTTATGGATTTTCTGGGTCAGTTTGACAGTTGGGCTGGTTGCACCTCAAACTAGACAGTGATACAAAGGGAGCTGGGGTGTAGCCTGCATATCCTGATGAGCCATCTGTGCTAGGAGGGAGTGGAGGAGTGGTCACTCACAACTGAAAGGGCTGTGCCTGCCCTCACACAATGCAGTCTCCAACCCCCTGTTGAGTGTCTGGGGGCCTGGCATGGTCAAGGCAGGATTTCACACTCAAAGGAGACTTTAGTTTGAAGTAGGCCTACTTCAAAGGAGAAATTGGGTATAAGAAGGGCACCCAAAACCACAGACTTTAGAAACACTTCTGGAAACAAGAGGAACGTCTGCCTGGAGAAGAGCGGAGGAAGAAGAGCTGCCCTGCCTGTGACTGTGCTTTGTGGAGCTACCCTGCAGTTACTGCTTCTACCAGAGTAATAGGGCAAAGACTGGACTTTGTTTGCCTTCTAACTTGAGAAGAAATCTCCAAGGGTTTGATCTTGAGCTTGCCTCCTGTTGTTTGAAGTCTCTAGGACAGCAAAGACCTCTCTGCCAGCAACTGGAGTCTCTGGAGAGACTCTTACTCTGCCCTGTGGTGCCCATCCAGTTCCTGAGACCCTGAAAGGAGAAGCTGTCAGCCTAAAGACAAGGAAATCCACGCACAGAGCGCTGTGCGGGGAAAAGATTGACGCAACTCCGATCTGCGGCTGAAGAAACAATGCACCGCCGACTCGGCAGCTGAGAGTAGACGCTCGCAGGAAACGCGACTGAAGAATCGAAGCACAGAGCTGGAGGAACGATGCACAGCATCGCTGATGGAGGCTGGGAGATCACCACCCACGCTGCGGGGTTTTCAGATCATTGTGTGGCTGAATTTCCGACTCAACTACTGCTGGGCATGGAAAAACAACGCAAGGCCTGCCCGGACCCGAGAATGCTGACCGGATCGACGCATCGCTATCCTGCGGAGAGAAGAAATGGCATGCCCCGACCTGGTGAAATGAGAAACAACTCAAGGTCCAGCTCGTGAGTGGTATCAACGCATCACAAGCCCTTTTTGATGCGCAATCGTCCATGCAGGGTTATTTTTGACACATCCAAGGTACTTTTTCGCGCTGACAGCGTTAGTGTGTGTTTGAAACTACTTAAAGACTCTTTTTGATTTTTAATCGATAACTTGACTTATGTATTGTGGATTTTTGTTGTTTTGGTCTTGTTTTGTTTAGATAAATATTTCCCTATTTTCCTAAACTAGTGTTGTGTCATTTTATAGTGTTTTCATTAAGTTACTGTGTGGGTGGTACAAATACTTTACACTTAGCACTCTGGGGTTAAGCCTACTGCTCTGCCAAGCTACCAAGGTGGAAAGCAGGAGTTAGCTGAGGGTGATTCTCTTTTACCATGACTAGTGTGAGGGTCCTTGCTTGAATAGGGGGTAACCTGACTGTCAGCCAAAGACCCTATTTCTAACAGCAGGTGACTCTGGTTACCCCAAACTCTCATGGCTACTAACCCCTGTGCGGAATCCCAGGACAAGGGCTGAGAAATGTTACAATGAGGCACATGGGTGAACAAGAAGATTCATAGAGAGGACATTCGGCCTCCTGAAGACTAGGTTTCGTTGTCTCCATCTGACAGGTGGTTCCTTGTGCTACTCACCCAAGAAGGTCTGCCATATCACCAAAGCATATTGTATTTTGCACAACCTTGCCTAATGATGCCAGGTGCCTTTTCTGCAGAAGGATGAGGCTGGAGATGGGCGTGTAGCAGCAGTGGACCCTGTGGACAGTGAAGATGAGGAGGCAGAGGATGAGGATGAGGACAACAGAAGTGCAATAATTTGTCAATACTTCCAATGACGCACAGGTAAGACAGTGTAACTTCACTTTTAATTGACAGTTTTGTGTTTGACATTGTCACTGGCAGGCTGATTTTCCCACATCTATGGCCACTCGCTGTACCCTTTGGCATCTCTATTTGCAGATATGTGTGCCCCAATATCGCTCCTGGTGTGTAGACTGAAGCCAACTACAGGTCATTCATATGTATACATTACTGTACAGTTGTATTGCAGTGTTTAAAGCTTGATAAACTAATACATAGTTCAATCATTTGACAGACTCCAGACTAAGTAGAGAGGGATGTGCAATGGGCTAAAGTGATGGTGGGGGAAAGTCCAGGATAGAGTCCAGTCTGTGTGGATCAAAGGTGCATTGTCCAAAGAAGGGCATATGAAGGGGAGAAATGGCAGTTCAAGGTGGACAGGGTGACAGGGTGGGACACAAGTGTGACAATCAGGCTAGTCTTATTTCCTGGCGGTGGTCTTGGCAATATTCTCTGGCTTCTGCCTGGATTGCAGGGAACATTTGAGGGGTGGTTCTTCTTCTGCAGGGGGAGGGTTGCTGGTGGCCTGTGGGTCCTGTGGGGAAGCCTCCTGTCCACTAGCGGCAGCAGAGGTGGAAGCCTGTTGATTGGTTTGGCTAGTGGTAGGGGCCCAGTGGTGAGCCACTGCCTCCCTCATAGTGTTGGCCATGTCGGCCAGCACACCTGCAATGGTGACCAGGGTGATGTTGATGTCCTTTAAGTCCTCCCTGATCCCCAGGCACTTTCCCGCCTGCAGCCACTGGTTCTCCTGCATCTTGTCCAGTATCTGGCCCATCGTCTTCCAGGAATGGTGGTATCCTCCCAGGATCTTGGTGAGTGCCTCCTGGAGAGTCGGTTCCCTGGGCCTGACCTCCCCCTGTCGCACAGCAGTCCTCCCAGCTTTCCTGTTGCCCTGAACCGTGTGCCCACTGCCACTGACCGCAGGTCCCTGATCATCCTGTGATTGTGGGGTGGCCTGGGGTTCCTGTAGTGGTGGATAAACTGCTGATTGACGTGTCCTGGGGACAGAGGTATGGGCCTGCTGGGTGGGTGCTGTGGTGATGTTTCCTGAGGGGGAGGCACTGTGGTGGTATCGGACTGTGCCTGGGTAACCGACTGTACGGAGGTCCCTGATGGGCCAGGTTGGTCATCCTGATCCAGGCGAGCTGAGCTGCTGTCATCATTGTGGGCCTCTTCTGTGGGGGGACTGGATGTTGCTGGCACCTCCTCTTTGGTGACATTGGCTGGGGGACCTGTGGGGCTGTAAATGCAGTGTTATTGTTTCTGCATGTGATATGTTGGGCATGGATGTGTTGCCCACTATGGTTGTTATTGCACTGGCAGCTTTGTGAGTAGTTATTTGGTGGACTTGCTATTTCCCTCTAGTGTGCATGCTTCAGTGATGGGTGTTTATGCAGGTCTGTGATGGGGGTCCATGCATTGGTGTTGCAGGCAGGGCTTGGTATTGGGAAGGGTGGGTTGTGATGGTGGGGTGTGTGGGAGGTGGAGGAGTGATTGGAGTTAGGGTAAGGGTGGGGGTATGTGATAGCATGCAGGTAGAGGGGTGATAGTAATGTAGATTTGACTTACCAGAGTCCAGTCCTCTTCCTACTCCTGCCAGGCCCTCAGGATGTATGATTGCCAAGACTTGCTCCTCCCATGTTGTTAGTTGTGGCAGAAGAAGTGGAGGTCCACCGCCAGTTCTCTGTACAGCTATTTGGTGTCTTGCTGCCACAGAACACACTTTCCCCCGTAGGTTATTCCACCTCTTCCTGATGTCATCCCTTGTTCTGGGGTGCTGTCCCACGGAGTTGACCCTGTCCATGATTCTCTGCCATAGCTCCATCTTCCTAGCAATGGATGTTTGCTGTGGCTCTACCCCGATGATTTCCTCCACCATGACCCTTAGCTCCTCCTCTGAGAACCTGAGGTACTGTTGTGGTGCCATGGGTGTGGTGTGAGTGGTGTGGGTGAGGGTGTGTAGGGTGATGTGTTGGGGTGTGTGATGTAAGGTGCGTGGGTGGTGTATAGGTGATGGTGGTGTGTGGCTGCGGTCTTGTCTGTGTTCTTTCTAGCTCTCTTGTGGCACTTATTTGTAGTCATAAGGGGTTGTGGGTAATGTGTGTGGCTGTTTTATAGTGGTGTGGGTGTGTGGGTCTGGTGTGTGTATGGGTTTCAGGTGTGTGCTATTTGAATTGTTCAATGTAGTGTTGTTTTGTATGTGTGTGTGTATTTTGAGCGCAGCAGTATGTAGCACCAATGGTGTACTGCCATTGAATGTCCGCCGCAGTGATTCATGGGTCTGTTGGCGTAATGGTGTGGATTTTGCTTCCGCCAGACTATCACTGACCTTCGGGCTGGCGGACTTGTGTGTGTGGCTATATAGTGATGGCTTGCTATGTGTTTCATAATAGGGGTAGCGGTAATCCACTGCGGCAGCGGTATGTTGGCGGCAGTCAGCATGACGGTAAGCAGTACTTACCGCCAATGTCATAATGAGGGCCAATGTGTGCTTTATTTTCTCTGTAGAGATTCCAGACTTTTGAAGATTCCAACATAACAGCAGAAGAAAAGGAAGATAAATCAATAGTATTATAAAGAAGTCTAAAAACATCAAACACATCCAGTGAAAAAAGAATGATGGTAAAATAAAATACAAATCAAGTAGGAACATGCAGTCTTTTTATTAAAAAAATTTAAGTCATGTAAACTTTTTTCTACAGATTTGAGCAGAGTGCAACATGTGTCTACACCCAACAAAAAATCATATTATACTTAAAAAAAATGATAATGCCACAAAAAAGAGCCCAACCAGACAGATTTAAGAAAACACAATTTTAAGAACTACATCAGAAGTTCTTTCATAGAAGAGTAGTGTCTAATATTATGAGAAGCATGAAAACAGATAAAAGCAAACAAGCAAAACCAGAAAAATGTTGTTGCATGTCTAGCTAAAAATAAAGCTACTTATTTTCATTTTGAATAGAGTGAGATGTTTAAATAAACAGATTAATTCACTGAAGCAAAATGTCACCAAAGGGTTCAACTGAATAAAGCAAACTTTTGTAGTGTTTTCCAACTGGAGTAGAAAAACACTTCTAGCTAGGAGACATTTTTTAATGTGGAGAGCTGTTTACAGGAAAATTAGTTAGTCTTTGCAATTGTCAGAGATGGGCGTGGAAATGAAATCAAAAAAGATACACCAGTTGAAAAAGAAGTGCCTAGAAATTTAGAAGTAACTAATGAAGTATTAGGTCTACATCCTCAAAATCCAGTTTGTGAGTGAAAATGTAGTAATGTATGCAACATAAAACAACAGTCTACTGACAAACGTAGGGGCTTATCTACAAGCCCAGGGGCATAGGGAGGTGCAGCAAGAGTCTTGCTGAGCTGCCCTGTACCACCTGGAAAGGACAGAAATGTGCCACATCTACAAGATACAGCACAGTTCTGTCCTCTCCCCTTGCGTTGGTGCAGAAATTTCTTCCTAGCATCAAAGCAGGCATGGATGCCTGTGTTGTGGGGCTGATTGTTTTTGTGCAGGAAAAGACACCTTCCCGCACAAACACAATCAAGAGAGGGGTTTTTCTCTTTCTATGTGTGCTGCAGAATCCAGCACACATAGAAAGAAGAGAAACATGGGGAGAAATAAAGATATTTCTCCCTGTTGCTTCACTTCTATGCCACCTCCTAGGTGGCATAGGAATCTGACGCATTCCCAGACTTCTAAATCTGGGAATGCATCAGATTCCTTAGGGTTCCATGGGTGTTGCAAGGAAACACATGCCGCAACACCCATGGAAGGCCCATTTCACACAGTTTTATGCTTGAAAGTGGCCCATATTTACAAGACTATGAAAAGCCGTGCAAGGTGGCTTTGTGTGGCCTTGTAAATATGGGATGGCACTCTGCACAACCCGAGCATCAAAAAAAATAAAAAATTACGCTTCTGTGGTGCACTGTGCAGATAGGACCTCGTAAATGAGGCCCTTAGACTGTTCTTAAACAAAGACAGCAACGGAACTGTAAAACAATAAATGAAACTACTCCAAAGCCTTGATCCTTGTCTTGTAACTCAGAAACTTTCAGGGGTATTTGTTGGCTTGCTTATCATAGCAGATCAGTGACAGTAATTTCCACTATATCCGAATGCTGTATGTGCACCACAGCAAAATGTTTAGTCTTATAAGAAAATTATTTTTGTAAAACGTCCAGCTCTTCAGCATCACAACCTAAATGATTTACTATTAAAAGGTACTCATTCTGAAGTCAGTTCTGTAATAGATGACATTCAGATGCAATAATGTCCGTCGAAAGGCCAAGTGAAGAGATTGAAATGGTTGTTGAGAACAGCGCTGAAAATTGTAATAGTAGTACAGTGCTACATATTTTAATAAAGAAAATGTATACTTTGCAAGAACAATTGCAGAAATTACAGACAAGGTTTGGTTGGTGCAGGTGAGTTCATTATAAATTACAAGTAGATTTGTTTTTATATTTGTATCAAAATAGAAGAGAGCGATCTAGCAAAGATGTTTCAACTTGATCTTTATTTGAACTACTAAGAGGTTTGAAAGGTAAACTTGTGTACTGGCCTTTGAATTTGAAGGGCAATATTACAAATAATGGGGTAAATGGAGAACAAGAAGCACCACTAGTGGTTCCAGTAAATGGAATACCTACTTGTAGTATCCTACCCAGCCTGGGTACCTGCCAATGACTACACCACACATGGAGGTGAATATTACATGTCTTTACTCCTCTGCGTGCAACTGCAAACTCAGAATTCTAAACCAAACATTCATTGCATTCCACTCTAACAACTATGTTACACTTTAGTGAGTCCATTCGGAGCCAAAAGGATCCAGCATAAAACACAGAAGACACTATGGCCTGCATTATGATTGTGGCTGTCCATGGGACTGGCGGTGTAGACCACCCTATTACGACCGTTGTGGTTTGGCCACTGCCATGAAAATGATGGCAGAAAGGTATCCCAATGACAGGAACTTGCGTTCCTGTCACCAAGATACCCCCCAAACACCTCCGCACACACCCACACACACACAATCACACACAGACACCCCCCACTCACACATGTACTGACAACATTCACCCCATAAACACTCATATACACTCATACACATCACACACATACATTCTCCATCCCCCACCCCCTCCCTTCAACTACATACATACATACACAACCCCCATCCTATCCCTCATCTTCACACAACCATACCCCTAATCGTACCTCACAGCACGCACACACACAATATACACATACAAACATACAGACATGTGCACACATGCTCTCACTCACACCTCCATTACCCCTTACTCATTCACCCATGCACACACCCCCACCCCGTCCACATGCGTACACACACACATCACCCATTTACACATAGACACACGCACGCACACACAAACACTCCCCCTCCCTCCCTCCCACATTCATGACACGCATACACTACACACACATACACCCATTCACGCACACCCAACCCCTCCCCTTGCTGATGACACTTACCTCCTCTGACAAGGTGCTCCTCCGTGAGGGGACAGGACGCGGCGCTCCCACCGCCGGCATCATCATGCAGAAAAAGAACACCACACAGAATTACTGGTCTTAATTCTGTAGGCAGCGTTTTTCTGTCGTGGCCGTGCTGGCAGTGGAACTGCCTGAGCGCCGCCGACCGCCATAGTGAATGCCGTCGGATATCCAACCGCTGGCAGTGCGGATATCTGGTGGTATTCATAATATGGCATTCTTCAGGCAGCCATTGCTGCGGCGGTCTTCGGAAAAGACCGCCGCAGTGATAATGAGGCCCTATATCCCACCCTCTGTTTAATAAAAAAAAATCACAATTCTTTTATGCAATCTTTATATATATATATATATATATATATATATATATATATATATATATATATATATATATCTCAATGGTCCTGATCTGGTTACTGGAATTTGGGAGCAGTCATCTTCAGTGTCAGAGATTTTTGAAGATGATGAACAGGTAACAGCAGTCATTGAGGTCTCAGGTTCAGTCTTTTTTTCACCATCTCAATTTAAAGACCGAAGAATCAAAGGTCTAAAGTGAGAAGACTCTTTGGTGACAGACTTCCCAGGGTGCTGGGCGGTCATCATGTGTCCCTTGGTATCCACCATGTGGAAAGGTTCAGCATCATATGGAGGATTAGATTTCCTTCTTCATATCTGTTGGACTGCCACTGAATCTCCTTTCTTAATAGTGATACTCTTTGCATGTCACCCCCTTCCAGCACAGGCTTTCATTTTCTGCTTGTTAACCTTTTACAAATCGTGTCCTCACTTCTTTCTCTCTTGTTAGTCCATTGAGGTAACTTGGTTGTCATTGCTCTCTCGAACATCAAAGTTGCAGGACTTTCACCTGTGGTCGAGTGAGATGTTGAACAATAGGCTTGTAGGGTAGAATTTAATATAGTTTTTAAACAGAGCCTCTCAAGAGTTGCAAGCTGTACTACTTTCTTTAGAGTACTCATAAAACACTTAGTGAGTATGTTGGCCTGTGGTCAGCAAGGGGTACTCTTATGATACTTTATATTCAGATACTCTAGTAATTCTTTGAATTCTCGACTGGTAAAAGGCAGGCCATTATCAGACTTCAAAATGGATGGAATGCCCCATGCTGCAAAGATTTAATCTCGTCTCTTGATGACTCATTTGTGAGCAGTGGATGAGAGATCATCGACTAATGGAAAACATAAGTATTCATCCACAATCACCAGCAGGTGATGCCTGTTATTAAGCGGATCGAAAAAATCAAAGACTATTCTCTAGCATGCATGCTTAGGGAGTTCTGATATGTTCAGAGTATGTAGAGTAGCATTTGTAGCATTTGTAGAAAGGCAGTTACATAGATGACAGGTTCCTGTTCTTTTTCAACTCTCTCATTTAAATACATAAACCAACCTCAATCTCAGAGAGCTCTTTTACTGGCAACTATACCACTATGTTCTTTGTGAGCCACTTCAATCATTTTCCATCAACGGCTTTCCAGAATCAGGATTCTCAGCCCTCTCAGAACAATTCCCTATTGAGTTATGGGCAGTTCATCTTTGATATTTCTATATTTTTGATGTTCACAATCATTGGTAAGAGTCTGAGTGTGCCGGTTTCATGACTGATGTGTAATTATTTCTTTTAACTTCAGCATATCACTATCATGGCATTAATAATCTGGTCTAATGAGACAGCAGCTGGCGTATTTGATTTTATAATGACATGTTCCAGCAGTTTCAGATGGAGTAGTCAGCATGGTTTTGATCCTTCCCTGGACGATGCAGAATGGCATAATTGTACTCTTGCAATTGTAGTTCCCAACGTTCAATGCAAGGAGGCATCTTGGATTTTAGATTTCCAAAGATAGTTAGTAAAGTTTGATGATCAGTTACAAGCATAAAAGACTTTCTGTACAGGAATAAATGGAAATGTTCACAAGCACATACCACAGCTAATCTTTCTCTCTCAGGTTGTGAATAAGCATGTTCTGTTTGAGACAAACATCTTCTAGCATACTGTAATTATGCCTTCAAGCATTTGGGTGTCCACTGTGCTGTGCAAGGATAGCCACTAAATCAACTGGTCTAGCATCAACAACAACTTCTGTACTAAGCTTTGAAGTGAAGTATGCCATTTCAGCATAATTTTCAATGTCTTGTCTGAGTCTCTTGAAACTTCTCTCATGTTCTTGTGACCATTAAAATGAAAAAAATGTCTTCATCAACTCTTGGAAAGGAGCACAAACAAAGTCTTGCATGAATCTTGAGCAGTAACTGGTCAATAAATAAAAGTACCATAGAAACATTCTGAGTGGGATCAGCATTTGAAAGTGCTTGTACTTTCACAGGATCAGATGTCATACCCCCATCAGAAAAGATATGGCCAAAGAATTTTAGCTTTGCCTTATGGAACTGACACTTGTCTACATTTAAAGTCAAACTTGCAACAGTAAGTAAACAACATGCTTGTGTGAGAGCTCTATCATGCTCCTTCCGTGTAGCTCTGAAAACAAACATGTCATTGCTATAATTGAACAACAGGCTGTATGATATGAAGAATGACATCTTAGAAATGTTATTTAGCCGACTGCACACCAAAACTAAGGGGCATATTTATGAGCTCCTTGCACCACATTAGTGTAATTTTTGTTTTATGCTAATGTGGCGTTAAGTTGGCAAAAATGATGGGCCAAATTTACAAAGTTGTGCAATGCACACCTTGCACTACTTGGTAAACCCTTGTGCCACATTATGCCTGTGCCAGACATAATGTATGCAAGGGGGCGTTCCGGCGGTAGGAGGCCCAGAAAAATCGCACAGTAGAATTCCAACGCACCATTTTTAGCATCATTTACAATGCCTGTCTGAGGCAAGGGTATAAAATTAGGCTCCCATTGATTTCAACTCCTTTCACTTTGCAGGAATAGCGTCAACTTTTTTGGTGCTAATCCTGCAAAGCGCCAAATTAGCATGAACATTTTTTATGCTAGCTGCGTACCGTGCAACAAGGTGAGCTATATCATAAATACAGTGCACGTATGGTCACGTTAGGGGGGTGCAATGGGGCGAATGAAAAGTTGCACATCATGACATGATGCACCACTTTTCATAAATATGGCCCAAATTATTTTGTATCACTATAGACTTACTTGTGTAGAAAATGTTGGAATGTACCTGAAATTTTCTTTGAGTTCCAACTGATGATAACCTTTATTTAAATCAAGGTGAGAAAAGAGACCTTTGCACCATTTTATATGCTCTAGTATGGCAGCAATGTGTCGTCCTGGATGTTGTGCATGTTTAATTGTCTTGTTTGCCTGACGGGTGTCAGTGCATATGTGTATAGCTCCTTCACTGTCCTTTTTGGCCACTACATTTATGGGAGAAACCCATGGTGTTGGACCAGTAGACTGCTCAATGATGTCATGCTTGAGTGACAATTAAAGTTATTTTTCAACAGATTCTTGTAAATGGAAAGTAATTAGTCAATATTTCTGAGCAACGAGACGGATATCCTCCTTAATTTGGAGCTTTACTTTCACAGTCTTAAGCTTTCCTAAACAATGAAACAAGAAAGGGAATTGACTTACTATTTTGTGATGAGCATTCATGTTGTAATTCACAGAATCAATCCCATGTCAGCGGCTGAGCTGAAACTGAATAGATAGGCACTTGATGCTGTACCCTGAAACACTAGAATTAGTGCTTTCCCCTTTGTTCTATTGTGGTTAATTGTTGCTACAACTGAACCTTGACTTTTTATGGACATCTATGCAGCCCTTTTATGCACTCTGGTTTTCAATTGCATAAGCCACGGTAATGGAAATAGTTCGTAGTATTTCTCTTCACGTGTTATTTCTAGCAATGCACCACTATTGATAATGAAATGTATTGAACAACCAATTATTTTAAAAGTAATCTAAGGAAAGTGCCTGTATGATTTTGGTGCTTTAGCATGTCGACTTTTTTATTCACATGTAGCCATTCCAAAATGTGCACGTTTCTCTGAGGTAAACATTGACATGGTACAACCATCTTCACTTTCACTTAATATTGAACTGATTGATGATGGTTTAGATGATGATCAACTTAGTTCTGTGTTGATTTGTGGGCAGGTGTTGAGCATTGCTTCTGGAACGTTCTGGCAGCCATTTTGTTTTCACGCAGTGACGCCCTTACTTGTAACTTTGCTTTACAAACCATCACAAAACATTCTCTTTCCCATTGCCTTTTCACATCTGTCCAATGGCAGGATATTTACCTTTGTGTGGCAATGACAATCCACATCCAAAACATAAATTCTTTTGATGTGTAGACATCACTTTTTGCCCTTCAGTATATTGTTTTGCTTATATTTCATACTCATCACTGATTCACTCTGGGCACCTCTAGCTTCCATGTCAGCAGCTTGTCTTTCAGAATGCTCTTCAGCTCTGGAAACCATTAATACTCGCTCCAGACTAAGGGGCATATTTAAGAAAAGTGGCGCTGCACACAGTGCAGTGTCACTTTTCTTCTGCTCCTTAGTGCCCACTAACGCCACCATGTGTGCACCATATGTAAAATAAACATCTTCTAAACATCAGTTGGCATTTCGTGACACCTTGTTGATCTCCTGCATGCAGCACTTCTGTTTGCAGTGCTATTTGGCAAGTTATGATTATCTTTGGCTGTGCTTTGTAAACCTGGTTGTATCTGCCGTCAGTGTTAATGCTGCAACTGCTTCAGCTGGAGCTTAACTTTCACTCCACATGCATGAAGTGTCAATTCAATACTTGTACAGTGACACATGGGGCACACACGAGCAGCTTGCTTGGACCACAGCAAACTCACTGGGAGAGCATGATTGTTATTCGGGTTACTTATCCCCTCTCTCGTTGCCAACTGTAGCGTCTTCCTCAGCCTGGGAACTCGCCAATGACTATGCTAGACGTAGAGCCAAATATTACACATCTTTATTCTTCTGCATGTAACTGCAAACTCAACATTCTAAACCAAGCTTTCATTGCATTCCACCCTAACAACTACCTCACACTTCTTTTGAGTCCGCTCGGAGCCAAAATGGTTCCATCATAAAACTTGCAAGACACAACACTATTAAATAGAAAAGAAATGGCAGGAACTTGTCAACATTGATGGGTTTAAGAGAGCCTTACAATACCTTAAAATAGAAAACATTTTTCACAAAGACATTGATGTAGAGGAACATGTCACATGTCTGATAATGTTCTGCAGCAGCTCTTTCTGCTCAATTTGAAAATAATGATTTAGATGAAGAAGAAGAAACATATGAACATTAGAGCATTCATACTCTACATTCCAGAGATATGCGTTAGAATAATACCAAATGAAGCAAGTGAAAGGAGAGCTATTAAGTGTGTGGGAAGAGAGCTTATAAGCACGGTGTTTTCCAACATTGTTGGGCGATCGTTATGATGTATTTCTACTACAGATTCCTGCATTAGAATTTAGATGCAGTAGATTGAATCATGAAGATCCCACTTTAGAAAAAACATAATGTAATTTTCACCTTTTGTTTGAGAGTGATCAGTCAGTGTTATCATTTGCTTTGGGCTATGTCATGAGAACAGGCACACAGAATCATCACTGCGGGAGATTTTGTGGAAACAGTACATGGTAAAGATAAGGTACTAGGAAGTAGTTTGATGAATGTTATGGCTAGCCAACATAGTACCAGTGAATATTTGTTCCGCTGTCTGATGAGCTAAAGTGTATGTTATACAATCCAGGTGCACCCACCTGATTTGTTACTTTGATCTGTGCAGAGTATATTTGGGGTGATCTTCAGAATCTTCATGAACTTAAAAAAACAAATCTCACTCAGCTGGTCAGCTTAACATATTTTGAGTGGAGAGGTGGCATGCAGCTAAAACATCCCGAGTTATGGTATCACCCCGAGGATCCAATCACCCGGGCCGGGTCAGTGATGGTGTCCCAGGGACCCATCCCTTGGGGTACCATTGTTTTGTTGCTTGCAAGAGGGAAGAATTCTGAGCTCCCACCTGGTAGGAGCAGAAAAGCTTCAGCTAGATGGGAGAAAATGTTTTCTTCCTTGCCCGCCCTCTTTCAGCAGGGAAACAACCATAGCACAAAGAAAAGCTGCTCCCGCTGGATAGGAGCAATGCCATCTCCCTCTGCAGGAGGGATGAGTGCTTTCAAGAGAGCCGGTGGGTCTGTAGGGGACATGGGCCTCACCTCACAGCCCCCAAAGTAACTAAATGTTGTAAGGCACCCACAAAATAAATAAACGGAATAGGGCCACTTGCAGAAATCTGGTGGGAGTGCAGGGACCCTGGGGCCCATCCTCCTGGCCCCCAACAATAAAAAAGGTCTGAGTGCCCCAGGTGAAAAATCTATAAAAGAAAAGGAATAATATATGAGTGTCAGGAGTCACTCATTTATTATTCACTGCTCCAGACAATCAGTGCATTCATAATAGGCATGATTTAGGGATTGGCAGAGTGGTCTGCTGTATTAGAATTCCATTATAGCCTATGGAACTTCTAATATGGAGAACAGGATATCTGGTGAGTGTACACAAATCAAAAAAAGTCCTGCAGGACCAAGTGGGTGAAGGGCCTTCTTCCTCAACCTGGCTATGAAGAAAGTAATGCCTAATGAATGTATGTGTCGACATCCATGTTGCAGATTGTCAGCTGTGAAGAACAGATACGTCTCATGCCAATGCCATTTTAGTGGCCTTGGTCATGCTCGAATGGACTCATACCTTCATGGGGCTGTGTTTTGGCTAGTACGTAGAAGTTCTTCATTCAGAGGATTATCTGCCTTGATAAGGTCCCCCACTGCACCACCTAGCTTTTCATCACACCTGAAAAAACAACGAAGAACTGATCACCTAACCCTCTTTGGTACATTCAATGTAAAAGTCTAACATTCCCTTTGCATCAAGGTGACTGAGCCTCTCCTTCTTTTTCGATGGTGAGATTATAACAAAGAATGTAGGCAACGTGACCAAAGAAGGGTGCCTTTTGGAAGAATGCTACTCGAAACATAGTACCAACTTGCCTGGAGTTGAGTGGTGGCACTGCCTCTTTTGCTGCCACTCAATCTCCACATGGAGGTGTGGTTTGTGGAGAGCAAAATGCAGAACCCTGCCCTCTTGCTGAGAAAAGAGGAAGCCGTAGGTGAGAGCAAATGCTCAGCAGCTTTGGCTACCGCTGTGTTTTTACTGAGTCCAAGAAAGATGACTTGGCTCAATCCTTTCTGATCGTCATTATTTGAGGCAGGAGAGGTAGCCATGGGAATGCGTAAAAGAATCCCTTGCCAATCCCAGCTGAAATGCGCCACCAAGTGAGAGCTTTGAAGGAAACTCCAGTTCGTGTTTTGTCTGTATAAAATACTTATCATGACTAATGCTCCATTACGAGCCAGAATATACTTTTTACCACCTGCATTACTCAAGTAAACTGTTTCATGAATTAGAAAGGATTCATGAGCACATCACTTGTCATTTTCTAAATTACACATGCTTATGCGCGTCTAGGGAGTCCTGGAGCCATTATCCATGAAATTGTTCTCGAATCTGTCGTCATTTGCTCCTAAGATTCATCTTTTTCTAGTTAAGGCTTTATTTCTTATTTAAGATGCACATTAGACCTATTACGGGATATTATAAAATAGTGCAGAGTAACTGCAGTATAAAACACCAAGACAACTTCAGTATTCAATTAATCTGCCAGTGAGCGTGTACTGTAATAACTGATGTACAGTGCAAATATTGGGTACAGAAGTGAGGCCTGTTTTGCAGACCACTGTGCTCCCTCTTGTTTTATC
The DNA here is from genome assembly GCF_031143425.1 of Pleurodeles waltl. Lineage (NCBI taxonomy): Eukaryota > Metazoa > Chordata > Amphibia > Caudata > Salamandridae > Pleurodeles > Pleurodeles waltl. The sequence continues at coordinate 432,325,431 of NC_090442.1, forward strand.
ATTTTTTCAGCTACCTATACCTAACAACTATATTTTAAAGGATAAGAAAGACAAATTCAACAACATCGAGAGGTGTATGTTTTTTAAATAGTACATCAGTTGAATGGCTCTGTGAATGAAATTCTTGCCCCTGAAATATGTGATGATGTGTAGTTTTTGAGTTAGAATCACCACAAGGCAGGCTGAGCCTTCCATCCTTCTGAGGTTAGGAAGTTGAGTCTTATCAAACCAGAAAAGGCCTGATCTAGAGTTTGGCGGACAGGTTTCTCTGTAAGGAATAACAGAATAAACCTTCATCCAAACTCTGTATCAGGCCCATAGTCCCAACATCTGCTTATTACATTGCTTATAAATGACAGAAATGTAACGTTCAGTGTTATAAGCAAAATTAGGACATTCCACCCTCATGGGACAGAATGTTCTAATAGCTTTGGAGTCCACCGTATCAGTCTGCACAAGCCGTTAAGGGTCCGCTCCTTTGTTATAGACCCTCAACTTCGGCTCAGGCCTATAATGCTGGAGTAGGTATTTAATGATTGGTATAGCCTGCTATAGTGGGCTGTGTGGCTATAATAAGGTATTGTTGTCATACCTTGGTAAGAGTTAGGAAAGTGAGACTATCTTTACATGAGTATACGATTTACCAAGAATCAGTCATTTTGTAAACATTTTTTACAGTTCACAATATATATCTCAATTATGACCTAGCATTGAATTTGCACCAGAGATTATGAGCTTGGAGAGCTTCTATGTCTGCCCACTGTGTGGCAGCCCATATAGGGAGGACAGATTCTGCAGATTGGGTCAAATGCATCCTATAGATATAGTTCACCTTCTCGGGTAACATTTTCACACTTGCAATCCTTGCTCTAATAAAAGCACTCTGCTGCTTCACAAAGCCAGATTCATAATATAAAATGATTACAATTCATACATTCAAATAACGTAGCTATCACCAGTAGTCTTTAATAGTCAGTTTCCTGGTCTTGCTGAAACATTAAGAGGAGAAAGAGAGCCAAAGAGACACACCTGAAGAAGGTGACAGTAAATTGATACTTACACAAAGTTACAGAAGGACGTCGCCACATCTTCATTAAGAGAGCAAATTGCACTTCTCTTTCTGGTTAAGGAACCACGGCACAGGGTACTAAAAGAATATAAAAAAACAATAGCAGGGGGGGCAGAGAGTGGGATATTCGGAGGATAGACTCCTGGTCCAGTGTGTGAAGTTCCCAATACTGTATAAACCAAAAATTGCACACACAGTTCCAAAAAGTGGAAAGTTGTATCTACCGGTTCTTGATGTGCAGAACCGGTAGATACAACTTTCCACTTTTTGGAACTGTGTGTGCAATTTTTGGTTTATACTAAAAGAATATGACAGACATCGATTATATATATGTTCTTTTCAAACAGTAGCAAGAGTAGGCCTTTTAATAACGGACTTCATGTGAAAAGTTCACCTTGTGACTCCATCACTAAAGTGGTGGATGTTCCGTCCCCCATATTGCAAGAGCCATTGACTAAAATGCAGTTATAACAGCTACATTCTTTGATGTAATTTACAGAAGTTCCTAGTAGTTGAATACGATTACCATCTTTAGGGACTTAAACGGCCCATATTCTTGCTTAAGCTGTTTTCCGGAAATACTTAGCTGTCTTCTTTGGAGTTGTAGTTGTAATCTTAGTTGACTCAGCCCTATAAATTCACATTGTCTTGAAAATGTTTTAATGAATTAAAAGTAATTCCTTTGCTTCCGATAAACAATTCATTATGTATGCATAGGTTAATTTCAAGGTTGTGTTTTCATCATTCCTGGCCTTATGCGTGCCTTTCTTTGTCTCTCTGCACTGCGTCGATAATGTTATTATTTATTTGAATATCATAAAAGCGCTGCCTTATTGTAGGAGTTACTTTGTAGTTGTGTTGCAGTCTTGCGATACAGTTTTTGAAAAATCTGTACTTCTTCCCTATCAATGAAAAGGTCTGAGATTACAGAGGATCACTGATCCCATGTGTTTTTCTGCATTATGAACTTGCACAAGTGAACCTCAAGGGGCCAGAAGGAAAGTCCCTGGATCTTACAGGAAAGATAGGACAGCATCTCTGAACTGACTTTATTTTAGGTTGTCGTAAACACATTCATGTCTCAGAGGTTCTTCAGGTCTGGGTGAAAGCGTTCCAAAGTTTGCACCTAACACATAGATCAACCTCCTTCCAAGATTTATGTGGTTGAAACTTTCTTGTGTAATTTGACTGACTTGCTTGATCTCAGGATGCAGTTGGGAGGGACCAATGGAAATGAAGCCTGCATGCATTTGATGCTTAGACACACTCCTGACTAAAAGATGGTAAAAAAGAGATGTAAATGTTTAGATCAGTTTAGCATACATTTGAAAAACAGTCCCATTTACTGATATTCCTTCAGCATATGGCGACAAACCCTCCTGTAAACAATGTCTGCCTGAATATTTCAACCAAACTATTAATGTTTTTGAGTTTTGTGTACCATAATGGCATTGGTATTGCAAAGCATTACTATATCTTTGGAAGGGCTACCTCATTGTGATTCAACAAGATCACTGTGGCTACATGTATAGAAAAGGGATTAGCCTGCTATGTGATTCTCAGGGGAACACCGCTGCCTAGAAACTGCAGGTGTCACATGACTTTCTGCAAGATATGAAAAATAGATTTGAAACAGTAGAGAGGCATAAGTATATCTCAGTTTACACCCTTAAAGGCATTTAGGGCTAGATGTACAAAGCATTTTTAAAGGTGCAAACAGTCCAAATCACAGAATTAAGCCGTTTGAAATCTCAAAAAATGGTGTTGGGATGTACAAAGCCCAAATTACAACTCTCAATTTGGGTTTTGTGATTCAGTATTTGGAAGGGGCTTGTTGAGAGCGTCCCTTCCTAATATTAAATCCGAATGGTATGTATGAATGTGTTGCGACCATAATGTGGTTACAACACATTCACACTTTACCACCAACTCAAAGTTGGTTGTAGCTCATCTGCAAAAGGCAAGGGGTCCCCAAAGGACCCCTTCCCTTTTGAGAATGATTGGGAAACTATTTTTTAAGTGCAGGTAGTGGTCCCAGGGACTACTGCCTACTCTTAAAAAATGAAATTTAAAAGTTCCCCAACAAATCTATATTTAAAAGATGCCATTATGTTAGTAACATTGATTAAATTTTTTTACATCAACGCTAGCCTTATGTGGGGGGCCTGGAGATGGTGCCAAGAAAAGATAGTGATGATGTTGCTGTTAGTGCACAAGTTCTGTACGGCCTCTTTACAAACATATGTTTGACATCTAATATTTCCCCAACATGTTATCACCACTACTAATAATAGTAGGAATGTCAAGTGAGCTGTGACTGCAAAAATGATGCAACTGTGAGACAATGATTCAAACGTTTGTGGAAACTCTTGGTCCCTATGAATAAATTGACAAATTTTGATTAGTTTTGTCAGCCTCCACTGCAACTTATCAGTAAATCTCACTAAGGAAGGGTGGAGGGGCAAATCCCAGGGAAAATGCTCTGGCTGGTTCACTGATGAGTGTAGATTAGCCAAAACCGCACTATTGAGAGCAGTCTAATATGGTGATAAAGGGAAGATAACAGAGTCCAGGAAATGCTATAGAACAACCCTCAGATTTTTATAGGAAATTTTGGGAGCAAGCTCAGTAGGAAGACCTGGTAAAAGCACTCCAAAATAAGAACACTAAAGCATTTTGGAAAATATTAGCTACAGGGAGCCAATCTGTAGATTTCCAGCCTTATTTAGCTGTGCTATCAGAACGTCAGTGACATACTTCTCCAAGTTATATGGCGAGAGGATAGCTGATGTGATGTTCCTTGACTAATTGCCTTGCAGTGATCAGATAACTACCAATAACAGAGGGAAGCCTCTAGAATTAGGAATGAATGAGACAGAACACGCCTTAAGTCAAATGAATCGGGAGAAAGCATCTGGCTCTTACAGTTTTCCCAGGGGACTTGTATCTGTCCCAACCTTTAATTTGGATCCCCTATTTGAATGCTCCCAGCAACACTATTATGAGAAGTGAAGACAATCCCCCATCATGGAGAGGAGCAATTATTGTCCACCATGCACACGAAGGAGAGGGAGGATGTTCCGCTCAATAGCAGGCTGATCAGCCTTATAGATAATAGTCAAAAAAGGTTTTGCAGACAGGTTTTCTCAATACTACTGACATAGATCGCTGATCACCACATCCTTCCAGATTGTCAGGCAGGAGTTAGAGGCAAGTACATTGGATCAGGTGTTCCACTTCAAGACAATATATTGGAACTAGGTTGACTTGAAGAAAGACCATATATTTGTGGTCTTCATGGATATGAGGGCTGCTTTTGACCTGGTTCCTAGGGAAATCTTTGGCGGGTGTAAGGAAACTACGGAATACAGGGTGTTCTATTAAGGATGTTAATTACCTTACATTTGCTCAAGTAAGAGGGTGCATTGATGGTGACCTTACCTCCATAGTTGTGATAAAGCAAGGAGTAAGACAGGAGGTGTGTCTTGGCCCCCATGCTGTTTAGCTTATGTATTAATGGTGTGGTGGGATGGCAGGACAACTGTTCTCATGACGCCCCAAAATCTGCTTGAATCACTACATATGTTGCTTTCCAGAAGTCCCATGAGGACCTTGAGGTTCTTTTGGACCAGTTTGCCTCCTTTTGTATATCAAGGGGCCTCAAGATAAATGCTGCAAAATCCACATTTAAGGTGATTAGGCCCAATTGTTTTTTTAGAGGCAAGATGCTGGTGGAGGATGTACCCATAGAACAAGTAAAAAGCTTTGACTAGCTCGCCATTAGCATTGCTGATAATTCATCTTGGGCACCGCAAGACAAAAGTAGACAAAAGTAGGGCCACACTGCAACACAGGAAATTTAAAGATACTTTTAGTAGAACAGTCTTGTCAGTCCTAGAAGAGATATTGCATGGGAAACCTACAAAGCAGAGATATGGTGTAGTGCTGACACCTTGGTTTTAGCAGAAAAACAATAAAAAATATTAATGTATTGGACACAACTTTGGACAACAGAGGAATTGACTCCTTACCATGAGGTTGTGATCAAACTCATAGAGCTAGACAGAAGTGTACTTACTCCTTGGATGAGTATGATTAAATATCTTTGTACTCTTATTAACATGTAGGAATTCACATTGACAATAGGTAAAGCCACAATGTTCATGGTGAAGAATGTCTTCTGGGACTAAATGGTATTCAGGATATGGAATGATCCAAAAGATGAGTGTCTCACTGCTAAATTCCTTGTTCACAAATGTATCCCCAGTTTTGAGCTATACCTCAATTAGATCTGATCAAACTATGCAAAAAATCTTATAAACACAATACAGCATTGGCACCCTACCTCTTAAAACAATAATAAATGCATGAATGATGATCTTAATTGTGAGCACTCTAGGATTTTTTATCGAGATTGGAAACACACATTTTTAATTTGGGATTTCATGATTTTACTTGCATGCACTTTAAGATCTTTACCCTTTCTACCTCATAATATGAATACAAAGAAGGGTTTTTAATTGTGGGTACTCTTGGCTCTTGCATTGAAAATTCAGATACAACTTTTTATTGTACATTTTATTGCTTTTTATTTATTTGTATTGCATTTGTTTTGTTCTATAAACCATAATAAAGTAGATATTTGAATTTAAATTTGAAACTTCAAAGTTTATTTTTTTTCTTTTTCAACACATTCCATTTTCCTTTAAGAAAAACGTGCTGCGTTAAAAGAAAACAAGAAAGTTTTATTTAAAAGCAATCAGTGACATTTTGACCTGCTAACCCTAGAAGACAACCATCCCTACGTTGGCTGTGATTCATAATGGGTCGCAAATTGCAACCCACCTCAATATTATTCATGAGGTAGGCCGATTTTCAACCCACAGGGAATCCCTAAATGAAATTCAATGAGTTTCATACATTAGAAATACTGGTTTTCTAATTGCAATTCAGAGAGAATCACAATTAGGAAATCAGTAATCCTAATGTTTGTACATCTGGCCCTTAATTTCTTATGGCATCGTTGTAGCGGCATGGATGTCTCACCTAAATTGCTTCCACCAACCTTGCGTGATCACTGCTACCCTATCCACCAGGATATGGTAATTTAGCTTTACTTGTTTTGTTCTGGAGAGTCAAATATCCAGCGTGGGTGTTTGTTTTCATAAAACAATAAAATGAAATCTGTGACAAGTTGGATGGTTTATCCCAACATGTCTTGGATATTATTAATTTTTCCTGAAGTCAGGAGAGGAACAGCAGAATGTAATCGGCTATCTTATACTATTGCCCTAATTCATTTAGCCTAGTCTCACATGCACCTATGTATCCTTGAGTAGTATAATTATCAAATACAATACAAGAAGACCTTCATATATGTTCAGAAATGTTTGTGTCTGCCATAGCTTTATATTGTTAAAGTTAGTTTATAAGACCACCAATCACTCTTTGATCTCTTCTATTTGAAGTTTAATGAATTTCTCGGTTAATTCTTGAAGGACGAAGTCATGGGTCCTAATGTCCCTAATGAATTCAGCCTTTGCTCGTTGGACACTTTTTACTTCTGTGAATCGCAGTAGGGTTGACTTGAAACAAGCAGGAAAACAAATAGACTGAAGCATTCTAAATAGGAAAATAAACCCTCCCCCTACTATTTCTCTTTTTTTGTCCTCTGACCCACTTTATCCCACTGGTTCTCATATAGAGGTTTTGCAACCTTTAATTACCCGGCTCAAGGGGCCACAATTTACCCCCTTAACATAGACTTTCAATTTTTAGTCATCACTCCCATATGCCAGGACCCACATCATGTATGTCACCACTGTTCCTTTGTACTCTCCCACAGCTCAATCAAATAATACAGCAGGGAGTAGGTGAATACCCAGTCTCCCACACTGAGCTTATACCTTTACTGTTGTATACTGCTTATGTCACCCAGGATATGTTCATTGTAACTGTGTCTTTGCAACACTAATGTAATACATGGTAATGTTATTTGTATTAGAAATCATGAATAAACAGTTTGAAAGAAAAGTACAAGTACATAAATAGTAGGAAGGAGTGTACAGATAGCATTTTGTTTGAAAGTTAAGGGACTAATCTAACAAAAGCACTTGGCATTTGGGTTATGGCATAGCACATTAACCACCCAGGAGCCTAGATGCGTACATGTTTTGAAGATTTTATCTACATTTATGCCATGAAGTTTAAAGTGTGTCTATTGGAAATGGAAAATTAATAACAGCAACCAAAATCAAGTATGTTTCCCAAATGTCAGGCAATTGTTTTTGCTCCTTTTATTGGGCATTGCATAATGCAACAATGACTTGTATGCTACATCTTTATACAAATAAATCTAACAAATCAGAATTCTTACTATTAAAGCCCTCATACCAAGTATTCCAGTAATTCAGATGATGACCCTGTTAACAGGAGCTACGAGCACCACAGGAAACAAGCAATACATTGCAAATTTGGTGCACTTTGCACAAAGATTTTGGGTGGGTCTTTGGAAGGCCGGAGACAACATCTATGTATGTCGGAGTATTTGAAGAAATTCAGTAATTATGCATTACTCTTGCGATACGAAATACAGAAAGTACAGAAACTACACCAGTTTGAGTAAGTAAGAGTAAGTTGGGAGGCAAATATTACTGCAGGTGCACTAGAACAATGAACTAAGAGCAATAAATCAGCTATTTTCCTAGCACAAAATGCACCCTCAGGACAACTTTGGATGCAAGGGTGCATTTTGCACTTATAAGACAGGGCTAAATGCTGAATTACCCTTCATATGTGATTCCACATAATTACAATAAATTTTTCATTAATTACAAGTAACTACAATAGAGAGTATTACACCGGTTATGCCCACCCCTAATCTTTGGGAAGAAATGGAGAAATACCATAGCAGTATAGAACAGTATTCAAATATATGCCCAATATATACCTGTCCTGGTGTTTCTCCCCTCCCTTGGAGTGAAAAAATGTAGGCCCATATTTATACTTTTTGACGCAAAACTGCCTGACGCGCCGTGTGGGCGTCAAATTTATACTTTGGCGCATGGCGGTGCAAACCACAGGTGTGAGTCATTTATTTTTACTCAAACCGCTGCAACACGTCGTAAAGTAAAATGACTTTAACATGGCGGAAATGACTGTGAGCCGGTTTACAACACCGCAAACCGGATATGCAGCGTTTTTTGGCGCAGTAGCGTTAAAATTCGCTGCAAACACAGCAATTTGTGAAGAGGAGAGCCAAAATGGATCCCAGCTGCTTTCACAGACCCCAGGAAGATGACAACAGACCAGGAACTAGCCAAGAGGACCCACACAAGACCCAGGACAGGGAGAAGAAGAAAAGAAAGTGTTGCTTCAGTGCAGAGGGACAGGAAATTCTGGTGAAAGAGGTGATGGAACACCAGCACCAACTGTTTGTCACCTCAAAGTTGCCAATCAGTAGGAGAGAGGCAAAATGGCAACAAATTGTTGACAAGATCAACAGTGTGACAGAAGTACGCAGAACAGTCATCGAGTGCAAGAAACGCTGGCATGACTGCAAGCGCACGACCAAGGAAAAGATGGCCAGGAACAGTAAGGCAGCACTGTAGACTGGAGGTGGGAGTCCAGCACCACAGGAGGCCCTGGACCACATGGAGGAGATGGTCGCAGCCTTCATCCCTGAGGAGATCGTCACAGGGATTCAAGGACAGGACAGCGCAGACTACCAGGAGACAACACACATGCAGGGTAAGTTGCATGGGGAATTTAAATGCACTAATGTTAACTGCAACCAGTGGGGTGGACATACCTACTACACAATGCATGTCAGCCATGATATTTAGGGAGTGGAATGGGTAAAGTTGCACAGCACGGGGGCATGGCCCGTACTGAGGAAACCTGGGGCACACCACTACACAACACCAACAACCTTTGCATGGGGGTATGCTGCCATGCTAAGGATGTTGCAAAGGTTAAGCCAGGCCAGGAGGGCATAACATAAAACTGGCAGCCCGTCACACGTCAGCCAGTATACTCCGTACATTAACTAGGGCCCAATTAACAACCTCTGGCCATACCTGCAAGTGGAATGTAACATTGACAACAGTTGCAGCTACCACCTCTGCTATGTGTGCAGGCCAAGTAGCTAATGGCATTAACATCCCCATGGATCAAACACACCCAAATTAGAGGGTTCAGGATGACAATGTTATCAATCCCCTGAAATCAATACAAATGTTCCAATCCTGTCAAATGTGAGTGCCAAAAGTTGCCACAAACTTCAACCATTGTCATGAACATTAGGAGGTACACAGCACTAATGTCATACCCATGCTGCATATGTCAGGGTCCACCCTGTGGCGGGGTCAATGTAGCTACAGTGACACCATGCTACATCCCAAATGTCATACTGCTCAGACTACAGCATTCAGGGGGAGGACACATGTAACTGTTCAAAGAAATACACCAGCACAGTCAGAGGAGGAAATAGGACACTGCTACGACTATCAGTGCAATCCAATGTACCACACATTCCCCAACATCAGCAGTACACATTACCAATGCTGACATCCATATCGTGCCATAGCAATGCTATACATAGTATATGCTATATCTCAACTACGTATAGGTGGATGTGAAAGATCAGAGACTGGGGAAGGTCCAGATTGTTATGTGTGGTGCTGGTGCCATCAGAGCACCCACAGCCAGTGCAAGGCCTCACCATGAGAGTGGAAGTAGACGGAGGGTTTAGTAGGACAAGAAGGTGGCAATTCACTATTTGGCCAGAACCAACACCTAGAGTATATGATGCTGACAAGTCCACTAACTGACCACAATACATGTGACATGCAGGTTGGCCTAGGCCCGGGAGAATGCCAATCGGAAAGACAGGAACAATGAACAGGAACCAAAATCACAGTGTTAAAATAATCGGAAGGCAGGCATGTCATATTACAAAGCCCACAACACAGACACACTAATTGTACCATATCTCATTGCAGAGGATGATGGATCTCCTGCGGACATGCCTGTCCAGGACTACCCTGAGGACATGGATGATGAGCTGACAAACATCAGCCAGCAGACCCTCCAGACCCCACCTTCAGTCACAAGGAGGAGCACAGAACTAGAAGCCATCACAGAGGACCCACCCACAACACCAATTGTACAACTTGCCAGCTCCAACACAGCTGAGGACTCTGACGACACTGGCACCAGCTTTGAGGGAACTGTAGTTGGAGTACAGCGGGAGCTGGCCAAGGAGGTGCGGGTGGGGATGGAAAAGCCGACCTGGCTGCCTACCACCGTGATGTGGCTGCTATTGCAAAGAACCAGCAGATCCTCCTTGCTGCAGTACTGCCCTTAAGACCCCCACAGGTAGCAGCTACCGGGATGTCTGACTCCACGTCTTCAAACACTGAGGTGTGTTTTGCCCCTTCACAACCACCACCACCAAGGGCAGAGGAGACTACACACATATCAGAAGATGAAGACGTGGAACAGATCACATTCACACGTAAGAGTACCCGGTAGCACTAGTCCCTGCCACATGGCCACATATTACCAAGGTCCTGTGCTTTGTAACATGCCAGTCTTGCAACAACTGTACTCAAGCACTGTTCCACAACCCACTGTTTATCTTGTCACCCTGCCTGGTGATTGTCTCTCACTAACTCATTGGCAAATCCTGTCCCTCTGCACTGTCTGACACTTCACCCCAGCATGTCCAATGACATGCCCTTTTGCACATGTGTCTGATCACAATAGAAGATGTCACAATAATGGACTCACAATCATGGACAATGTACATATAGCACTACAGCACTTTTAAAATAAATAGCACTTACACAACCACTTTGTATCTGTGTAATGTGACACATCAACCGTGCAGTAGATCAGTGATGTTTGTCTCCTGTAAATGATTATAGATTGTCAATACAACTGCCCTGTAATAATGTGGGCTAATAACTATACACAGTGGCCTGGATTGTACCAGCATCTGCCCTTCCTGAGGGTTAAATCTGAGGGAAATAGAAACTATACAGTATAATGCTGTGTTGGACAGGATAACGCTTCCTCAAGGGATGTCTAAGCCAGAAAATACTGCCTTCAATTGTTGCTGAAAGTGAAAACATTCGTATTTGACATTTGCCCCAATTTAAACCTAACACTCACCAAACTGCATGAAGGGATGTGTATGAATTTCCATATAAATAAGTAACCATGCTGCACATTTTAACAATTGATATGTGTGAGTTATGTACACTACACTACAAGAGAGCATACTACCACTCACCTTATAAGGAATTGCTTGGACATGAGGCTGCAGGCAGACTTAACACAGTGTCCCCAATAGCAATTCTGGTAGCACAGTATGTGACATTGAAAACATACATCACAAAATAACCACACTTTGGGATCTATAGTAGTGAGTGGTGGGTGTAATGAATGGCTGAATCTTAGCTAAGTAGCTTTGGGGTAACTGCCAATGTATCAGCTCAGTTGGGATATGGTTGCAGCATGGGACACAAAAGCTAATACAAAAGAGACACTGTTCACTCATAGCAAGGCCCTGATCTACAAGCATTTGACACATACTGTAAAGGGTTACTTACATATTTATTAAAGAGTAAAAACAGAAGTTAAAACTAGGGAAAACACCTTACCCAACCTAATCTCCTCTAACTACATATTACCCACAACTGCCCCTAACTAACCTAAGCTAAAGTTACTTATCACATTTAACAAAACAATCTAAACATCAACCCCCCTTATAAGAGGGGACACATGGAGGACAACAGATACTAAACTAAACACATACTATCCTATACTAAACAAATATATATTTTTTTGTAAACTATTTTTTGTAAATTCTTTTTTGTTTTTGTTTTTTTATTTGTTTTAAACACCAAAACCCCAACATTGCCCAACACCCACCCACATAATGAAAAACTGTAGAAAGATTCCGAAACCCCCACCCACCCCGACCCACTACTACTAACTAAACTTACAGCCTATACAAACCTAACACTAAGCCCCCTAAACCCACTAAGTGTAAGAAACAGGAAAGAGGAGGGAGAGGAGGGAATCACGTCCACGTTCATGCCTACAGGTTGGCCTTCCTCAGGGTCTTCTTAATGGCACGCAACCGCCGGTTGACCTGTGCCACCTCCTGCTGCAGTCTGGTCATCTTTCTTAGGACACGGCATCTCTGCAAAAACTGCAGGGTCTATGGATGAAGCAGGGGTGTTCTGGGTGCCCCTTGTCGGGGGAATGCCTGTAGGCTGCGGGGCAGGTGATGTTGTGACTGCTCCTGGAGCTGTTACAGTTGATGGTCCCGCAAAGGTCCCAGCTGCTGTTGATGCCACCTGACTGGTAGTGGTGGTGCTGGTGGCTGTGGTAGACATGGAGGGTCCACCTTGTGCAAATGCCCTCCACGCTCCGGAGGCTTCTTCATGGCGATATATTCTTGCCATGTTGCGGTACCCAGACTCAACATCAAGAATGTGGCGGTATCGCATTGCCCGGCATTGAAACTCCCGAATCTGGATGGGAGTCACATTTGCAGCTGTTAGGACAAATAGAAAACCAAACATTAGGTATTGCATTGTGTGAAATGGCTGAAGAAGTAAATCAGACATTACATCTAATGTATCTGTAACAGCCCATATCATCATACAGATCACTGACAGTCCCTGAGGAAGTACATGGCAAGCCTGTCTACAAATGTCCTATCATCAAATAACACATCCAGTTGGGGAACAACTGGAATGAATTTGGCATCACAGTTCTGCCAGTTGTCAGGTAAAGAATCATGCTGCATATCATCCACCACTGCCAGGCCAACAAATGTCTATGTACTGGATGGCAATCTAGGGCCACACGATCTGTGAGTTGTAAATGGACTTGCCAGTATAGAAAGCATGTGCTAATCATGACTGGGTACCCTAAGTTTGGACAAGTGATTTACTGATTGACATGTCTGTGTACCAAACTTGAATCATCAGTCCTAGGTTCACAATTCCCAACCCTACACCTGTGTTGGGGGGGTGGACAATCAACTAATAATTTCTAACAACAAGGACACCCAGGAAGCTTTGGAAAGCTGTACATGGGTTTGGGCAGCACACCACAGGTAAGCAGGAACTCCAAATAGGATACACCCAAACCTTGGACAATCCCATCAAAACTTATCTTTGGAAATGCATACCTTTGTCCACATCAGTTACTACCATTAAGCAATGACTTACAACAAACAGATAGATGCAAGCACACCTCTGGCCATGAGCTGCATGCACACCTAGGCCATTGTACTCGAGTGCCTCATACTCGTAGCACTATATGTGGAGCTACATGCAGCTAGGAAGTTTAACATAAAGTCAAACATGTACATTAGTGAATAAGGAAGCTGAAGTCTGTGGCTAACACTTTGGCATCCCTATTCTGGGAGAATCAGGGTCTGACTGGCTGACTAATTCACTAATATGGTCCACTGCCACTTTTTCAGGTTCAAGTTTTATCCACGACTCATCCCTATTCACATTGCCGTGCCTACAGGACTGACCTAGAATCCCTAATTATGACAATACGATAAGGATCGGCCAACTGAAACATGCTGATAAAATGATCTTCCACTCATGGAACAAAACAAATGATTGACCAGCGCATCACACCTTGCTATGGGTCCAACACACAGGAGTCAATCACACATCAGCTAACACAACACAGAACATCAATATCAACATTTACTGGAGATGTCTGGGTCTGCAAATTGAGCCACCTCTCCAATAGTGTAGGGTGCTGGTCCACCTGCAAGGCATGGAAGGGAGAAATGTGCTCAATGCCTGTGCACTGTACATCAATTCAAAAATCAAATGCTATGTGTAATGTGAACTCAGAAAGTAAAGCCTGTCAGACATGATGATACTGCATCCTACATACCACTGCTAACATGTACAGATCAGGGGACTCCAGTGAGTGATACACACATATCTGCACACATGCAGTGGACCTAACTAACATGTTGTGGCAAACATGCTCCTTCATTAGTGAGCAGACAAAATCATGGAGTGTATTCCTCTCATCATGTGTATACTTGAGAGACATCCAAAGCCACTTTCTGTGAGGACTGCAATACCAGTCACCCAGACTTGTGACTAAGACCAATTTTAGACACACAGGTATAATGTGCAGAGGGCCAGGGACAGTTGTTACCCCTCAATTTGTATCATTTTTTTCAATTGATGTGCCACAGCTATGGTGAGTTGCAAAAACCATAGAGATATGAACCCATGTGCATACCTTTTGCCAGCCAACCTAATTGAAATGTGGCACTACAAACTCCAAATATCAGTCTAAGATGTTAGCTGAGCGCAGCTATAACTTGTTACTTATGTGTCCAAATCCAGTTCAGACATGTATCTGAAAAAAATGGAGGGACACAATAAATTATGAATATTTTAGGGATTTCCATGATCTGTTTCCTGACACACTCACTGACCACACATGAAACATATATTTGTGCCACATTGCCATCATCAATTGACGTGAAGGATGCACTAATAGTCTGGCTACTGTTGTGTTTATAAAGTTAGTGTGGCTGTTGCGTCAACAAATGACGGTAATGTGTCGGAAATTTCTACACCTCACAGGCAACTGTGGCCCATATCTAAACATATTTTGCACCACATTTGTGTTGCTGTTTGACACAAATGCGGCGCAAACCTACTACATACAATTGTATTTTTGAAGTTTGCGCCTCTCTTGATTCAAAATAGCTCGCAATTGAGGTGCTAACAAAGTAGAAATATGGCCCTGTATGTTTCTCTAGCATTCCACATTTTCAAAAACAGTGTCGGCAGAATATGAAAAATCAGCTACTGTCACTACAGAGCATTTAAACGTGCACTTTACCCTGATTTGTACTCAACAACAGGGCCAGCAATCACAATGCCCAGGTGGTCCAGCAGATCTTGCTCCCTGGATACAAGATCAGCCCAGCGGTGCTTCAGCTGGTGGTCATTTTGTGGTGTGATATATATCCTCTGCAGATGGTGCAACACCTTTGCCCACCGGAGCCTCTGCGCCTCTGTGTGATAACCTTGGATCACATGACCACCTGCCTCAATCATCAGGGGTAGGAAATGGCACACCAGCCAAATGAACCCACCCAGCTCCTCCTCTCCCATCCTGCCCAGACAAGGCCTACCCAACATAATGTGGGAAAAATAAAGAGGGGATAAATGGGAAAAAAGGAGAATAGAGAGAAAGTAGGACAGGAAAAAGGCAAAAAAACAACTAACACAGCCCAACTATACCCAAACTACCACTACCCACAACAGACTCCCAACACAACAAAGACAAATGTTGACAAGACAAATGACCACAAAAACACTCAGACAGGATACCACAGACAGCTATGAAACACAAAAAGACAATTTATAGACCACCCTGGAGACAAAATCACAAAATGCACAGAGAGGCAATTCTAGACACAGCCACACAGTCAGGAAATATCACAGACTGCAAAAAGAAAGTGAAAGTACACCCACTGTACCAATTCTGTAAACAGGATATCCTATTACATCACTTCCTGGCTCAAATGTGGTGCGTTTTTATTGTTATTCATCAAAATATTATGACGCTTGCAGTCTGCGCGTCATTTTTTTTTTACGCACATGAGGAGATTTAACCCCGCACCCATATGGTTAAAAAATGTTTCCAATTTACGGGGGTACAGTGTGGGAAATACCGCTCAGGGCCTATGTATGTTTCAGAGCATTGTGCGTCATATTTCTAAGCATAAGCGTCATTTTTAGACGCATGTGTGTCAGTTTTTGACGCATATGCGTCAAACTTTCAGACATAAACTGGATTTGGGTCATTTTCCCATTTAAATGGTACATGACAGTTGTGACAATACAGAGATAGGCTGATTGCACCCACATTGGGCATTACGGTGTATGCACACATGTGACAGATCATACTACTGCGGACCATGATCCGCTACTTGGTGTACAGGATTTTCACTCTTCACTGACGCAATAGATGGCCAAACGTGTGGCCTACAAATATGTATTACCCAATTTGGGCATGTTTGGCGTCAAGAGAGGATAGCAAGGTGACACACATAAGTACAATAAGTCAGTGCCTATGGGTCAATGTGTGTGATTTGGCTACTACTATTGTTGTTGACCCACTGTCACAGCCACATCACACTCCACCTGAGAGGCCTGCACTGGCTCCCCGTCAACAAAAGGATCACCTTCAAGCTCCTGATCCACGCACACAAAGCACTGCACAACACCGGACCCACCTACTTCAACAACCGACTCAGCTTCCACACCCCCACCCGAAGCCTCCGCTCAGCCAACCTCGCCCTCGCCACAGTCCCCCGCATCCGAAAAACCACTGCCGGCGGCAGATCCTTCTCCTACCTCGCCGCCAAGACCTGGAACACTCTCCCCACCATCCTACGACAGACCCTGGACCTGCTGGCCTTCAGAAGACTCCTCAAGACCTGTCTCTTCGACCAGTAGCACCCCCCCTCCCCAGCGCCTTGAGACCCTAGCGGGTATGTAGCGCGCTTTACAAATGCAGTGATTGATTGATTGATTGTGACCATCACAAGATGCTTTGTAGCAAATATGCTTGTATGCATGTGGAGTCATTGTGTCCAACCCTCAGATTCAAGTCAGTGTGGAAATGAGAGAGGACATGTGTTAGTCATACATGTAGCAACAACTCCTGTGTGCACTTTATAGATTTTATTGTAACATAAACACCACAAATGACAAAGCATGCACTTGATAGATAGCAGACGGTTGTTCATGTCAATGGTCCAAAACTTGACGATCACATGTCCTGGAATGTTGGATACTACTTCCTAGGCACTTGTTTGATGAGCCACCATGAGTCAGGCATACATACTATGTGAGAACAGTGTTTGTGACACGGAGACCCAAAGACAACCACATTTGTATTGTTACGCCACCGTTGAGGTCATATAACTGAGCCATGTCTCTCCTGTGGCAGTGGAGGACCAGCAGACCAAGGAGCATGTGTTCGCATATTTCCAGTGGTCAAATGCACAAAGGTGTGTGGTTCATGTGTGTGGGTCAATGTTTCGCCTGTATAATTATTGGGATCTATGTTGTCACAGTTTCGTGCAGGTCTAGTCATGAGTCTGTGGTGTCATTTCCTGTATCTACGAAGTATCTTTCGCAAATCTATAGAAGTAAAGCCAATGAGGATTTGAGATCACACATGGGGATGGTCCAACCCTGTCACTGCAGACATGTAATGAGACTGTCAACAGGGCAACCTTGGTGTGCTGATACAGTTAATATCTCATGAGTATTGTACCAGCAGCTGTCATCACAACAGTTGTACACAGGTTGGCCTCTAAAATTCCCACTGCATCTGGGAACATCATTGCCTCTGTGCTAATTAATTTCACAGCCATTCACCACGCACGCCCCATCAATATGTTGGGAGCAATGTGAATCAGCGTGTGGACTGTAAGGGTCCTAACATGTGTAGACATTTCATGCACATTATCTGACGTTGTTTGTTGTACTGGAGGCACCATACCCAATACCTGCATACAGCCATGGTAGACTGTCACAATTTATCACTCATGCATACATGAGACCCAGACAAGGGGTAGTCCATGATTCGGGTATTTGGAGACAAGTTCCCACCCATGGTACGATAAATAAATTGATTATGCTATACATTTTTTTGAGTATGCATTGTAGATCCACCTGACACAATACCCCAGGAGGAATATGAGGTTTGGGAAAGCAACTATGATACAAATGTAGCCACAAGGAACCTTTAGGGTAACGCAAAGGCAGGAGCCAGTCAGGCTAAAAGGATGCAGGCTCAATCAGGATCCAGACAGTTCACAAGGTAAATACACAGTGGTCAGACTGAGATTGGTCAAAGGAGGACATGGATGACAGTTGAAATGGAAAACTGTATTTGTCTTGTGTTTTGGTAGGTAGGACATTAACCTAAGGGCTGTGTTACACAGCTGATTTATACGGCAAGGCATAACAGTGTTATAGATAAAATGGCAGCTTCTATGCTGTTCCAAGCATCAGCAAGGGCAGTGCATGTTCAAATGGCTGGTCTCCATGGATGTGCTCACTGGTGTGTGCAGCATCAGTCTCTCACAAGTCCTGTATGTGAGATTCAAGTTCAAACGGCCAACAGTACCTTTCACATGGGAATCACTGTACAAGTGATAAAAGGTCTTAGAAAGTACAAGCCAGTGGATTATTTAACGTGATGTCCATGCAGGCAGAAGTACAATGACTATTGCATACCATACTAAAGGGTGAAGCACACTGGATTTAGATTGTGAGTCTGGGAGTGTGTAGAGGAGGTAATATCTGGGTACACATATTACCATTCCAGGGACCTCTGAAGACGGGTAGGTTAAGAGACCGGGAACATGGGAGTGTCAGGACTTAGGACATTGGCTGACATGAGCAGGGTATGTCATGTGAGCAATGCTTGTCATACCTGGGGCACTTGTACTATGACTTTGCTGCTTATATGGAAATCTAGTCACATAGTCCTTGCAAAGATAGGTGTTGTAACAGTTACTGCTGTCAAGGGTCTGGTCATACATTCCTGTTACTAATGCAATTGCACATCCACTGCCTTATGTCTGATTTGTTTTTTTCCATTATTGTCTGATGGTGTCTTTGTTGTGTGCCATATCCTGAAATGAACCTTTTTGCCAACATGTATGTCTGAAATAGGTGTGGTGTCTGAAATAGGTGTGGTCCTGTGCTATTGCCCTTCAAATGTGACATGTACAGGATATATGTCATTTACAGTGTGAGTGAATGTGGCTGTACATTCATACGCATCTAACTAGTTTAGCAAAGTTCTGTGTCCTAATCGGTATTTCAGCAATGCTCCATTAGGCTAAACTCTGAAGCTGATAGTTGGAGATAATGTTATGCAAAAATTAATTTCCAGACCATGATATGGTGATTAGTAACGGTGTTTATTTACATATGGTTAGACATTGGTGATGGGTGAGTAGGGTCAAAAGAAATTTCGTGCAATCTGTTGTCTCCGACGCAATACTGCTGCTGTGTTTGGATGGTCCCTCTCATGTTGATGGCCAGCATCCTCCTCTTCAGGCATTTGTGGGTCAGGTTCATATAGGGGAATGTTCCTTCTTACAAATATGTTGTGCAGTATGGCACAGGTCAAAATTATTTTGCAGACCATTTCTGGTGAGTATAGGAGGCTGCCTCCGGTGATGTCAAGGCACCTGAATCTTGACTTCAGAATGCCAAAGGTCCTCTCGACTATGGTGCATGTCCTCCTATGTGCCTCATTATAGGCACGCTCTGATGCAGTGCTTGGGTTGACAAATGGTGTCATAATCCATGGCTGGATCCCATACCCCTGATCAGCGGAAAGAGAAAATGAGTGAGAACATGTTGATGTAGCTTACCCCATAAATATCACGTTGCATGGCAGTAGTTCGCTTGTGTTGTCTGTGACTCATTGGTTTTTGTGTTATTGTGTGGATTCCTAGGCTTCTAGGATGTACCATCAGCACTGGGTTGTTTCCTTATCTGAACGGGTGTTTGGCTGTTGACCGGATGTCAGCAGTATTTTTGGAGAGTTACAGTACAGTGTGTACTCCCTTGCATTGTGACTTGTGATACAGGTGTCCCTGTGTCTTAACTAGGGGTGAGATGATAGTTGCATACACAAAATCAATTCGACAGTGGTGGTAACACGGTTGCATCTATGTACCCTGGACATCCCATACAATTTGACATATGCAATAGATTGATTTAAGCATCTGTGAGACCCTTTGATTTGGCAAGGTGACATTGTGCAAAACATCTCCATATGTTGTGAGCTCTGACGTGTTAACATTTGACTGTACACTGGTTTCACATGAGTGACAAGTTCACTGCAGACCTATTTCTCTGCCCTTGCCAAGTCGACTCAGGTTGTTATGTGTTCCTATACTACTGAACATGTGCAGGTTCCGATGGCTAACTTGGTTGTGAGATTGTCATTCAGAGTTTCAGAAGGTCCGTATGGCAGTACATCTGTTGTGTGTGTGTTAATTTGTGACAATGCGTATGTGTAGGAATGTGCACTTTCAATAGTGTCCCATCAAGATGTGTTCTTCGCACAGTCCACTTGCTTCTTGGTAGTGGGCAATGTGAGAGCAGAAGTGATGTGAGATATTGGAACAGCCTCAATGATTGCACGTGACCTTCATTGTACTCCTCATCATGCTATGTGTGTCATGGTGTTTGACCTGCAGCTAAAAACATTACACTCCCCTTACACAGTACGTATTGATTTGAAGGGTGTTGGATTGAGTGTTATTGATGTGATATTGAAAGTTTATTTTTCCCAGATGTACTGCCAGTTGGGGCCGTGTGTTTGTCATTGTGTTGTTTTTTAATTGTTCCCTTGAGTCTGTGGAGTGGCATCAGTTGTTATTTGGAACGGTCATTTGTCCCTAGGTGTCTCTCCCATTGGGTGAAGATATGAAACACGCCTAGCGGTGTCACAACATCAGTGTGCTCCTGTCCACATGTCGATGTCGTGGTGCATGTGTTGTGTGTCCTAGAGGGTTGCTGTGCAGTGTGCATATAAGTAGGTTTCTGTACTTACCAACAAGTAGTCCATTTCCATGTCGTCAATCCTGGAAGTGTTGATTGATGGTGCAGTGCCGGAAGATGAATGAATCATGTACACTCCCAGAATACTTTGCCACGATGTTGGGGATCAATCCCTGGTGATTGACAATGGCCTGCACATTGATGGAGTGTGTGTGCTTCCTGTTGCGGTATAGATGTTCGGTTGCAGCAGGTGGCACAATGGGTACATGTGTGCAGTCAATGGCACCAAGGACGTGTGGGAAGCCATTAATTAGGTAAAACCCCTGTTTTGTCTCCTGTTGCTTCTGCAGTGTGTTGGGGAAGCAGATGTGGCGGGGTGTGAATGAGATGATGGCATCCAGTACCTTGGGGAGGAAGGCGGAGAATGATGGCTGTGAGATCCCAGCAACCAGGGCGCAAGTGGTTTGAAAGGAGCCACTAGCCAACATGTGTAGTACAGCTAGCAGCTTGGTTTCTGGTGGAATGGTGCGGGTTGTCAGCAAGCTGGGTGCCAACTGTGGCTCAATGTTGCACAGCAGCTGCTGAATTGCTTGCCAGTTCAGCCTGTACCTCTAAATGATGTCTTGTTGGCGGAGTCCCATAAGGGTTGTCCTGGTGCAGAATATCCTCTCCTGCTTTTTGCATTGCCTTTGGGGTCCCTGCTGGTGTTGTGAAAGCTGCTGTTGTTGTTCCTGTGCTCTGCGTCTGCGTGCATGCTGGATGAAAAGCACCTCCATGTCTTCCTTTTGGAGCTCTGCTGTTGCTTCTATGTGGTTTCATTAAATACAGTTGTATTTGCCCCATTTTAATGCCTGCCTTGACCCAGGTGTTATTTTTTTACGCAAATCGGGTTGTGTGCCATTTTCTGCCTCCGCCTCCCGGCTGTGCGTCATTTTTACGTGGTAGCATAAATAAGGCGCACAGGAGTTTAAGTCATTTTTTGGACGGGAACACCTACCTTGCTTGTCATTAACGCAAGGCGGTTTCCCGCATCCAGAAAATGACGCACATGCCGTTTGCGGGCTCGGGCATCATTGTATAAATATAGTGCACGGTTTGCGCCGAATGTGCGTCAACATTTTTGACGCACATTCGGAGCAAACAGAGTATTAATATGCCCCTAAATACTATCAGGCTAGATCTAAGCTGACCTGGAATTATATTGAACTGTGTATTAGACAATTGCATTTGGCAGCATCTACTCCACATGTCTAACACGTGTAATAGTTTATAACCTTGTGCCAAGGAGTTTAACCATTCATCATTTCACAGCAGATCTGTGTTTGAACCAAAGATAGAAGCCTAAACTGTAGAAGAGATTGAGCTCTAATTGACGCAAATTACTAAGCAAATGCAACTAGATGACACAGGAAGATTACAAACGTGTCATGTTGTGTTGTACTGGGCAACCACCAGTCATTAGGTCAACTTAATGTGAGAAGCTAGACAACCAGATATTAAGGGTGGCATTTAGTTTATCTTTAATTACGGAGAGTATTGGTTCTACAGAGGGATTTACGAACAAGGCTCATTGACATTCAGTTTAGGGAATCTGAACCATTAGTCATGAGAACATAGCACTTGTGGATTCTCTATTCAACCATCTAATACCAATAAGTCAGGATATCTTAACGCTCCATATCTCCTAATAACCAGCTACCCAGTTTATGCTACTGCCTCTCATTGGTCTCCAACATGCTAGTGCACTTTGCAGACCGATAGCAGTGAGATCCATAATAGTCCAGCCATCCTGCTTATTATGGAATGCGCAAATGGCATGATAGCAAAGAGTGGGTACTACCGTTTTGCAGCTCTATACCCGGATTCGGTGTGTACAGAGTAATTAATAGGGGTTCCAAAATGCACCCCAGTTTCAGAGTTTGTCAGTTCAGTCAGAGCAAGAACCTATCTTTAATATCAATGTGTGAAAAATGGAAACGGGATGCCTTCTCGACGAAGACATGGAAATAGTAGTAGCTGTTGTAATAGGAGAAGTGGTAGTATTAGGGTCATTAGAGAGTATTGGTAGTAGTAATAGGGCCAAAGGTTAGGTGCTACTGGATGAATTAACGTGCAGGATTTTACGATTGCTATCAATCGTTTGTAGTGCATAACTGATGGAATGTTTTGATGCATTTTGACCTAATTATCTATAGCAAGCCGTTATGTTAGGTACAATGCAGTTCCTGATTTTGGTGTTCACAGTAACATAATCTTTCATTTGTCTATGTTTTCAATGTAAATGTTTACTTGTTGCTGCTACCTGTCTTTTATAATCACTTTTATATTTTACCCAACATGCTAAAACAGTGCAATACATTTTCGAACCAGTGCAGGCTCTTTCCTGCTTGTTGTTAGTAGATCAAGCCTCACTTGTCTTCACTCTTATTCTGTTTGCGGCTGCTGTTGCAATTGTTTACAATATTTCAAGGTATCAGTATAAAATAATGTGAAATAGAGGTATTTAGACAATTACTTTTTAGAATCATTTTAGGGCTGCAACCGAGTAAAATGCAGGTGTTTTCAAGTTATCCAGTAGCTGTTTATCACAGTTATGAGCATAAATACTAATTTTGTCGGAATACTAGCCCAAAAATTAAACATCATCAACTAATGAACTGTATATGATCTCATATTTTAATTTCTGGTCTTTTGTCATATAGTTTGTGCACAGCTCCTTATATTTGTATCACCTATCTATTTTGGAACAATCCTGAAATTACCTCAAATGAATGGACCTAGTACTTCCCTTGAGACTGACTGTTACATGTTAACCCAGTGGAAAAATAAAAACAGACATGCGAATATACCTAATGTTTTTTATTTCTCTAGAGTATATCAGTGAGCTTACTGAAGAAGCATTAAGATGTAGGTACAAGACAGGACAAGATGTGGCAACAAAAGAGCATCAAATATAGACAAATCTTGGTTCTGTAAAAAGAAACGTTTAGTTGGGACAAAACAGCAAGCATTGACAAAGCCAAAAGGGTTTGCTTATGCAAGAACTATTGACTTTGCCAATGTGTTTTAGTCATGGTATTCATCAGTGTGGCTACTGCTCAGCATGGCTAAAAGTTAGTGGCATGGAGGAGAGTGGCATGGAGTGTTGCAGATTGGAATTGTGAAGAGTGGCATAGAGTACAGTGGACTGGTGTAGAGGGCATTGGTGTAGAGTGCTGCAGAGTACAGTGGCATAGAGTGCAATGGCATTAAGTGCAATGTCATTGAATTCAGCGGTGTGCAATGTAGTGTTGTAGAATACATTGGCATAGATTACAGTGGTGCATAGCAGAGTGGAGTGGTGCAGAGTGGAATGGTGCAAAGTGGTGTGGTGCAAAGTGGTGTGGTGCAGAGCGGAGGTGCACAGAGTGGAGTGGCTCAGAGTGGGTGATGCAGGGTAGAGTGGCACAGAGTAGAGTAGAGTGGCACAGAGTTCAGTGGCAAAGAGTGCAGTGGCATAGAGTAGAGTGGTGCAGAGTTGAGTGGCATAGAGTGCAGTAGTGCAGAGTGCAGAGTAGAGTGCAGTGGCGTAGAGTGTTGTAGAGCAGAATAGCATAAAGTGGTGCAGGGTACAGTATAGTACCATAGAGTGCAGTGGCATGGAATGGAATGGCATAGAGTGGAGTAGGTCAGAGTCAAGGGGTGTAGATTTCAGTGGTGGAGAGTGCAGTGTTGCAGAGTAGAGTGTCAGAGTGCAGTGGTGTAGAGTGGGGTAGAATGGTACAGAGAGCAGTGGTGTAGGGTACAGTAATGCAGAGTAGAGTGCAGTGCCATAGTGTGCAGTGACACAGAGAGCAGTTGCATAGAGTGCAATGGTGTAGAGTGCAGTGGTTAAGAGTCGAGCGCCACAGAATTCAGTGGCATAGAGTGGAGTGGGCCAGAATGGAGTGGAGTGGTGTAGAGTGCTGTGGCATAGAGTAGATTGTTTTAGAGTAGGGTGAAGTGGCATAGAGAGGAGTGGTGCAGTGTAGAGTGCAGTTGCGTAGAGTGGCATAGAGTAAAGTGGTGCCGAATAGAGTGGCATAGAGTGCAATGGTGTAGAGTAGATTGGTGTAATATGCAGGGGCATAGAGTTGAGTGTTACAAAGTAAAGGGCATTGGCATAGAGTGTATTGGTAGAGAATGCAGTGGTGTAAACCGCTGAGTTGGATAGTGGCATAAAGTACAGTGGCATACAGTGGAGTTGTGCAAAGTAGATTGGTGTGGCATAGACTGGAGTGGTATTGAGTTCAGTGGCAAAGAGTGCATTGGTGTAGAGTAGATTGGCAAAGATGCATTGGCAGAGACTAGTGTGGTACAGGGTATAGTAGAGAGGCTACTGTGAAGTGCTGTGTAGTGCAGTGCAGTGGTGCATTTGATCATATTAAAGAATTTGTTTCATTCACACGTCAGAAATAGCAAAAAATGGGCTTCATTTGTGCGTTTGAAATACTGATATATTCTGAAATACTTACACACTTCATTCAAACGTTATCCCGTGCTAGAAAAAAAAGTATCCTACCCCCAGTATCTAGCAAGATTGTCACTCAAATCCTCTCACTTTGAAGTCAGAAAGAGAAAATTAAACAAGCACATTTGGAAGACAGCACCTGACATCTGACCTTGTCTGTGAATGCACCGCAAATGTGACATGTAAAGATAAGAACAAGATTTAAAGGCTTGGTAATATAAAGTGAGTTCGAAGAAGGATACAGAAAGCACAGTTTAGGCAATGGGGGGGCAAACTCAACCTGGAGAGTCTAAAGCAAATAAAGTCATCAAAAGGAAAGCTGACCACAAAGCCATTGGTTATCAACCAGCGGAATGCATTCCTATGTCAACTTTCAAAAAGTCCCCAAGATGTCTTTAGCAAACCAGACAGCATGTCTGATAGGCTGCAACCTAAAAACAAGCATTTTCAATGCAACGGGTCTTGCATTTGTTGTTGTTAGAGCTATTAGCATTGTAAAGCAAAAAAAAATGCTGCGCGATTGCGCTATGTAAAACGCAGCGCGATCGCGCTGAGTGGAAAATAAACAGATAAAGTAGTCCGGACTCAGGCTGAAAACATCAAGCCTTGTATGTTTTTGGTACTTTACTGGTGCTGGTAGGTGGGCTAAACACCGGAAAAGGCATGACGTATGCATGCCTTTCACAAATGAAAGCAAGCAGACTTTAAAAGGGAAGCCCACAAACAAATGTAAGTGACTGACGTGGCATGGGCGTGGTTTGAAGCCCAAAGAGAGATTACTGAATGGACGGAGCACTTTGTGCTCGCCCATAATGAGAGTAATTAGCTCTCCTTTAACTAAATGAAGTGTTGTTGCAAATACCTGAGAGGTCCCAATGTCAATCTGTCAATCTGGATAATCCAAGTGATCAAGGGCATTGAGTTTGGAATAAATAGACATATTTGTCTCATCGATGAATATTCTATTGGATATCATTAGAATTGATTTTCTTTACTAGCTATGGTTAAGTAACAACCTAGACTGAAAATTTCTGACAGATCAACAAAGTTAAAAAGTCCATGGTATCATACTTCTTAACAACAACCAGAATGCCTTTTCCTATGAAATAAGTATTTAGACTGTACGGGCCAATGCTGTGTTTGAAGCAGACTCAGCCGTACATAATTATTTCTGAAAGTAACAAAACAACAGATTGCAAAAACAGCAAACATCAATGACCATGGTCTCAAACCTATTTGAGAACAAATGTGAAAATTAGGTACGAAAATAAATACTTTTAAAAAGGCAATATCACTTTCCTAATTTTTGGGAAACTGTAATTGAGGGATTTTGCCCTTATAACTGACATCTACCCAAAAGAAAATTCGACCATTGTGGTGACATTCTGCACTAATGTGGTGAAATGTAGATGTCATCATAGGAGTGTTACTCGATGTTCTGTCTTTTCCCTCACTGTAAAATCTGGTGAATACTGAAAAAACACGTTTGTAGTTATTGAAGAATGTGTAAGAATTAATGTTACCACCTTATTTCATTTGTGCAGGGGCAACACCTCCAAAATGTGTGGGGATGTATGGGAAGAGCTTTCCTTAAAAGAAAACTATGTTTACCGTCGATAAGCAAAGAAAATGACTAAATCAAATGAAATGTTGCATGTAACCTTGCAAATACATACATGTACATGTGCAATATTTCAGTGTGTAAATGTTTATTTATACATGTGAGTATGCCTGAGATTCTACTGCTGCCTTAGAATGTCACGAAAGTTCCAGGGATTTTATGAGGATTTTTTTAAATAACTGTACCAATTTACGTCTAGCATGGGTGTGCAATTTTGGAATTACATTTCAGACTTTTTCTACCAGGATTTTATCAAGACTCCTACTCGGATGTAATTACCGCTGATAGGAGATAGAGGATGTATTGTCCAGTTATTGAAAATTAGATCAACCTGATAAGTCTTTCCTTATAAAATGAATTGACAGCATAACCAGAACTGTGCAAATGCAGCAAAAGGTTTATAGCAATGAACAACAACTACAATAGGAGAATCTATAATAACTTCACAATGCACTATAAAACGAGTAGATAAGCCGGGTTCTTCTCACATGGTGTTCCATTTTCTTTTGCTGTCTATGTTAAAATCCCAACTTTAATACTTGGAGTCGGGAGTGCCAAGCAGGTGTGTGCCTGCAAATGATCTCTATTGTCCTTCACTAATCAATATTGACACAATATGTTGAAGTTTAAGAGAAAAATAACTGTGCTCTTTGTATCAAAACATTAACACATGTGAACTTTGGGCAATTTTATTCATTTTTGGTCTAGTGCAAGCATTTATGACCTCGAGTGCTCACTTTCAATATTTTTCCTATCTTCGCAACAAATTTTGATTTTCTACAGAAATTGTTACTTAATAACAAATATAAAAAACATTGCTATGAAAACTGAAATAATTGTAAAAATATAAATGTAAACTAACATTTAAATGATAGTCTCCTATACTTGACATTTGCATGAGTTATGAGAGGCCTGGTTATTTTCCCATATGAACATTCCAGAAAAAAATGATGCATGTTTAAGCACCTTTGGCACAGGCTACTGCTACAAAAATAACAGTCGTTTCGGTGGCTGTTCTGATTGTTTTCCGGCATTACGCATTTTATGGCGTTGTATTTACCATGCTACCACGTTGGAAGATACAGTAATAATGCTGTATAAGTGTACACTTTTATCTTAGTGCATTAGTTTGAAGCCTCAGAATGGAGAAGTACTGTGGTAGGCGGGAGTGAGGGGAAAACGACTGTATTGAATTTATTTTACAGCTCTTAAGTAAAATGTTATTTTCTCCTGAACACGTGTGCCCATTTCTCTGCTTCCAAAGTAACATCAACTACAATTAGTCAAAATTGTGAATTGACTCTGCCAGTAAACAAGATGATCAAAGCCTTTCTTCATCTAGGGACATTCATAAATTAAACTACCAGGTTTTGATGGTTACGTATCTGATTGTTAAGTATCCAGCTAAAGGTACTATTCATGGGGTGATCTCATGTTTGTAGTAAACATGGGAACAAGTCACTCAGCATTATCTTTGATGTTTCCTAATAAAGCTCGCTGTAATAGGATACAGATATCTTAGCTAGAGTAAAACAAACAGCCACTTAAAATTCATTAATTTGGGGAATACTGCCTCAGTAGTTCAAGAGTTGACTCATAATTTAGAATATGCTGCTTCAAAGGTTAACAAAAGAATGGCAAACTATTTTTTTAAATGTCAACCAAATACCCTATAGGCTTTTATTTGTTTCCATTTTTACTTATTATGTTAGATTAACACATCTGTCTGAAATTTAATTTGCAGAATGTTGGATCTAAATATACTACTCCATCCTCTAACAGCAGAATACAAGTGGAACAGTACGTTTTCGTGCAAGGGCGTAACCAAGAAATTAAATATGGTCCACTTTAAACCATACTCCAGATGACATTGAGTGAACAAGTGAGGTGAGCACCCTGGTGGATATTCTGGGGACTGCTCTTCTCGAGGGAATTCTAAAAACTATGGGCCATATTTATGAGGCCATTTGTGTCACACTTGCACCATGCAACGTGATGCATGTGCGAGGCAAATCACAAATGTGATTTATAAAGCCACACAAGGCCACCTTGCGTGGTCCTGTGAGGCTTCATAAATCTGGAGTAATGCAATGCAACACAAATCACTGTCTTGCATTTCTTTGTCGCAGAGAGGCATTTCATGGGTATTGTGTGGGTGTTTCCAACTAAAACCCTATGGATTTTTATGAAAATCTTAGATTTACCAGCAGTGGTAGACCTGGGAATGCACCAAAACGCTACACCTTCCCAGGTGAGGTATAACAAGGAGAAATATATTTATTTTACCACATTTTCCCCCTCTTTCAATCTGTGCTGCATTCTGAAGCACACATAGAAAGGGGAAAATGCCTCAGAGGATTGTTTTTTTTGTAGGAGGCTACCCTTTCTACACAAAACAATTCTGCTTACAATGCAGGCACCCTAGCAATATGGTGAAAGGGTGCCCATGTTGGAGCTAGCCTGCCAAAACGGCACAAGTGCAGGGATAAAGGTAGGAATACACTGTGGGCCACATGTACAAACGTTTGGTTTTGCGACTCGCAAATTGCAAGTCAGAGCGACTCGCAATTTGCCACTCGCAAAACCAAATGTTGTATAGTGTCAATGACACTATTAGCAATTCGCAAGTGGGTCGCAAATGACCACCTCAGGATTATTCATGAGGTAGGTCGCAATTTGCGACCCCCTTGGGAATGGCGGCCCTCACAGGGATGGTGGCCTGCTGGAGACAGCAAACCACCATGTCTGTGACTGCTCTTAAGTAAAAGATGCATTTCAAAATAAAACAAAACGTTTTGGTTTCATTTTTTCAGAGCAGGCAGTGGTCCTTAGGTAATGTTTTCACTGACATTCACAAAGGGAAAGGGGTCCCATGGGGACCCCTTCCCATTTGTGAATGGGTTAGCACCAGTGTGACACTGGTGCTAACTGCGATTGTTTTGCAACAAAACAAAACAAAACAAAACAAAACAATCATACATGGGACTGCGAGTCGCAATTAGGGACACCCCTTCCTAATTGCGAGTCGTAATCCCTTTTTGCGATTAGGTAAATAGTTTACCGAATCACAAAAATGTGTTTGTACATGGGGAAGTGCATTTTGCACGTCGCAAACAATCCGATTCACTGTTTGTGACGTGCAAAAGCCTTTGTACATGTGGCCCTGTGTTCTTTAAATATGGTGCATTCCTGCCCTTTACATGTGACCATGTGACCACATTCGCTGCACCACAATCTCAAGTGGTTTTACTCCTCAATTGTCAAAAAATGGTGTCCAAAAGGTATATGCATTCCACTTCTGTGTGATCACTGATAAAATAATCATATTCACCAGCTTTTTACATTTTGCCACCGTTCTTTTCTTTTTCTGTCCAGCTTACTTCTAAATTCCATCGTGACTGTTGGAGTCCTCTATACAAACACAAATAAAATGATTGAAAAATCTTTCTGTCTTTTTACTTTCTTTGTTTCTCCTATTTTTATTTTCTCCCTTCTTTTTCCATTTTCTCTTCCACCTTTTTTCTCTTCCTTTCTAATCCTTTGTTGTTTCTTTCCTCCTTTCTTTCATTCTTTTTTGCAATCTTTTCCATCTTTCTCTCCTCCTTAATTTCCTTTTTTCTCTGTTCCATCTTTTCTGGCTTTCTTTATTTTTTTCTTTCTTCTTCCCGATTCTTCTTTCGTTGTTTTACATCTTTCCTTACTTTCTTTTCTCAACCTGGCTCTGTATTTTTCTTTACCTTTCCATTCTTCCTTCCTGCCAAGCTTCAGTCAGTCTAATTTCCTGACATCTTTGTTTCCTTATTTTTTATCTACCTTCTATCTTTCCGGCCGTTTCATTTTTGCTTCCATCTGTGCTTCTTTCCTTTCATCCCTCCTTCTTCCTTTCCTGATCATCTGTCATTTTCCAGCTATCCTTCCTTCCTTCTATTCATCCTTCCTTCTGCCTTTATATCATCTATCTATCCATCCATTCATCCATCCATCCTTCTCTCCATCAGGCATCGTTCTTTACCACCTTCCTTGTTTCATCCATCATATTCTATATTTTCTTGCCTCTCTCCATCTTTCTCCTCAATGATCCCTCCACCTACCCATAGTTAATTTCATTTCTTCTTGACTGTTATGCTCTCTTGTTCCATGTGTTCCCCTATTACACAATCCCGTCGTACTGTCCTCATTCACTCGCATTCACAAACAAGTGTATTGTCCTTTCAGAGAAGACCACAGACATTGTCTTACCAAATGCTTCCTTATTAAACATCCATGCACAACAAGCGGGTACGCATCCAGGAGCTTATTGACAAGCCTCTTGTGCCGCCAGTGCATCACTTGAAATTCCACTGGCACAGAATGCAGATCCCTATCTATGCCGCCACACAATGCCACTTTGCGAGGCTTTTCATGGCCTCACACTTATGGTGTAAGGCAATACAGAGACAGCCTTACACTGAATCGGGGGGTCCATTAGCATTGGGGTGGGTTTTCCTGTGCAACAGCCTCGGGCTTTGACGTATTCCCATATTTACAAGGATCTGTAAACCTGGAAATGCATCAAAACTGTACATCTCCCCAAGGGAGGCATAATGAGAAGAAATATCCGTATTTTTCCTCATTTTTTCCTCTTTCCACGTGTGCTGTATTCTGCAGCACACATTGAAAGAGGAAAATGTCTCCATGGATTGCTTTTGTGCAGAAAGTTTCCCCTTCCTGCACAAAAACAATCCTGCCAATAATGCAAACAACCTTGCACCATTATACAAGGGTGCCTGCGTTGGCGCTAGGCACCAAATTGTGTGCCTGCACTAACTAA
Source organism: Pleurodeles waltl (assembly GCF_031143425.1). NCBI lineage: Eukaryota > Metazoa > Chordata > Amphibia > Caudata > Salamandridae > Pleurodeles > Pleurodeles waltl. The sequence continues at coordinate 432,357,042 of NC_090442.1, forward strand.
AAGGACAAGAATGCACCATATTTTATAATTAAAGTGCATTCCTACCCTTTTGAATTGGCGTAGGGCAGTGCCATACAAAGACGTGCAGAACTGCCCTATGTCAGTTTATTGTAAATATGCCCCCATGTATTGTCCAAGTCTTTTCACCAACAATCTGTCTGATAGCATTCTAAAAACTATTAATACCTGCATGGAATAAAGAATGCAGCGGTCCATTCCATGCTGTTGTCATGCATTATAAACACCACTATATATTTCAAGATTGTTAGAAATTGGGTTTCTGGTTGGCTAGGGTATACACCTAACCAGGCAGAACCCACCCACTCTAGTCAGGGTGAGGGAGTTACACACCCAAGATAACCCCTGCTCACCCCCTTGGTAGCTTGGCACAAGCAGTCAGGCCTATCCCAGAGGCAATGTGTAAAGCGTTTGCTCAACACACACAACGCATGTGACACACTATCCCCACCACAAAGAAAACACAACACCAAGCAATATAAAAATAAACTGTATTGTACACAACACCATCAGACCAAACACAACACCCTGCTACCCAAGCAGTTGTCAGAACATTACACAGTACTGTTACTCTGCAAAAACCAGCAGAAGTCACATATAACACACAGGTTACTCATTATTCTGCAACATAAGCAGTAGTCAGGAAAACATTACTTCAATAATGCACATGTCATAAGATCCTCGTAAATGCCCATAAAAGGAACATTAGAAAATATATGGTGCATCAGCAAAATCACGTTATCATCATTGCCCATAACAGGAACAGGAGAAAACACATGGCAAGTCAGCCAAACATATCACCCTTACTGCACAGTTCATGAGGCCACACATGACCATTGTTACAAAAACAAACAAACCCATGAATACACTTAGCACAACAGCAGGGCTGTAATGTTATTGGGCAATATTCTTATGGGTGCCACAAACCTGAAATAATGTAGGCAAAATGGTGATGTCCATACCCCAATATGAGAGCTCCTGTGCTCCGGTTGTGGCACCTGATGTGCCCAGTGACAATGGGGGAACTCTGTTGAGGTTTTACCGCCGTTTGCGAGCCCAAAACTATGAAGAAGGGGCCCAGCGACATGGGGGGCCTCCGATGAGGCTTCCGCCCTGCCCACAATTCTTTTAGGAGGGTCCAGTGGAGCGGGGGGGACCTCCATTGAGACTCCCTCCCCGATTGTGTTCCCAAAACTAAGGCGGAGGGGGCCGAGCTGGATTGGGGACCTCAGTTGAGGTTTTCCTCCCATCAACAAGTCTCCAGATCCAGCAGGGGGGCCCAGCAACAACAGGGGCCCCGTAGAACAACAGGGGAACAGGGCCAGTGGTACAGGGAGCTCCAATGAGCCTCTCCCCCATCTACAGACCTCTCTGGTAGCTTGGGGGCCGGCGTGTCAGGGACCTCCAATCCTCCCCTCTGAGCAGCCGGGCCCACACTGGACAACACACCCGCACTCGGCATGGTGCACGGGTCTTCCTGCAGACTTCCCAGGCCGCAGCAGTGAGCTCGGGCCAAATTGGATGTCGGCTGGTACTCTGGGGGCACCGCTAGAAGCACACTTGCTCCAGTTTCCATTTCCTCGTGCCCTGGGGGGCACCGTACGCAGCACGTTTTAGATGTACTTTGGTAAAAGGTGTGCCCGGGTCGCTGCAGTGATTCCTTCTCTCTTCAACCACGGACAAGAACTTTTCAAGGTGCTACAACAAAAAGACAGCACACTCTTTAGGCGCTAAGAGAATAAATGGAGGGTCGCCCTCAGGCGCTTTAGTTATTAGGACAAGGCGCTCTCAAGGTGCTTAGCAAATGAAGAGAATCTTTCACCAAGCGCTATACTTAGGTACAGAAGCTTGTAAAACCCAGCGCTTTCCTCATGCTGGTAAATAGATGGTTGCAGAGGGCAGGGGTCACAGCATCCAGCCTTTGGTGACACAAATGAAACACAGGGCGGCAGGCCCCAGCAGTCAGTGGCAGTTCCTCCTAGTGACCCAGCAGGTCACAGGTCAGCACAGCAGCAGCAGTTCAAGGCAGTTCCTGGTAAGTCCCTCCAGCAGCATTCTGTGTCCAGTTCCAAGTATGCTTGTTGTGTGTTGAAAGTGTCTCTGTTACATGGGGAAAACCCCTGTAGTTATACTCAGTTTTGCACAATGTTAACAAAGAGGGGGAGAGGAGGTTCCAATCAGTTACAACTGGTTCCAGGAGTGTCCCCTCGCTTGTCCAGCACAGGCTTCAGACATCAGTTGGGGGTAAACAAGCCCTTTGTGTGAGGCCAGGGCACATCCTTTAGAAATCCAGGTGTGCCCCGCCTTCCCTTTTCTCAGCCCAGGAAGACCATTCAATATGCAGATGCAACTCGGTGACACCTCCCAGTGTACAGGCTGTCTGAAAAGTATGCTGTCACTCTGCCCCAGACATGGATTGTAGTCAAGCTGCAAAACACTAGATTCATAAGACCAGAGAAATGCTCACTTTCTAGAGGTGGCATTTCTATAATGGTAGTAAAAAATCCACCTACACCAGTAAGCAGCATTTCTCACTACCATTACAACCATACCAAACATGCCTACTCTACCCCTCATAGATCAGACAGTACCCCCTAGACATAAGGTAGGGCATTTCCAATGCAATCCTATGAGAAGGCAGCACTCACAGCAGTGAGAAAACAAAAAGACTGTCACTATGAGTACAGGCGACGCAACCAGGCACATGTCCTGCCTTCTACGTACATGGCACCCTGCCCATGGGGCTAGATAGAGCCTACCTTAGAGGTGACGTACATGTAGTAAAAGGGGAGTTCTGGGCCTGGCAGGTAAATTTAGATGCCAGGTCCCTGTGGCAGTGAACTGTGCATGCAGGCCCTGCATTAGCAGGCCTGAGACAGGTTTAAAAGGCTACTTCAGTGGGTGGTGAAAGCAGTGCTGCAGGCCCACTAGTAGCATTTACTTGACAGGCCCTGGGTATAGGGATACCACTGTACAAGGGACTTACAGGTAAATTAAATGTGCCAATTAGGTGTAAGCTAATCATACCAACTTTAGAAGGGACAGCACCTGCACTTTAGCACTGATCAGCAGTGATAACGTGCTCAGAGTCCTAGATCCAACAGCAAGAAGTAAAATAAATGGGAGGCAGGAGGCAAAATGTTTGGGGATGACCTTGCGAAAAGGGCCAGTATATTTTCTACCACATTCATCGGTCAGGGCACAGGTGACAGCTGCAGTATATAGAAGCCATGTTAATTTTGGTTCAACAGACATCCTGTGCTTTGGATAGGTTAGCAGCTAGACATCAGACAAACCTGTTGCAGTACAAGCAAGATCAAATGATATTGGAGGGATATGAAAGTCCAAGCAATTCACTGGGCCCCTGGTTCATTCATGAAAATAAATGTAACTTAAGAAAACATAGTTGCTTAAGGGGTTTGCAAATTTGTGAAGCACTCAAGTCTGCAATTTTCTTTAAAAAAACTTTTCATACTTTGCAGAGCATGCAGTACACAATCTTTATTTATAAAAAAAAGCAATCAATTGTACAGTCATTTGCAATAGTTGAAATTATTTCTTCTGCTGCAAATGGCCACTCATGGTAATGGGCGGACCTCCGCTACTAAACCCCCACCCCACGCACAACTAAGTCATTATTTTTCTTTCATTGAAACCACAAGGCATATCTTAAATACTGTTTCCAGAATGGCAAGGAGGTGGGTAATGTTTCTTAAAAAATGCCTAAACTAAGTTGATTAATGTGACTAAGGTGCAAAACTGCATTCCAAAACATACCATCTTCCTACTAAGGGACTGTACCAATATCTGTTTTTCCTTAATTTGAGATCCTACAATAGTGTGCCATCAGGTCTGGACACACTTAACTTCAAATAGATCTGACGACGTTCCCATCAGTTCACAAAGATCTTTTTTCATTATTATTTGTGTGTGACTCATAGGAATTCAAGAGTTGATCAGCTGGTCCCACCCACAAAAATCTATTTGGGGATAAACCCATACAGATTTCCATTGTTGTTGCACATCTAAGGAAGTAGCACACCTAATAGAGCATATGCTCGTTACTTTGTCTGCGTCCTTTGATGGTGAATGGTGAGGAAAAGTAAAAAAGGTAAAACACTCAGACAACAAAACTTTTACTTTCTCATGGTCATGCTTTAATTAAAAATGCAAGTACTATTTTGCCAGGCAAGATAAGCTTACCCAGAAGGGGGGATGTCATGAAACAGACCATTAATGAGTAAAACCACCCCCATGGTATGATCCAAGGGTCCCAAATCTAAGGAGGAGTTCTGCCACTTTGCCAGTCAGTTACCACCATCCTTAAAGTTTAAGATTTTTACTCTAGGTTTGATGCACATTCAGAACTCATATTAGGAAAAGATGGAAAACATCAATTCTGCTAATGTGAGAGGGGGGAACCCACAAATTCCCTGCTGGGTGCAATAAGGAAGGAAGATCAAATTCTTCTCTCCACCTAAAGGGCTTAGGTGTTCTATAATCTTCTCTTTTTAGTGCCCCAACCTGCTGTGACAGAGCTGAAAGTATTATGTTTATTCTCCCTGGCACAGTCATTTTAGATAAGGATGTTACTCTCACCATGTGCAAAGAAGGCAGGGTAAAATAGGAGTAACTATGACATATTCCAAATAAACAAAGATAGCCTGGTACCAGCTCTCGTGTTTATAGAAAATCAAACCATTTATGCCACAAACCAAATCAGGAATTGCTGTACAAGTTCTTATGCTCTTGCATCTGGATGGTGGTAATGCCCAACTCCATTGCCTCCTAAACTCCACAATGGCACCCTTTAGGGGCACTCTACGTGCTGCAGCATGTTTCATCAAGGGCCTGAAGACATACATGATCATATACCCCCCTCCTGTTGAAACATCATTGTCACCTGTTGACAGACCAAACCATTTTGAAAACCAACTGCATCTTTTACGAAGCTATTACTATCAGCATCACCACTTATCTCGTAGACAAACTCACCATGTCTGGTGGACCTCAGCATGCACACAGTCAGGACATCATTAGACGGTAGACTAAGAAGTGGAAAAGATTAAAAACAAGACAGCAGCTGTTTTCCATCTAGGCATGCAGAATCTGAAAAAACATCCTTGTATCTATCAGAACTGCCCCAGTGCTGCTCTAATTTATGAAACATTTGAAGACTCACCTCTCTAAAGAACACTACATCACAATGAATTAATGTTATTCCTGTCAGCTTTCCCTCACACTTTGTGCCTTTGGAGTCCACTTTTTGCTGAGATTCATTTTTGTTGGCTCTAGGATGCTAACCAGTGATACTTGTGCTCTCTCCTTTAAACATGGTAAAATTGGCTTACACCTGACTGACATATTTAATTTAGTTAAAAGTATCTAGAAAAGTGGTATACCTCTACACCTTTTGAGACACCCATGGAAGTAGCTCCTTAAAACATGTCCTAGGTCTGCCATTGCATCCTGAATGCAGTTTAGTACTGTAAATTCAACATGACAACATAACCCGCTTGCAAAGCCTTACTCTCCAATTTTATTGCATATGTCACAGCTAAGGTAGGCCCTAGGTAACCCATAGGGTACGGTGCATTGCAACTAAAAGGTTGAACAGGTACTTTTAAGTTTTACCTGTCCTCGTAGTGAAGACCCCTAAATTAATTTTACACTGCTGTGAGACTTACCTCTCCCGTATGATAACATTGGGTTGCTCTATTAAATTTAGTGAGTTCTAACTACTGATTAGAAAGAGGGAAGCATTTTGTGTTTGGTGTAAGGGAAATTGTATTTAAAAATATTTAATGATACTTTTAGAAGTTGGCATTTTCCTGCCCCAACTTGTTGGTGCCTGCAGCCTGTTACTGGGTGGCATGACTGTGTGTAGTTGGGAGTTGGACTTAGTGTTTTCCTCCCAGACATCCACACAATACAAATTAGGTGTGCCTGGATGGTCCATTAACTGGCAGGATGGAGAGCGGAGCTTGGCACAGCCCCACTTGCAACTGAATAGGCTGCGTTCTGCCTTCACACAAATTACGTATCACCCCAGAATTGTTCATGACGCCATCTTGCAGCCAGAGCAGCGGAAGCAGGAAACTTCAAGCATTGCAAAGGTAATTCTCCAGAAATTGCTCCTACATCCATGGGGGCACCAGATTATTAAAATAGCATCCTCAGACCCACTCTTCAGTTCACTTTCTGGCACTGCAGAAGGACTCCCAGAGGACTGTCTGCTACTGTCACTTGCTATGTACTTCAGAAGACTGCCTTGCTGCACCTGGAAGGACTGCTTTTCTGTCTGAAGTCTGCCTTGATCACTTAGTGGCCTGCCCTGCTTTTTGAGCCCTGTCCTACCCAACCCAGGTCTACTCGAGTGACTTCAATTGCTAGCTAGCTGGCCTCATTGTCAGACCCTCAGGGACAGAAAAGGCTCCTACCATCTTGAACCCACTCCTAGACCCAGCCTGAGTGAGTCCTAATCCCCCCAAGTTGTGCCACTCCAGTCCTGGACCCTTAGTGATGCTACAAAAGAAAGCTAACATCAAAAACCTGGCACTTAAGCAATTCTTGGCTAAAAAACGCTCTGAGAACTGAGAGGACGGCGGCACCAACCTGCTCGTCTTTCTTCCCAAGGTGTATTATCAGTCAGCCTGAATTCACAGAAGCTCATGTGATGTTTTTCTCTGCAACAGCAAATCCTTTTCAGTAATCCTTAACTAAAGGGGTATCTGGCCTCACTGAACTCGCGTCAGCTGTCGGCTCCTGCTTCGTCCTGCTGGTGAATTTAACTTAAAAAAACAGACTCGTTGAACACAGAAATCTTCGCTGCCACTTCGTCCAGCAACTGCCCGACCACAATGCTCCCTCCTCTGACACCACCTGTAGTGTTGCCCCCTGAACTTTACCCTCTCAGAAAAAAAATTCTCAGAATTTTTGTTTCGGTCCGAAGGTAAGCACTGACTGGGCCTAATCAACTGTTTGTACTCGATCCACACTCCATAGCGTTTGGCCATATTTTTCGACTGTGACCCTATGTAGCATGAATAGACGTCTGCAGTTGGCGCTTTTATCTTTTAGGCCCTAGTTTTTACCTTAAACTTTAAAAATGTATAACTCTGGTTCTTCAAATTGGATTTTTGTCTTTTTAGTGTTCAAAGTTTATTAAAATGTACTCAATTTTTCTAACCTAGTGTGAGATGTTTTTTGTTTTGTGTTTTCACTTTATTACTGTTTTTGTGCTCCATAAATCCTTTATACATTGCCTCTAAATTAAGCTGACTGCTTTAGTGTCAAGCCATCAGAGGGTTAAGCATATGTCAATTTAGTGACTTCTGTGGTTCACCCTGACAGAGATAAAGGCTGTTGCTTGAGCAAGGTTAAATCCCTACTCAACCGATAACACAATTTTTTGCAATTAACCACTAACAAACCTGTTTCCTCTCCCCTTACCTGTTGCCTTCTTGCTTTTCATAGAGCATCACAGCACTTTGCTGCCTTTATGCTAGGTTTTCAGTTTAGGAATACCATATACATGCTCATTTCTCCGTGTAGCCATTCGTGGCTGGTTTCTGAGGGGCATGCAAGAATCACAGCTGGAGTTCAAAGATTTCAGCAGGCTATAGGAGGGATAACTCAGCTTGAGCACCAGAGTTTTAAAACACTGGGGGAATACAGGGCAATGCACACTTATTGATGAACACAAACCGAGCCCCATCACAGGTTCCTGAAAAGATTGAAGTGTTCCTGCCTTTGGTATAAGATGCTGACCAGCAGCCAATCTCCACTTCTGCAAGCACCACTGCCTGTGAGACTGAAGTGCTAAGCTATCAATTACCATTACATGAATTTCTCTTAATTCAAAATGAAAAGTATTTATTTGACCACACCTGCAAAAATGATTAGCTGAAACTGACAGTCGAAAGCAAGGAAGTCAGTTGAAGGATCTTGATCTTTGAGAGCCAGAAGGCTCTGTCCTTATATAAAAAAACAATCTTTGTCAGATGCTATCATGAAGGCTTCATGCCTAGATGATTTTCTGAATAACTGTAACTTGTAAAGATTGCTCTGCCTTGTTCTCTTGATATTTGTAACTCTTTTGTTTAGTATCTCATGCAGCATGGCAGTCCCTCTCTGCATTTTCTTTCAAGCGTTCTCTGTGCTCTTCCTCTCCAATATTTGCAGACCTTATATCTTGCCTTTAGGTATCCCCAATAATCTTTGCTTTTCGTCTTACCTTTCACTTCGCTTGGTCAAAGTTCATTAGTTGGGCACCATCCCCAGAAACAAGTGACTCCAGGTTTCCTAGTGAATATTATTTCCCTCATCACTATGAATACCATTTAAATTTATATTGCTCTAAAACTCACATGCACCTAAGCACTTGTGGGAACAAATAGTAAGTCTAATCTCACCTCCCTATAAAAGAGTGATTATTCGCATCTCTCTAAAAGTTGACTGGCTGCTTACCCCAAGGTCTTCCATCAGTGTGTTCCACAGTGTACGTGCATGTGTGCCAAAAGCAGGTCATCCCCTTATACTCTTCTTGATTGAAACAGTGAATTCACTTGACACTCAAACAATCTCTGCTTCAGTGATATTGCTAGATGCTGACTAAGGATTCAGGGCCTCATTACAAGTTTGGTGGGAGGCAGAGGCCGCACGCCAAACTCGTTAGGTCGGAAGACCGCCGGTTCGGTCTTCCACCTGCTGGCCGTGCCGGCAGTCAGACCGTGGCATTTTCACCATGGTCATATTATGGCTGTCAGACCACCGCATTGGTGGCGGTCCGGCTGTCATCGTACCGCCAGACTCATAATGAGGGACTCGGGCTGGTCAATTTAGACTCACTGCATGCATTGTTTACACATATAGATTTTCCTTTTTGGCTCACCAGCTTTTGCCACGTTCTCGAAGGATGCAAGTGCCTCTTACAAACATATCTGTTTACCACTGATTTGGTTTCTGTTTATGAGCATCCCATGCTTTTCATACTGCTATATTTATTTGGAAAGTGCAGAGTTAATTTATGAGTTTTGTTTGGGCTGGATGCTACACATGTATACAAACACAGATGCTTACATCTTGTAGGTATAAATTAGACTTTTCAGACCCCTTTCTTAGTCTGAATTACTTTTTCGGATTAACTCCTTAGCTGCTGGACCTTTCCCCCGCACTCCCTTCCATGCTGAGCCCTTTTTAGCTATTTGGGATGGTTCGTGCTTAGGCCTTCATAACTTTTTGTCCACATAATCTATCCACGCCAAATTTGTGTTACCAGAGTTTGTGGGCTCCCCTGGAGGAGACAAAGAAATTAGCCAAAATGTAGCTAAAATTCAGTTTTTTTCAGAAAAATTGGAAAAAAGGGCTGCAGAAAAAAGCATGTGTTTTTTTCGCTGAAAATGGCATTAACAAAGGCTTTGTGGTGTTAAAATCACCATCCTCCAACCTTTTAGGAACAGGCAGACTTGAACCAGAAAACCACATTTTCCAAAACAATTTTGGCATTTTACTGGGACATACCCCATTTTTACTATTTTTGTGCTTTCAGACTCCTACAGAAAGGGATGTAAAACCAATGCTAGATCATGAACAGCTAAACATTTCTGAAAAGTAGACAACATTCTGAATTCAGCAAGGGGTCCTTTGTGTAGATCCCTCAAGGTTTTCTTACAGAAAGTAACAGCTAAAACAAAAAAATATTGAAATTGAGGTGAAAAAAAGAGCCATTTCTGTCAATGTTTTCTTCTATAACTTTTTCCAGCTATAGCAGATTATTTAAAAAAATATATTGTTACGTCTGCTGGACACTTCTGGTTGCAGGGATACATAGTGCTTATAGGTTCATCAAAAACCCTAAATACCCAGAGCCAATAAATAAGCTGCACCTTGCAATGGGTTTTTATTGTATACCAGGAATACAGCAATTTATTTGGTGAAATATAAAGAGTCAAAAAAAGGTGTCAAGAAACCCTTTGTATTTCCAACATGGGCACAAGATACGGTGCTGAGAAGCAGTGGTTATTTGCACATCAATGAATTCCGGGGTCCCCATACTAGCATATGAATTACAGGGCATTTCTAAAATAGACTTCTTTTTTACACAGTCTTAAATTTGGAAGGAACAAATGTAGAGAAAGACAAGGGGCAATAACACTTATTCAGCTATTCTGTGCCTCCCCATGTCTCTCGATAAAAATGCTACCTCACTTGTGTGGGAAGAAGTACTGCTTGCGACAAGAAACGCAACATGGATACATCACAGGGAAACCTACAAAACATGTGCATTTTTGAAAGTAGGCACGTAGGGGAATCCAGGATGCGGTGACTTGTGGGACTCTTACCAGGTTCTGTTATCCAGAATCCTTTGCAAACCTCAAAATTTGGGAAAAAAACACTTTTCCCTCAGATTTTGGTGCTGAAAAGTCCTGGAATCTGAGAGAAGCCACAAACCTCCTTCCACCCAGCATTCCCCCAAGTCTCCCAGTAAAAATGGTACCTCACTTGTGAGAGTAGGTCTAGTGCCTGCAACAGGAAATGACCCAAAACACAACGTGGACACATCACATTTTCCAAAAGAAAACTGACCTGTTTTTTGCAAAGTGCCTAGCTGTGGTCTTTGGCCTCCAGCTCAGCCGTCACAAAGGGAAACCTAGCAAACCTATATATTTTTGAAAACTAGACATCTAGGGGAATATAGAACCGGGTGACTTGTGGGGCTCTCACAAGTTTCTGTTACCCAGAATCTTTTGTAAACCTTAAAATGTGGCAAAAAAAAAACTTTTTCATCACATTTCAGTGATGGAAAGTTCTGGGATCTGAGAGGAACCACAAATTTCCTTCCACCCAACATTGCCCCAAGTCTCCCAATAAAAATTGTACCTCACTTGTGTTGGTAGGCTTAGTGCCCGTGAAATGAAACACCCCAAAACGCATCATGGACACATCCAATTTTTACATTGACAACTGACGTGTTTTTTGGAAAGTGCCTAGCTGTGAATTTTGGACTCTAGCTTAGCCAGTACCAAGGAAATCCTACCAAACCTATGCATTTTTAAAAACGAGACACCTAGGGGAACCCAGGATGGGGTAACTTGTGGCACTCTCACCAGGTTCTGTTACCCAGAATCCTTTTCAAACCTCATCATTTGGCAAAAAATCACTTTTTCCTTACATTTCAGTGATAGAAAGTTCTGGAATCTGAGAGTAGTCACAAATGTCCTTCCACCCAGCATTCCCCCAAGTCTCCTAATAAAAATGGTACCTCACTTGTGTGGGTAGGTCTAGTGCCTGTGTCAGGTATGGATCACACAACGGTCAATGTTAGCCCTTACATGTGGGCAACTGTTTACCCTGGGGTGATCCATTCCTGACGCAGGCCCTAGGCACAGGCACTCAAGTGGGGTAGCGTTTTTATCAGGACTGGTGGGGAAGCACTGGGTGGTAGGAAGTTTGTGGATCCCAGCATATTCCTGTAGTTTATGTGACATAAATGCAAGACAAAATTGAGTTTTTATTCAACATTTCACCTTTGCAGGGTTTTCTGGGTAAGAACACTTTGGGGAACCCACACAAGTCACACCTCAGTGGACTTCCCCGGGTGTTTAGTTTCCAGAAATGTCTGGGTTTGGAAGGTTTCCCTATATGGCCGCCGAGCCTTGGACCAAAAACTCAGGTTCCTACCTTACAAAACCAGGTTGTTTTGTGATAGATAATTTTGATGTCTCCACAATACTATTTGGTTGGTGGAATTTTGGGCTGAACTAAATTCAGAGCTCCCAAGAGAGCACTCTCTCTGTGCTTGCTGCCACATGCACCTGCTCTCTGGGTTCGGCTAAATTGCTATTGTTCCGCTGCACAGACTGTGCTTGCGAAGGGACATGACTGTCCTCATCACCAACCTCAGAACCACTGGAAGAGGAGTTGTCGGAAAAATCACTCCCAGAGTCTGCTCCATTGTCCTATCCCTCAGATGCTGTCTCAGTATCTGCTGTCTCATTCTCTGATCCTACGTCAGAGCTGTCCTCTATAACCCAAGTAACGGCTTGAAGATCAGTCATCCAACGAGATGCCATCTCTGCTACTGGCTAAACTCTCGCTCTAAAACACTAGCCTACGTAGACAGTCACAAAATTTCTGGTGGGTGTGTGTGTGATGCATGCAACAGTAAAGGTCAGTCACCTTACCTTCGCTTCTTCCTTCAATCAGCACGTTCTCTCAAGACACTCCAAAAACAAAAAAGACAGACTAATACTTCATCTTGTCACATACCAATCGTTACAGTCTTTAGTGCATCTGGCTCCCAGTCCAACAATCATTATTGGTGCTCCCACTCCCATTACTTTCTCCTCGGCTTCCCTCACTACCACCCAGCAAAAGTGTCCTTCATCTCTCCATAGCCCCCTTTGCACATACATTTAATTTACGTTATAGTACAGGTAATGGCTGGCTTTACTAATCCACTCACCTATTTACATAAAATACAGATTTGATCTTTCGGCACTACTTTATGGCATCAAAACTGGCATTAGGCAAAATTCAGATCTTTTTGTGGCAGAAACATAGTCAGAAGAGTTACTTGACTTTTTACTTGCTGCCTAAAAGCTACAGTTGAAACGCATCAGTTGAAGTATATGCATTGCTTTGAAGACACAAGCTGCAACTGCAAGAAAACTTGTGGTGTATATATATATATATATATATATATATATATAAATATATATAAATCCTATATATAAACCACACACACATTGACAAAATTGCTCTCTCTCTCTCTCTCTCTCTCTCTCTCTATATATATATATATATATATAGAGAGAGAGAGAGAGAGCACTTTTGTCAATGTGAATATATGCACAATGTGTTATATATATATAACGGGTCCGTTTTCAGAGGGGGCCAACCACCCCAAGTGAAATCCCTGGTGTCTAGTGGGGTTTCAGGAAGGCCTTGTTTGACAGGGAAGAATCTCCCCTTTTAAATGAGGCTTTCCTGAATGGTGGGAAGGCCCGTTTGGGCCTGTTTTCCCCACCGGAGCAAGAAACGGTCTTACCTCTGCTTCTTGCTCCAGTGGGGAAAACAGATTGTGACTTCCGCGTGTCACAAACGGGTGGGTGGGGGGTGTGGGGGAAGACACAGAAGCTCTGTGTCTCCAGATGAAGAGTGAAATAAAAAAAAAACCTCCGGTGCAATGCACTGGAGGATTTTTTAACCCGCTCCCTGGTGTCGACCACTGGTCATTATCCGCACCAGACTAATGAGGTTAAATACACAGATTGCACTGCTTGAATGATTTGCCATTGTTGGATTTGCTTCTGCATTACGATATTCCAAATCTATCCGGGTTTTAATTTATTATTCCACTGAGCTAAAAAAACAGTTCAATATAGTATGTTGCTGACTTATTCTCCGCCGTACTGTTTTGCATGAAGTTTGAGACTATATGCATTATGTCTCCAATATAAATATCATTGTAGTCTCAATGCTGTGTATACCTGATTATTTTATTGTATTTTAACGTTTTTTGAACAGTGAATAATCTGGGTATTGAGCACTTATATGCTGCTTTGGCCAGTCTGGGACTTGATCCTCAACTACAGTTCTGTGTTAAGGAACACTTGAGCAGGAATGTGAGCTTATCATAATGGTTTGATGTTTTGTTGCTTTTCTCATTTCGCATGTGCTCTGATTAAGTACATTGTATGCAGTTTTTAGGTCTTGAAACAGGCAGTTTTATTTTTGTGTTGTGGGACCTCTTGTCATCAATAAGCCAAAAAGAATTCTGAAGAAGTATAGAGGGGGTGTCCTTTGGGTCAGTCCTCTTCCACCATTTAATGTTTTTTTATTGTTTGCCTTTGCTTGTATAGACTATCTGTCAGATCCATGGCATTTGGACAATTGATATATTGTCCAATTGGCCAACTTTTTGTTCCCATTTGATTGTGATGATGGGACAAAGTTGCTAAATTTCTTGTGCTTTTTTATATATTTACTTGATTGGAACAGTTACAATTTAATTGCCAATTTACAACATCAAACTAGCTGACTAAGTCTGTCATAAAATAAAGGTAAAATGCTATTCACTAATCACCCTAGTGGATCCCTTTTGTTTTAGTTTGCTGTCATGGAAACAATTTCAATTTACATCCTAATTCTTTCACAAAATTAACATGGGAGGTCACAGGTTTTATCGAAGAGTAAAATAAATACTAAGGGCCTAATTTCGTACGTTTCATGCAAGGGTGCAAGGGTGCCTGTGTTACAAGGAGAATTGATTTTGTGCAGGAAGGGACACCTTCCTTCACAAAAGCAATCCTTCAAGGCATTTTCCAAAGAAGGAAAAAAAAACGTTATGCCATCTTCGTTCAGACGTACTGATTTCACGGAATCCCAGGTTTACAAACATTTTTAATATGGGATTGCATGAATTCCGAGGGTGAATGCTTGGGAACGCCCTCTTCCACCCATTGAACGCCTCTCAGAATGAAACGTAATGCAGTGCACACAAAGCAACAAGTCACTGCATAGCTATTTTTTTATTTTTACAAAGCCTTGCAAGGAGGTGCAAATCGGCCCTTGCGTGGCTTTGCAACTATCTACTAGCATTTTGCATCATGGATGCACCAAAAAAGTGGTGCAACCATGAAGCAAAATGTTACTAAATCTAGCCCTGCACTCTTGCGAAAAATATTTACTGTGTCATATTTTCAAGTGTATTTCTTTTAAGTTCTTTATTTTTCAGAGCAAAATTCATGTTCTGCCTCTGTTTCATAACATTCTTCTTTGAGGACACAGCATAACTCAGCTAATGCAATAACTATAACAAAAAGGTCCCTTTTTAGATTTTTATTATTATTATTATTATTATTATTATTTCCATTTTTTGTGTTATTATAATGATGATTTGTATTATTACAAACATTGGTAATAAGAAAAGCACCTATGTACAGTTGCATTAATAATCGTGGCACAAACTGAGAAAATTATTTTCTGCACTCTTGAATGTCAAATTTGGGATGATGCTTGAGACAAATTCAGTTTGGCCACGGAGTAAGCTTTTTTTTAAGTGTCTGTGATTCTCCGTGTTTGTGAAAAAAGGTTAAGCAGTGTTTCACCAATTCATTTTCTTGGTTTTGCTCTGGTGCAAGAAAGACTTTTAACATAATACTTTTTTTCTCAACTTCAAGTAGGTACTGAACAAGCAGCTGACTAGTGAAAGGTTATTTGCTCTGTGTTTTGAGCAAAGTGCCAATTTCCTGTCATATATCCTGTCTGAGATTCTGTAATATGTCCTTTGCACCTTTTTGAATTGTGAATCACGCACGTTTTGTCTAACTAACCAGCTTACTATCTGAATTCCACATTGTTACTTTTAAAACTTGTAAACCTATATAGGCTAAATGATAATCATTCACTACTAGTAAGAAGTGCTATTTCAGCTGTCTTTTAGCTGCAACAGATGATCAAATTATTTGATCAAATTATTTCATTTTCTGCGAGGGAGTTCACATGCAGTAGAAAATGTGCCCGTTTAATCTGAGAGCGAACACAACTAGAATTCAGAATTACTGTGATGGTAACCTCTAAAATGCATTTAGGTCTTAGGAGAAAACAGCTCTTAGAAAGATTGTATTACTATATTTATAATTAGGGAGATAATTCATCCCTTTTAGAATGAGAAACATGCTTCCATGTCCCAACTATGATCTGGCCATCTTGTTGCAGTAAAGTGCCAATATAAAAGAAGGGATGTGTTTGTAAACTGTGATGCCACATTGTGAGGAAATGGCTACTTGCATACTAGGTGCTGGCCTAATGACTCTGAGAGTGCACTAAGGCCTAATAACTAAACCTCAGTGCCAATGCTCTTACAAGTGTATGTTTAATCGACTTATACCCAATTGAAATGTTAACCTACCTTTAAGTACCTATTATATGGTTCCAGGGGTACCCAGCTTGTAGGCTGAAGTGTCCCTCATGGACTGAAGCACTTATTGTGCCACCAAGATTGTGGTAAAGTAAAACATGTCTCCCGGCCAGCCACTGCAGACTGGTTGAGCACATTTAAACTGCTAACTCGACTTTGCCATTAAGACCAATGACAAAGTACGGACATTCCTTTTTAATATATATCAGTCATCCCTATGATAGGCTGGTCAAGCTCTTTGCCAGGGTACTGTATAATAAAAAGTAGGAGGTGTTTTAATATGTCCTAACAGTAAAAACCCCAAATTTACCATTTTACAGTGGAAAGGCTAGTAGCCCCATTGGCAGGTATAGGGTGACACGTTGCTCTCTCAACTGTGCTAACTTCTGAAAGGGACTACTGAAGCTGGTACTTCAAGGTATCAAAAGAATCTGTCCATTAAATCAGACTTGATGCCAAAGTCAAATATAAAATAACTTTGGAGTAAAAGGCAGCTTTAGAAAGTTACCAGTTTGTTGCCCTTGTCTTCTACTAGCTATTTACAGTTGCTGGCAACAAGACAGCTTTCTGCCCTCCTGGGGAGACATATGAATGAGTCCCAGGAAAGGACACAATAAAGGCCTACCATTGGAAGAGGTGTTACCACCTCCAGACAGGAAGCCCAAACAGAGTGTGAGACTGAAAGGCAAGCTTGAAAGGGGAAGCAGGCTTTGAAGATCAAATAGTGGACACACACTAAAGAGTCCTTTATTCTTGATTCATTGTTTAATCATAGTCATAAGTTGCTTGCAGCCTGAACAAATTACATTTTCTGTAGCTGATGTCTTTCATTAACATAGTACTCTAAATTATGTTTTATAATTCAGACCGAAGACAACAATAGTAATCTCCATTTGAGGGATTAACAGTGCTGTACTTCTGTGTTCTTCGGTCGAGAATTTTTACTTAACGTAAATGGTGTATGGACCTCTCCCACCTCTACATGTACTCCTGTTAGGGTATCTATGCCCTATTCTAAGGGGCGGCTCTTCCATTAGGGCGGAGGAGCGTCACACCCCTGCCAGAAGCGGCAGTTGCAAACCTTTGAAAGAAAAGGATAATAACTTTGTTTATTATCCTTTTCTTTTGAAGGGGCGAAGTCATGAGGGTGACGAGCAGCGAGGGGGAGTGCTCAGCACTTCCCCTCACAGGATGTGTATGTTTGGCCTGTGCTGTAGTCTGCTTTGAGCAGCATCAGGATTGGCTGCAGAGCAGGCTGGGAGTCTGTGCCTGCAGCAAGACGGGAGAGGAGTGGCGCGGGCACGGCGAGGAATGAGGTAAATGTTTTATTTTTTAAATGTATTTTAATGTTTATTTCTTGCACACCCCCACCCCCTCCAAGCCCCGTGAGCTGCTCCTGCCTACTCTACCTTCTGTCCCTACCTTCCTAAGCAGATAATGCAGCACAAGCCAACACAGTTTTTCCATTTCCCTCTCACTGTAGTTGACCTGACAACTGCCTTCCCTGCTCCCACAAGGCGTCACTCGAATGAAACCTTAGCACAAAACCAAAGCACCCAAAACAATGAAAAAAGGACAGAAGCAGATTTACAAAGTTCACAGAACATTAGAAACTTGGCTCATACACATATACAAACAGAACGCACAGACTCTAGCACTGACTAAAATAAGACACACAAACAAGAAAAAAACAACAACAAACAGTCCTCAGAAATATTCAAAAACACACATCTGCTCCTGAAACACTCCTCTCAATTCTTCTATACCAGTAGTTCTTAGCCAGTGGTCTGGGGGGTGGGCTTGGGGTCCCTGAAACCTACTCAAGGGTACACAACTGCTTAGGAAATTAAATAATATTAACAGATCAATAAAGTGGATCTAATTAAAACAGCAAATGTAAAATTGCACTTTTTAAAATGTCTGTAAAATGTGAAATAATTTGAAATTTGATGCAAAAAAATTGGTTTCTCAGATTGATTCATGGGAGCAGTGCACGTGCATCAAATAGAATACAGCATGGATATTGAGTGGTCTCAATTGAATGTAGAAAAGTTCCAACCTTCCCATTAAAGTTAAAATGTTGATTTGTTTTTTTTTAAATGTGTGTGAGTTACATAAAATATTTCATCATTTGTGTATTTACTGGATGAATGCTTGTTTCTTGTGTATTTTTTTGTGGTTTAAATGTTCAAAATATTTAAGCTGGGTCCTTGGCTTCCAGTAACAACTCAGTTGGGATTCCTGGATTCCGAAAATGATTTAGTGGGGATTCATGGTTTTCAATAATGATTAAGCTGGAAGTTTTTTTACAAAACCAACCTGGACCTGATATAGATTGTGGCATTATTACATGGTGAGACCTCACAGCCACACCATATAATAATCCACTTTGCTACATTCCTGTGTCGCTATAATTTCCTGCACAACTCAATCCTTTCAGCTTCTGCTTCTGCATGATAGCATTTAAGTTTTTTTACGCTCTCTCACTTGCCCCCTTATATTGCGTGGACACAGTCTCCATTGCGCAGATTATAGAATGAGCATTCTACACATTTTTCATCTATCCTCAAAAAAGATATATTCAACCGTTAGTAACTCCACAACTTCTTCCTCACATCATATAGGCTTGCTGTGCCTCTTTTTCTACCCACTATTTCATCATATGTTATTCCAGCCAGTCAGGAGGAGGTAAAAGCAGCCATAAGAAAGATATAGTGCCTCATTTATGAGGCCCTTGCGCCATATATACAAGGTGATGTTAAGCCACTTTTTGTGGCTTAACGCCACCTTGTAAGTACAGGCCCTTTACACGCATCACTTAGAATGAAAGGGGCATGCAATAGGTGTTGCTGTGGGCATTCTACCGCAACATCCATTGCATTTTGATGCTTCTCAGATTTACAAGAAATGGTGAACCTAAGGCAGTGCCAAAAACTAGCACCATCCCAGGGATGTTGCTAGCATGGCGCAACAAGGAGAAATACTTTTATTACGTGTTTTTGCTTTTTCTATGTGTGCTGCAGAATGCAACTAATTTCTCAAAAATAAATTTGCCAATAGGCCTCATATTAATAATACCAATATGTTTCTCACTTTTATTGATGGATACCAACCAACCTGGACCTGATATAGATTGTGGCATTATTACATGGTGAGACCTCACAGCCACACCATATAATAATCCACTTTGCTACATTCCTGTGTCGCTATAATTTCCTGCACAACTCAATCCTTTCAGCTTCTGCTTCTGCATGATAGCATTTAAGTTTTTTTACGCTCTCTCACTTGCCCCCTTATATTGCGTGGACACAGTCTCCATTGCGCAGATTATAGAATGAGCATTCTACACATTTTTCATCTATCCTCAAAAAAGATATATTCAACCGTTAGTAACTCCACAACTTCTTCCTCACATCATATAGGCTTGCTGTGCCTCTTTTTCTACCCACTATTTCATCATATGTTATTCCAGCCAGTCAGGAGGAGGTAAAAGCAGCCATAAGAAAGATATAGTGCCTCATTTATGAGGCCCTTGCGCCATATATACAAGGTGATGTTAAGC
Source organism: Pleurodeles waltl (assembly GCF_031143425.1). Taxonomy (NCBI): domain Eukaryota; kingdom Metazoa; phylum Chordata; class Amphibia; order Caudata; family Salamandridae; genus Pleurodeles; species Pleurodeles waltl. Next base: position 432,376,547 of record NC_090442.1, read on the forward strand.
CACTTTTTGTGCCTTAACGCCACCTTGTAAGTACAGGCCCTTTACACGCATCACTTAGAATGAAAGGGGCATGCAATAGGTGTTGCTGTGGGCATTCTACCGCAACATCCATTGCATTTTGATGCTTCTCAGATTTACAAGAAATGGTGAACCTAAGGCAGTGCCAAAAACTAGCACCATCCCAGGGATGTTGCTAGCATGGCGCAACAAGGAGAAATACTTTTATTACGTATTTTTGCTTTTTCTATGTGTGCTGCAGAATGCAACTAATTTCTCAAAAATAAATTTGCCAATAGGCCTCATATTAATAATACCAATATGTTTCTCACTTTTATTGATGGATACCAACCTACCCATATAAAAGAATCCATATGTGTTTGTAGACTGCATGATGTTGTTATTGGAGTTTAAACTACTGTATGAAATGAGAACCACTCCCACTACCTATAATCAATTCCATACAAGCATGTGTGTCCTATATGGATTCAGCAGAGTTATCATTAGGACTCAGACATCTCTGGAATTCTTCAAGTGTGTGAGAGAGTGACCTACTTCCTTCCTTCATTTTGGAGGCGATAATCTAATGTATTCAGTGGATGCCCATTTAAAAAATGAAGGAATGCTTTTCAGCATTGTTGGACGTGGCCCTCTCTGCCTGTTTTGCCTTCACTCACTTTACCAGTGCTGAAGTGCTTGTTCTCACTCCCAGAATGACACACTTAATTTACTTTTGAGCCCCTGGTAGATAGTACTACATGTACCCATGCTGTCAGAAGATTACCCATTAGGTCAAACTTCCACAGGAGCAGATGCCTTTTACCCAACTCCCTCCAACAGATGCGTGCTCAGACTTTAACTGATTATCTGAACCCGGCATCCGCTAGGGGGAAAGGGGAATGGGAATAGAAAAAGAGAGACTGCCTCCAAATCCAGTTCCAGCCTCTGTTTCCCACTTGAAGATAGGATATTCAGTGTGTGTATCTGAAAACCTGCACCTTTCTTCTTATTGGGATTTCTTTAAAGGAAGGACCTGCAGTCGTGTTTTAAGAGCATAGATAAGTACATTTCTACTGTGCATCCAACTGTTCAGTCATTCACCCAATTCTATTGTTCTCCTAACCTGGATCTTTTGAGAGACTAGCCTTTCTCTAAGAGAACAATGTTAACTTAATATCTTCTTTTCTCCAGGAGTCAGAGGTTTCCAAGGTTCTCTGGAGAACAGTTAAAAAGTTCACAAATGTACAAACTACTAATGTCTTTTACTGGAAACAAAAACTTCTTCTCAAGGATCAGCTTTCTCAATCACAGTCTCTAGGAATTAGTTTGAGCACTGAGGTTTGTCTCTAAGACTGACAAGTCTGCAAAGCAAGAGTTGTTGAATATAAATGTACTTATATATATTGGCAAGTCTGGAAATCATACAAAAGGATTCCTTCTTGCAGTTGCTTGAAGTTCTGCTAAGCCAAAACAAATTCTCCTCAGAAAGCCGATAGCCAGTTGTTGGAAGATGGAAACAATTCAGCTTCTTCAAAAGAGGAAAAAGTAGCTGGTGAGCACACCATAACAAGAAAAAAAAATACTCAAAACTGTAAGAATTCTCTATGAAATGAAGCTCCTCAGGAACACTGCTCATTCTCCTCAGGATGACTGTTGAAGTGCAATGCTCCCAAAGAGAAACAGCTGGAGGGAAGCTTCAGCACAAGACTAAGGTAGAAACACTAGACTGCTGACCTCACAAGGATTTGCGGCCACCATCTTGAGTGGCAGTTAAACCTGAAGAAGCTAGTTCTAAGAACAGCCTCTGCAAGAGCCACCGGGAGAGAGGACGCTGCTGCAACCAACGTGGGAACAAGGAAAAGGGGAATCATTTTTGCTGAGGGAAGAACTTAACAACACTGGCAATAGTTTTCCTGATACATGCCCTGTAAAATAAATACTATGAGTGGGCATACGCCACTCACTGTGCCAATCACTAAAGTTACCTTTTAAATCATATCTCAGGCCTGCCACTTCAGCCTGTAGTGGAGTCTTAAACTGACATTTCGACCTGGCAAAATATATATTTTTCCAGGCCTAAACCGTCCTTTTTAAACCTTATAAGCTACCACTAAGATAGGCCTTACCTGATCCTAGCGCAGGATGAATGGTATTTAAAATATAGGACATGTGTGCTTCCGTTTTACATGTCCTGGCAGTGAAAAACTCCTCCACTAATTTTTCACTGTGGTAAGGCATATCACTTCCATTGACTAACATTTGATTACATTATTACATTTAATAAGTGCTAACTTTGAATTGGGAGTAGTTAAAGATACGTTATTAAATGCAAATATTTGTAATTTAAAATCCTCTTTAGTCATAAGTTGGATTTTGAGTCACAATTCTGAAGATGCCACTTTTAGAAAGTTGCCATTCTCCTGCGACAACCATTTGTGCCTTCTGACAGTATCCTAGGTTACATAATGACTTTGCTGTTGAGGTTTGTGTATTCCTCCCAGACAGGGACCCAAAGAGTAATAATTGTAGACAGGTTGGGCCATCCTGCCAGAATGTCTGGTGGCAGAGCTGTACCTGACCCTGCTTACACTTCAAAGGGCTTTTCCTCCAGCACGCAAACGTGAACCTGACAGCAGCCTTTTGTCATCCCCAGACAGTTTGGAGCCTTGAGATGGGAAGTAGAACAACTTTCCAGACCCAGATTTTGGGGTAGAACAGGGTGTCCCTTCACATAAACACTGACCACAAAAAACACTCTTCAGAACTCTGCTGGACCTGCCGTTCTACCAGATGTCTGTCCTGCGAGAAAGATTGGACATGCAAACTTGAGCCTTTATTGAACTAATAACAGTCAAAAATGGGGTATTACAAGGACATCCAGAAGCCAATGGAGAACAAGAGTGGATACAGCTAGATGTATCTAACAGCTCATAGGACAACACATTTCGCTGTGATTATTTTTTGGTGTGTTCCTTTATAGTGTCCAATACTTTTTAAATTTTAAATTAGAAACTCAGTTCCATATGCGCTTATGTGCATATTGGACTGATTTGTGAGTCCTGAACTCTAGAACCCCCAAAGTGACTCACTAAGAAGGCAGAGACAAAACCCCTTCACCTTCCAGGGTAGTCAATTGCTGAAGAAGTTGTTCTGTTTGCAGAGCAATAATAGGATGAATCCCAGGCTATTTGAGGCAACAATCATGCACAGTTTGAGACCCAGTGGTCTCTTGCTACCCCTAATGTGTTCAAAAGAGAGTCTAACAAAGCCAGAAAATAAAGAAAAATATTTCCATGCAGAAACAACATTGAACATCTATTTATATGAACTTCTAAAATGAGCATGTCTCTGGGCCTAACTCTCTCTCACGCTGTTGGGCCCCCGAATAGCTGTGACCCAGCACCTTCACCCTCGGATGCCTTCTGCCTTCTCCTTACTTCTGCCTCTCTCTCACCTCTTTGTCCTATTTTTCTTTGTTCCTCAGTCTCCTATTGGCTTTTTGCCTCGTGCCTCAATCCCCTCTCTTCTTCTCTTGCCATTTTTGCCTCATTCCTCAGGTTCCTCTTGGCCTCCTCTTGACCTCTTTCACCCCATTCCTTTGTCTCCTCTTGGCCTCTTTTTTCTCCTTCATGAATCTCTTCTTTTGCCTTTCTCGTTAATATATTTGTAGTGTCTCTTTGCCTCTTTCTTTTGCCGTTATCCCAGTTTCATGCTCTCCCCCATTTCTGCTGCCACTCTTGCCTCTTGCCTTTCTTGCCTCCAGTTAGCCCTGCCCACTGCTATCCAGCACTCTACCCATCTCCCAGCACCTACTTAATGGAGTAGATAGTGCAAGCAAACCACCTGCATACCAAAGGCAAGCCCGTCTTTGCATGGACCGTGCCTAGTCCAAGGAACCCCGGTCCCCTGCCTCTCCACAGCTACACTACTGCTGAACTCCATACCCTAGACTATGGCCACCTCAGCAAACACTACTGCCATGCCTCACTAAACTCTATGGTAGAGCCATTCACCTGCACTCACTGCACCTTCACCTGTAACAACAACTCACCCATCAGCGCACTGCTCATCGTTAAACATACTGCAACAGCACCACAGCATCTCACCTGCATCCTCCTCAACACATGCTCGCCCTGCAAGCATGCCACTGAGGTTTGGGATCTCATCACCACCCTCACCCCCAACGTTGTCTTCCTTACAGAGACATGGCTCAACACCTTCATCCGCCACTGACATTGCCATAGCCACACCCACCACATACAAGATCACACACCAGAACCACATCAACAAACCTGAAAATGAGATTGCCATCATACACAAAGAAACCATCCAGTTCACCTCCATGATGGATAACACCATCCTCCCCATAAACACCTCAACTTCAAGCTCCAAACAGACAGTAAATCCACCATTAGAGACACCCTTGCCTACAGACCCCCAGGACAGAGCCCCAACTTCTGCACATCCTCACGAACTTTATCACCTCACTCACCATTGATGGCAAGGACTACATATTCCTCAGCAACTTAAACTTTTAACTTGATGACCTCAATGATTACAACACTGCCAACCTCCTCAACAGCATGAACAACATCTGTCTCACCCAACTCATCAACAGCCCCACTCACACAGGATATACACTGGACCCCATTTTCACCTCTAGCATTAGGGTGAAGTATAACCATGTCACCGAATCCTCCTGGGGACCGACCACTCCATCATTGACTTCAACATTTCCAGCCCTTGTGCCGCCACCCCTATGCCACTTAATGACTCCAACACAGCTGGAACAAAGTGTCAAAGACTCAATGGTCCAATCCACTCAACAAATACATCTCAAACACTGCCCAAACCTGGACCAAAGTGTCAAGAACTTCAGCACCCACAAGAGATCCACCACATAAGCCAACTGGTACACCAAATAACTTAGAACATCAAAATATGACTGCAAGAAAATGGAAAGAAGATGGCACTCAAGCAACAGCACCTCTGACAAGACCACCTTCAAAACTTCCTTACTATCTCTACCACCGGCTGCTGAGGGAGAATAGAAGCATGCCTTAGACGACCACATAAAATCCAGACCCAACCACAGCTAAGAACTCTTCAACATCATCAGGGAGTTTTCCAATCCAGCAGCCATAGAAAACAGAATCAACCCTTTACAAGAACTCTGCAACAGCCTCACCAACTTCTTCTACGACAAGATCACCACCATCTACAGAAATGTTGAACCCCAGCTTAGGGTCGTAATCTTAATTATATATTTGGGGGGCATAGCCCCCGAGCAATAAGAAAGTGTTCAGGGGAGGAGGGGCAGGATGAACGTGGTAGCATGTAAAAAAGTGTTCTACTAACTTTGATATTTTAAAGCAATTAGAAAATTAATATTAGCTTTTTTATGCTATTCTCCCAAGAGATGAATGTGGGTGACAATTGGTGTGTTTTCATATACATCAACATTAAACTAAACTTAAATGCATCTTTGCAAAAGAGGTATGAGAGTCTCTCTTGGGATTGATGGGAATGTTGCATATATACCATGATGGTCCAGTAAACTCATTAAGATGAAGATAGGTTTCCAGTTCATTTTGATTTCTTTGTTGGGTAGTATGGAACATCACAATTTCCACTCAATTAATTGAAATGGGATACCATTTAATTACATTTTACAGATGGTTTCAAGATTCTTCCCCAAAGGATTGTTTGGCAAGACTGTTGCCTATCACATATTTTAAAACATAATGGGTCAGTATTATTCATGAAAACTGGATAAATTAAAATATAACATTATTGGTTGGAATAGGTGTTAGTATATCAAGTAATGCAAGAGTAAAATATATACCATATGGTGTTTTTATAGCAAACTTAGCCACAAATGCACACTAGGTATGGTTTAGTATTGGCTCTGTGGGCATATGAACTTGATAGAGAAAATATTTGGAACAGATAGACATTAGTACAGCTCCCTGCTGGGGGCTCCAATGTATGTGCTAGGACCTAATCAGTGACTACAATAGGTCCAGTATCATGGCCAGTGGTTCATGGACCTTAGTGCAAGGTAAATTGCCCCCCTGGATGCAGTTTCAGTTAATAAATACAGCAAAAATTAGGGTTCTTTGGTCCCTCCATGCCTCTGGATCCCCTTGGTACTGCGCAAATGGAAGCAGCACCCCTCAATCGGTCTGTAAAACCTTACACTGACTGATCATTCCCAGTCCTCACACATCTCTACATATCTAGTGTAATGTCCAGCAACAGCCACAATTATTACTCGGATGAAAGATGATATTTATCAGTACATTACAGACCAATGGAAACGTCCGGAACAACGACTCCAGAACAACAATTATGTTGTTACCGCAAGCAGAACCACGCTTGCGTTAACAACGACTCCCTTTTTTTCTGCCTTAACCACACATGTGCTGAACAACGCACAGAGTAGGTTAAGGCAGAGAAAAAGGGAGAGTGCATTGGGAGAGGACGCAGTGAGGTAAGTGGAGCTGGAGCAGGGTTGGGTGGTGGATTAAGGGCTTGGGGTGGGTGGGGGAATTGTGGCAGTTTGGTTTTGTAGGGGAGGGGTGGGGGCTGTGATGGTTCTGGTTTTTAGGGGAAGGGGGATCAAGGCAGTTCTGTTTTTAGGGGCAAGGGTGGGGGATTGGGGTAGTTCTGTTTTTAGAGGCAGGGGTACTTTTGTTTTTGGGGGTGGGGTAGTTTGTTTTTTTGGGGTGGGGGATCAGGGTAGTTTGGTTTTGGGGGTTGGGAGGATTGGGTAGTTTGGTTTTTGGTGGTAGGGGATTCAGGGTAGTTTTGTTTTTGGGGGTGGGGTAGAGGGATTGGGTAGTTTGGTTTTTGGGGGTGGGGGATTGGGGTAGATTGGTTTTTGGGGGTGGGGTGGGGAGATCGGGGTAGTTTGGATTTTGGGGAGGGTCGGTATACTTTTGTTTCTGGGGTGGAGGATCAGGTAGTTTTGTTTTTGGTGGTGAGGTGGGGGGTCAGGGTAGTTTTGTTTTTGGGGTCGGGTGGAGTAGTTTTGTTTTTAAAGGTGGGGGTGGGAGGATTGGGGTTGTTAGGTTTTAAGGGGTGGGGGATCAGGGTAGTTTGGTATTTGGGGTGGTGGGATTGGGGTAGTTAGGTTTTTGGAGGTCAGGGATCGGGGTAATTTGGTTTTTGGGGTGGGGATTGGGGTAGTTTGTTTTTTGGGGGTGGGGTGGGGGATCGGGGTAGTTACGTTTTTAGGGGCAGGGGTGGGGGATCGGGATAATTTTGTTTTTTAGGGGCCGGTTGGGGTAGTTTGCTTTTTGGGGGTAGAGGGATACGGTAGTTTTGTTTTTAAGGGTGGGGTCTGGGGTCCGTTGTTTTTAGGGCAAGTGGGAGAGGTCGGGGAGGTTTTTAGGTCTCAGGGTGGGTGCGAAGTATCTGGGGTAGTTTTGTTTTGGGGGTGGGGTAGGAGTAGTTTTAGTATTAGGGGTGGGGTACTTCTGGGCCTTAGGGAAGTTGGAAGGTCTCATGCTAGACCCATGCATACCATTCCCACACATGCCTTTACTAGGCATGCTTTTACAATGAAAATCGTTGTAAAGACATGCGTGGTAAAGGCATTTGTGATAACAATTTGGTCGTTGTTCCGACTGCATTGTTCAGGCATGCATGGTTCCAGCATTCGTTGTTCTGTCATACATTCCAGACCAATATATGCAGATATGTAGAGTATGATACACTATTTATCACCATTGTTGAGGGAGGGGATGAACATAATGAACCACTCAAGGTTTCCTTGTGAGTCAGTACTGTCCCCATACTCACCAGTTCTAATAAATGGCAAATTAAATCACACACACACACACATACTCATTCTCTCACTCTTTGTTCTTATTGAGAAAGATGCTGGCATTCACAAGCAGAAGCAATCCATGTCCTTATTCCAGTTGATTTGTATATATATTTGAAAATGCAATAATTAGGACTCGAAACATCAACTTTTTAATGTATGATATATAAAAATTAACATACTTTACAATCAAAGCAAGCTTTTCCTTTTCGAAAGATAAACGCAATTTACTAAAGGAAAGCATATCAGTACGTGAAAAAGCAGAATTTTCTTCCTTCAAACAACAGTGTGTGAGTTTCATCAAGTGCACACATGTAATACTATGACATGTTTATATGTGGAAACAATTCATTCTTATACTGTGTCATGCAAAGGGATGCCCATAATGTAGCATGACCATCATTATACACAATAGAGACATCATTGAGCCTTGTGTAGCCATAGTATAAAAAACATTATCGGCAAGATACCTGGACCAACAATATACTATGGGAAGGCACTATCATGTCATGGATGCCCACAATATGACAAGAATTACCATCATTATGGTCAACATTCTAACAGGAGTGGTCATTGTTGGAAATGTGGTCTCTGGTTGGCAGTCAGTTTGCACTCTGTCCTAGCAGGGACCCTCACTCTAGTCAGGATAAGAGACACACACAACTAGGATAAGCGCTGCTCACCCCCTTGGTAGCTTGGCACAGCAGTCAGGCTTATCTCAGAGGCAATGTGTAACATATTTGAACCAAACACAGAGTAACACACTGAAAACACCACAAATGGACTCCACTCCAGTTTAGAAAAAATAGCCAATATTCATCTAAATCAAACAATAGCAAAATGACAAACATCTAACAAATACAAGCAAAGATATTAATTTTAAAGGCAAAAAAAGTCTTAATACATAGAAATCAATGTAAACATTGTTTTAGCACAAAGTACCTGGTAGACATCAAAAATACAGCCACACGGACGACTGTGCATTGGAAAAGCAAACCATGTGTTGAGTCCTTACTCACAAGTGAGTCCATGCGTTGATTCTTTCTCCCCCGTGCAAGCGATGCGTCAATTCTTTCCTCACAGGGAAGAGATGCATTGAGTTCCAGACAACCAGCTTCAGGTCTCTGCGGTGATGTTGCAGGTTTTGATGCCCCTGGACGATGTGTGGACAATCCGGACAGCTGTGGTGTAGGCTATGCATCAATTTTTCTGCCGTTCCGTGAGGATTTTCACCTTATATTTACCAGCTTCTCCGTTCACGGTCCCAGGAACTGGATGTGGCACCACTTGGCAGGGTATGGTTCTCAGCAAGAGATCCTAGGTGTAGGCAGATTAAGGCCCATATTTATACTTTTTTGCGCCGCATTTGCACCTCTTTTTGATGCAAAAAAGGTGCAAACTTACAAAATACAATTGTATTTTGCAAGTTTGCGCCATTTTTGCGTAAAAAATTACGCAATTGCGGCACAAAAAAAGTATAAATATGGGCATAAGTCCTGCTTACTGCCATGCTGACTGCCGCCAACATACTGCAAACGCGGCGGCATACAGCTACCCATATTATGACCCACACATAGCAATCAGTCACTATACAGCCACACACACAAGTCCGCCTGCCCAAATGTCAGTGATAAACTGGCGATAGCAAAACCCACACCATTACACCAACAGAACTACGCCCACGAATCACCGCGGCGGACATTCAACCGCAGTAAACCATTGGTGGTACATACCACCGCACTCAAACTACATACACACATACAAAACAACACTACATTGATCAATTTGAATAACACACAACTGAAACACATACACACACCACACCCACACACCCACAACACTATAAAACACACACACACATTACCCACATCCATTTACGACTAACACAATTGCAACTAGAGAGAGATACAGCAAGAGCACCCACACTACCAGAGACACAGAACACCATCACCCATACACCATCCACGCACCTCACAGCACACACCCCAACACATCACCCCACACACCCTCACACACACCACTCACACTACACCCATGGCACCACAAAGACACCCCACGTTCTCAGAGGAGGAGCTAAGGGTCATGGTGGAGGAAATTATCTGGGTAGAGCTCTTGGATTGTGGCCCTATCGAGTCTGTAGGTGAGGATAATGTGCCTGTCCCTATTGTTGCCAAGTCCACCAGAGGCCAGTACACGGGAGGATGCCTCCATCTCCTATTCATCCGCAGTGGTTGTAATCTAGGGGGCAAAACGATGAGCATCTGGTCAGTTTTCAACATTTCCTAAATGTACAGTGCATTGCATGTTGTGACGGAAACAGTATGTTGATGTTTAGCCCCAAAATGTGCCTATGTGTTCTGTGATGCAGTTAGGTGCCATTGCCTGCCCCCGCCAAAATGGCTGCCGCCTGTCCTGTGTGGATGGACAGGTGGAAATGAGGTAATGCCGCTGACATTGTGCGCCGTTGTGAGAGGCGGTCGAGTACCACCGTGCAACTCCTCATTGGTTAACATTGGGCCATATGGGTTACAGTAGCCAATGTGATGTACGTCAGCGGTGCCAGTACGCACTGCCACTGACGTGACTGACTTTTTTTCTATCTGTTCACTCACTTGCTACCTGACCTTCAACAGGAGAGGACGTACACTGCAAGTGCTGCTGTGACCTGTGTGGAACCAAGCATGGCTTGTGTCACTGGGGAAAGGGTCCCTGCCTTCACCGCTGTGGAGTTGGAGAGATGAGTGGATGGGGTCCTATCCCAGTACCGAATGCTGTATGGGCCTCCAGACCAACATGTCCCACACTCAACGTCGACGGAGAGGAAGTGCCAGCAACATCCAGTCCCCCCACAAAAGAGGGCCACAGTGATGAGAGCAGCTCTGCTCGCCTGGATCAGGATGACCAACCTGGCCCAACAGGGACCTCCGGACAGTTGGTTACCCAAGCGCAGTCCCATACAACCACAGAGCCTCCCCCCTCAGGAAACACCACCCTAGCACCCACCCAGCGGGCCCATACCTCTGTCCCAAGGACACGTCAATCAGCAGTGTGTCCACCACTACAGGGACCCAGGTAACCCCATAAACACAGGACGATCAGGAACCTGGGGTCAGTGGCAGTGGGCACACTGTTCAGGGGACAGAGGCACAGGACAACAGGAAAGCTGGGAGGACTGCTGTGCGACAGGGTAGGACTGACCCAGTGAACCGACTCTCCAGGAGGCACTCACCAACATCCTGGGAGCATACCACCATTCCCAGGAGACGATGGGCCAAATACTGGCCAGGTTGCAGGGGACCAGGTGCCTGCAGGAAGGACAATACCTGGGGATCAGGGAGGACCTGAGGGACATCCACACCACACTGGTCACCATTGCAGGGGTGCTGGCAGACATGGCCAACACCATGAGAGAGTCAGGGCCATATTTATACTTTTTGACACAAAACTGCGCTAACGCAGTTTTGCGCCAAAAAAATTAGCGCCGGCTAACGCCATTCTGAAGCGCCATGCGGGCGCCGTATTTATTGAATGGCGTTGGCCGGCGTTAGCCGACCGGCGCTGCCTGGTGTGCGTGAAAAAAAAACACGTACACCAGGCAGCGCCGGCGTAGGGAAAAATGGCGTTTGGGCGTCCAAAAATGGGGCAAGTCAGGCTGAGGCAAAAAAATCGTCTTAACCCGATTTGCGCTATTTTTGTTTGGCGCCCAGACGCCATTAACATGACTCCTGTCTTAGCAAATACAGGAGTCATGCCCCCTTGCCCAATGGCCATGCCCAGGGGACTTCTGTCCCCTGGGCATGGTCATTGGGCATAGTGGCATGTAGGGGGGCACAAATCAGGCCCCCCTATGCCACAAAAAAAATAAAAAAAAATACTTACCACAACTTACCTTTTCTTCCCTGGGATGGGTCCCTCCAGCCTTGGGTGTCCTCCTGGGGTGGGCAAGGGTGGCAGGGGGTGTCCCTGGGGGCTTGGGAGGGCACCTCTGGGCTCATTCTGAGCCCACAGGTCCCTTAACGCCTGCCCTGACCCAGGCGCTAAAATCCGGCGCAAATGCGGGTTTTTTAGTCCCGCCCACTCCCGGGCATCATTTTTGCCCGGGAGTATAAATACGACGCATATGCATTGCAGTCATTTTTTAAGACGGGAACGCCTACCTTGCATATCATTAACGCAAGGAAGGTGTTCACGCAAAAAAATGACGCTAACTCCATGAACTTTGGCGCTAGACACGTCTAACGCCAAAGTATAAATATGGAGTTCGTTTTGCGTCGAATTTGCGTAAAAATAAACGACGCAAATTCGGCGCAAACGGAGTATAAATATGCCCCTCAGTGTCTCCCTAATGGGCCCCGGACACTAGCCACACCGATGAACAGCCCTCCACCTCTGCTGACGCAAGTGGACAAGAGGCCCCGCCACAGGAACCACAGACCACCAGCATCCCACCCCCTGCAGAAGGAGAACCACCACGCAAACGGTCCCTGCAATCCAGGCAGAAGCCAGAGAACATTGTCAAGACCCCCACCAGGAAATAAGACTCTCCTGATTGTCACCATTGTGTCCCACTCTGTCACCCTGTCCACCTTGAACTGCCATTGCTCCACTTTCTATGCCCCCTTGGACAATGCACCTGTGATACAAATAGACTGAACTCTCTCCTTGACTCTCTTCCACCACCCCTCAGCCTATAGCAATACCCCATCCACGTATTAGCACATAAATAAACATCCTTGTAAAAAATACAAATATTGAGTCTGTCAAGTGATTGAACTATGTATTAGTTTCACAATCTGTTGACATTGTAATTCAACTGTACAGTCATGTATACTTAGGTATGACCTGTAGTTTGCTGTAGTCAATACACCAGGAGCCAGAATGGGGCAAAGATACCTGTGAATAGAAATGTCAAAGGGTTCAGTAAGTGGCCATAGTAGTGGGACATCAGCCTGCCAGTAAAAACTTACATCCTGTGCCTCATCTTCATTACTGTTCACAGGCTCCACTGCTGCCACACACCCATCTCCAGCCTCATCCTCCTGCAGAAAAGGCACCTGGCATCTCAAGGCAAGGTTATGCAACATACACAATGCCACGATGATCTGGCACACCTTCTTGGGTGAGTAGCACAGGGAACCACCTGTTAGATCAAGGCACCAAAACCTGGCCTTCAGGAGGACAAAGGTTCACTCTGTAACTCTTCTTGTTTGCCCATGTGTCTCATTGTAACGTTCCTCTGCCCTTGTCCTGGCATTCCTCACTGGGGTCAGTAGCCATGAGTGGTTGGGGTACCCAGAGTCACCTGCAAATATCGAGGGACACCAGTTAGCCAGACACTAACCCTTAGGGCCAACCCCACACTAATATACCAGCATCCACTGGGTGGGGACCATGGGCTCACCTATTAGCCACACCCAGTGCCTCTGGAGTTGAGCCATCACATATGGGATGCTGCTATTTCTCCGGATAAAGGCATCATGCACAGACCCAGGGTACTTTGCATTCACATGGTAGATGTACTGCTCCGCCAGGCACACTATTTGCACATTCATAGGTTGAAAGCTCTTTCGATTTCTGAAAACCTGTTCATTTCTCAGGGGGGGGGGACAAAGGCAACATGTGTACCATCTATTGCCCCAATGATGTTGGGGATATGTCCCATTGCATATAAATCATCTTTCACTGTGGCCAAATCATCCACCAGGTGAAAAACAATGTTGCTGCACATGAGTTTTATCAGGGCAGACAACACTCTAGTCAGCACTATAGAGAACATTGGCTGTGACATTCCTGCTGCCAAGCCCACTGCCACTTGGAAGGAGCCACTTGCCAAGAAATGGAGCACAGATAGGACTTGCACAAGAGGGGGGATCCCAGTGGGGAGACGGATAGCTGATATCAAGTCTGGCTCCAATTGGGCACACAGTTCTTGGATTGTGGCCCTATTGAGTCTGTAGGTGAGGATAATGTGCCTGTCCTCCATTGTTGCCAAGTCCACCAGTGGCCTGTACAAAGGGGGATGCCTCCATCTCATATTCATCTGCAGTGGTTGTAATCTAGGGGGGCAAAACGATGAGCATCTGGTCAGTTTTCAACATTTCCTAAATGTACAGTGCATTGCATGTTGTGACAGAAACAGTATGTTGATGTTTAGCTCCAAAATGTGCCTATGTGTGCTGTGATACAGTTAGTTGCCATGGCCTGCCTCCCATGAAATGGCGGCCGCCTGTCCTGTGTGGATGGACAGGTGGAAATGAGGTAATGCCGCTGATGTTGTGCACCATTGCGGGAGGCGGTCGAGTACCGCTGTGCAACTCCTCATTGGTTAACATTGGGTTATATGGGTTACAGTAACCAATGTGATGTACGCCAGCGGTGACGATACATACTGCCGTGGACAGGACTGACCTTTTCTATCTGTTCACTCACTTGCTACCTGACCTTCAACAGGAGAGGACCTACACTGCAAGTGCTGCTGTGACCTGTGTGGAACCGAGCGTGGCTCGTGTCACTGGGGAAAGGGCTCCTGCCTTCACCGCTGCAGTGTTGGAGAGACTAGTGGATGGGGTCCTACCCCAGTACCTAATGCTGTATGGGCCTCCAGACCAACAGGTGAGTACACTGTGAGCATGATGCCTGGGGCATGAATGCATAGAGTGCTGTATGTGAGGGGTTCGTGTAAGGAGGGGTGGTTGAGGGATCCTGGGCAGTGTGCTGCATGTATGGTGGACAATGTCTGTACGGAATGGGATGGGAGTGCTATGGTGGGCCATGAGCGTGACAGGCCGGACGGTATGACTGATACCTTTTTCTATGTTTATCTATCTGCAGTTCAGCACCCATGAGAAAAAGGGTATATGACATGCCATCGCCAAGGACATACGGACCCTGGCCGTCTATGGCAGGCGGAGCACCCACTGTCCCAAACAGTGGGAGGACTTGAGACGCTCGGCAAGGAAGACAGCAGAGGCTCAGCTGGGGATGGCCTCCCAACGAGGAAGGGGTGCCCATCGAACCCTGACCCCTCTGATGTTCTGCATACTGGTGGTGACCTATCCAGAGCTGGATGGGTACTTGTGGGCATCACAGCAGCCACAAGGGGGTGAGTTCAGTTCCCAATATACTACTTGCGCGTGGCGGAGTGGTCTCTGGGTGGGGAATGTGTGCCTATTGGTGCCCCTAGGCCAGGCCAGACATTGCAGGGCAGGTTCCATGTTGGGCAGGGGCTGATGAACTCCACCTCCAAACTAGGTAGCGGGCAACCTCTACTGGGCAGGGCTCTGTGGGTCTCAAGTATGCTGCAACTGGCGTTAGGTATTACTGTCCATGGCCTGGTGACTAGCATTGTGACTGGTAGTGCATTGCCTAGTGCGTAGGGCTGTCCCATGTGTATCGTGTAAGCCAACGGTGGTGTTGTTGTTGCCATTGACCAAGTGTATCCTCTGTCTCTTCCCCCCTTTTTGTTTTGTCATCCTGTCCTTCTGTGTATTAGCATCATCTGGTGGAGGAGCAGAGGCACCGGCGAAGGAGGGAGCTGCTTCCCACAGGGCCCAGGAGGCCGAATCCACCAAAGGTGAGGGCACCAGTGGGACAGAGGGCGAGAGGAGCACCAGAGCGGAGACAGGAGGAGACAGTTCTGAAAGTGATACCTCCTCTGATGGAAGCTCCCTGGTGGCGGTGGACATATCTGTGTCCACAACAACTACAGGTACAGCTGCCACCCCGTACCAGCAATGCCCTCCCAGCAGCCCTTCAGTGATTTTCCCGTGCCTGCTCACCCAGAAGGGTGGGCATCTCCTTTGCCCCAGGCACCTCATGCCTCCCCCAGTTAGCCCTGCTGCCCTTAGTGAGGAGGCTATTGACCTCTTGATCTCTGTTGGGCAGTCAACCATAGTGAATGCCATCCAGTGCCTGGCAGGGCATTTGCAACATACAAATGCATTCCTGGAGGGCATTCACTCTGGTGTGGGGCCCAACAGAGATCATTTCAGGCTCTGGCCTCCTCCCTGATAGCAGTCATTGTTCCTGTCTCTAGCCTCCCTCCTCCAACTTCCTCTGCCCAGTCCGATGCCCCTGAACCCCAACCTATCCCAAGGATACATTCAGACCAGCATGCACCCAAGACGTCACACAGGAGTGGCTCAGGCAAACACAAGCACCACACATCATCCAACAGGCACTCACACAAACACCATCCAGATGCTGACATAACAACATCCACTGCTTCCACCGTGTCCCCCTCCTCCTCCTCATTCACCTCCCTCCCAGTAGTCTCCACTCACACCTGCATGCACTACATCCACACCCACTGCCTCCATCACCATCACACCTATCACTACACGCCTCTCACTGGCAGTCACCACCCCCACATCCATGAACACGTCCCCTGTGTCCTCTCCCACTTTGTCTGTGCCCTCTCCACCCAACGTACACAAACGCAAGCACTCAGACACCCAACAGTCATTCACCACACAAAAGCATCCAGTCCATGCACCTGCACCCAAACACAGCAGACAGGCACCTCCTACAACCACTCCCTCTTCCTCCACTCCCAAACCTTCGCCCTCTTCCCACCCCAGTGTCCCTAACAAACTTTTCCTCTCCGCCTTTGACTTCTTCCCTCCCCCTCCCCCGTCCCAGGCCAGCACCTCAGCCATCCAGTCCACGGCCACTGTAGTTTCAGCAGCTACTGCAGGTGTGAGAGACTCCAAGGAGACACCCATCATCACTGGCAGTGTGCCAGCACCAGCTTCCAAGGGGAAGGGCAAGGTGGCACCACCAGACGGCAAGGAGGCACCACCACATGGCAAGGGCAAGGAGGCACCACCACACGGCAAGGGCAAAGGGCCTGACCCTGCAGGCAGGAGGGACAGGAGGCCTCGTGCTGTGACAGAATCTGAGCCCCCAAACCCAACCATGATGCTATATCTGTTGGCGGCTTCAGGGAAAGGGCTGGAGCCTCCCCCCACCACTGGCGGCACAACAGCAGCACCACTGCCAGCAACGCCACCTGCACCGCCAACAGCATCGCCACCTGCACCACCATCACCACCTGTACAAGTACCACTGCCAGCAGCAGCAGCCCCAGTTGGCAGCCGTCCGAGGCTGCAGGGGATGGGCAGGAGCCTCCCCCCACTACTGGCATCCCCGACACCAGCCCTGTTACTGCCACCAGATGAAGCACACTGTGCACAAGGCCCCCTCCAGAACAGTGGAAGAAGGCATCCACACCAGAACCACTGCCAGCACTCCTACCTGTACCGCCATCAGCACCGCCACCAGCACCACTGCCAGCAGCATGAGTGGGCAGCCGTCCGAGGCTGCAGGGGACGGGCAGGAGCTTCCCTCCACCACTGCTAGCACCACCAGCAGCCCCACTGCCAGCACTGCACCTGCACCGCCATCAGCATCACCACCTGCACTGCCATCACCACCGCCACCGCCACCTGCACCAGTACCACTGCCAGCAGCAGCAGCCCCAGTGGGCAGACGTCCGAGGCTGCAGGGGATGGGCAGTAGCCTTCCCCCACCACTGGCATCCCCGACACCAGCCCTGTTACTGCCACCAGATGAAGCACACTGTGCACAAGGCCCCCTCCAGAACAGTGGAAGAAGGCATCCACTCACCGCATCCTTGCCAGGATGAAGCACACTGGGCACAAGGCCTCCTCCAGAACCAGTGGGTAAACCACCCACTAGACAGACTGTGGCTTTGTACTCCCCAGGACCAAGCAGTGGAGAAACCATCCACTTGAGAGACTGTGGCCTTGCACTCCCCAGGACCAAGCAGTGGGCAACCCACCCACTTGAGAGACTGTGGCCTTGCACTCCCCATGACCAAGCAGTGGGCATGTTGTCCCCCTCCAGGACAAGTGGCGTTGTATCAACTTACGGCTGATTTGTCCCCCCATTCCCAGTCCGCCTGAGGTTCCTGTTTATTTTCGACCTGATGCCCCAGCAGTGTTCTCTCTGTGTTGATGCAGGAGTAAGATGGGGCCTTGACCTATGTGATGAGGCCCTGCGGCCCATGGACATTATGGACTGGGCAGTGTGCCTCCATTTGTATATCTGTAAATGCATTTTGAGCACGTTTTTCTGGATTTATCCTATTACACTCATTTTAATCACTTGCTTTTGTCCTTGCATTATTCCTGAGGGGTACAGGGTGAATATGTAATGTTACTGCATCTGTTTGTGTGTATGGTGTTGGGGTGGGGGTGTTGTGTGTGTGTGTGTGTCACTCTCTTTTTCCTCCCCCTCCTCTGTGTGCTAGGTGGCAGTACTCTCCGTGGTCGTCATCGCCAGTGTTGGTATTCCTGGTGTAGGAGGAGGTAGACCAGCATGGGGAAGATCTGCAGTTCGGGCTCCATGGCGTCGTGGTTGTTCCCTGAGTCTCCAGAGGTGAGTCCTTTGGCTTCTGTGTTCTGTTTCTGCCGTGCTTTTGTTGTCGTTGGTGCTGCCCCAGAAAAGGTGGCGGATAGGCCTCTTGTAATACAGTGGGTAGAACCTTGTCTTCCGCCTGGCTGTTGGCAGTTACCGTCTCGGTGCTTGTGCTCACGTAACTTACAGACGCCTTCGGCACTGCATTATTTCTCATCAAACGGCTTATCAGGGCCATTAATTACTCTGACTGTTTGGACGTCATTGGCCACCTCTGAGGCCAATACCAAGTACGCCCGGAAAGAAACACCTTTTCTCAATACCTACTTTTGTTCATCTTTTCACATCTAAGCCTTGATAAAGTCTAGAAGACGAAACACGTGTCGGCTGCTGGCTGTATTTTGGATTGATCATAATAAATGTGGTCTTTGACCTGAATATTGACCACACTTATTCATCCTGTCAATAAATGTCTAGTTTCATCCGTGTTTTGGACTTTGACTCTGATTGAACGACCACTTGTATCAACTACACAGAACTGTTTTTGGTGTGCCCTGGCCCTTTTGCATACATTCCATGTAACCACTTACTATTCCCCAGTCAGCTGTTTTTTGGACGCCTTTGGTGACAGGTGCCCTGCCGGGTTGGCACCCATCTCATTTTCATTACTTGATGTGCTATAGAAATGCTGTGTATGGACATTGTACTAACACATGTGTTGATGTGCGAGCATTGTGGCATTTTCCACCTGTTTCTTCTTGTGTTGTACCGTCTCGGTGCTTGTTGCTACCGCCGTGGCGGTCGGTGTGTTAAATTGGCTGTCTGTGCTGGCGGTTTCCTTTGTGGTCATAATTATTTTTTTTTTACCGCCTGCTTGTTGGCGGTATTACCGCCGCTTTATCACTGACCGCCAGGGTTGTAATGAGGGTCTCAGTCTTTAATGGCCCTGAAACTTCAGAAAAGGGGGCAAGCCCAGTCCAAGCCCTTGGAGAATCTTCACAAGTAGGATACACAGCAAAGTCCAGACTTTGTCCTATTTAAGGCAGAAGTAACAACTGCAGGTCAACCCAGCAAAGCACACACAGCAAAGGGGCAGTACTCCTCCTCCAGCTCTTCAGCTCTTCTCCTTGGCAGAGGTTCCTATGATGCAGAAGTATTCTAAAATTCTGGGGTTTCGGGTCCACTACTGAGAGAAATGGGGTCTTTGGTTGGCAGTCAGGTTATCCCCTGTTCAAGCAAGGACCCTCACTCTAGTGAAGGCAAAGGAGAAACACACCTGGCTAACCACCAATCACCCCCTTTGTAGCTTGGCACGAGCAGAAAGGCTTAACTTAGAGGCAATGCGTAAAGTATTTATACCAACATACACAGTACTACAGTGAAAACACTCCAAAATTGACACCACCCCAGTTTAGAAAAATAGGCAATATTTATCTAAATCAAACAAGACCAAAACAACAAAAATCCAACATAGAGAAATCAAGATATGAATTTTCAAAAGGATAAGAGTTTTACTCCATAGAAAACAATGGAAATATTGATTTTACACAAAGTACCTGCCTTGCTTCAAAAATAAAGCCGCACTGGTGAGTGTGCATCAGAAAAGTCAGCAATGCATCGATTCCTTACTCGCAAGGGAGGCCATGCATCATTTCTTCTCCGGATCGGATAGATGATGCATCGTTTTTCTCCTTCGCAAAAAAGCGATGCGTTGATTTCTAGACAGGGCACCCGGAATCCATGTAGGTTCACGATGACGATAACACCCACGGATGATGCGGGAGAAATCTAGTTGCACAGTATTTAAAAAATGCCCTGCTTGGAGTTTGCATTGTTATCAGCAGCCACAAGCGGGTGTTGCGTCATTTCTCCAGCTGCAATGCATCGATCTCCCAGCTGTGATGCAGGTGGAGCATTGATTTCAGCCACAAATTGGGTGGGGTGCTGTTTATCAGCTGTGTTGCAGATGGTGCGTCAAAAATTTCTCTGCATGGTTTCTATGCTTGGATTTCAGCCCTTGTTCTGCCAACTTCACCTTTCAAGAGCCCAGGGACTTGATAGGGCACCACCTGGCAGGGTAGCAGTCTCAGTAGAAAGTCCAGTCTTTGAGGGCCCTGAGACTTCAAAATAGGAGGCAAGCTCAGCTCAAGCCCTTAATGATTCTTCTCAAGCAGGAAAGCACACCAAAGTAAAATATTTGTCCCCTTTCACATTCAGAAGCAGCAACTGCAGCATAGCCCATCAAAGCATGGTCACAGGCAGGGGAGGCACTTCTCCTCAGCTCTTTTACTTGGCAGAAGTTCCTCTTGGTTCCAGAAGTGATCTATAGTCTGGGGTTTTGGGTCCATTACTTATACCCCTTTCTGCCTTTGAAGTAGGAAAGCCTCTGTTGATCTCAAGATCCTGCCTTGATTAGGCCTGGCCCCAGACACACATCAGGGGTTTGGAGACTACATTGTATGAGGGCAGCACAGCCCATTCAGGTGTAAGTGACCACTCCTCCCTCCACTCTAGCTCAGATGGCTCATCAGGATATGCAGGTTACACCCCAGCTCCCTTTGTGTCACCTTCTAGAGGAGATTCATAAACAGCCCAACTATTAGTATGACCCAGACAGGGAATCCACAAACAGTCAGAGTCACAGAATTGTTAAATCATGAAAATGCCTTCTTTCTAAAAACCAACTTCACTAACAGATGTATTTTTAAATTGTGAGTTCAGAGACCCCAAACTCCACAATTCTATCTGTTCTCAAAGGGAAACTACACTTTAAGAATATTTAAAGGCAGCCCCCATGTTAACCTATGAAAGGGATACGTCTTGCAATAGTGAAAACCAAATTTGGCAGTATTTTACTGTTAGGACATGTAAAACACATCAGTACATGTACCACCTTTAACATACACAACACCCTGTCCATGCGGCTACCTAGGGCCTACCTTAGGGGTGTGTTACATGTATAAAAAGGGAAGGTTTGGGCCTGTCACACACACAGATACTGCAGTGACAGGTCTGGGCCATGTTTACAGGGCTACTTATGTGGGTGGCACAAATAGTGTTGCAGGCCCACTAGTAGCATTTACAGGCCCTGGGCACCTCTAGTGCACTTTACTAGGGACCTACTAGTAAATCAAATACTACTAGTCAATCATGGAGAAGCCAATTACACATACAGTCTACACAGGAGCACTCGCACTTTAGCCAAAGTCAGCAGTGGTCAAGTGCCCAGAGTACCAAAGACAGCAACAAACAGAGTCTATCACACAGTCAAAACATGGGATGCAGAGGCAAAAAAGACAGGGGCTACTACACCAAGGATGCCAGGTCTAACAATTACGTATACTCATTTCTGCCTTTGAAGTAGGCAAACATCAAAGGAAAGTCTCTATTTTTCACAAGATCCTGCCTTGCCCAGGCCTGGTCCCAGACACACGCCAGGGGGTTGGAGGTTGCATAGTTTGAGGACAGGCACAGCCTTGTCAGTTGTAAGTGTCAGCTCTCCTCCGTCCCACTGTAGCACAGAAGACTCATCAGGATATGCAGGACACTCCTTTGTGTCACTACCTAGAGGGAATTCACAAACAGCCCAAATGTCTGTCTGACCCAGGCATGGATTCCACAGGCAGGCAGAGGCACAGAATGGTTATGTAAGAAAATGCCCACCTTCTAAAAGATCTACTTTTAAATTGTGGGTTCAAAGACCCCAAACTCCCCATCTCCATCTGCTCCCAATGATAAACTGTACTTAAGAGATATTTAAAGTCAGTCCCCATGTTAACCTACGGGAGAGGTATGCCTTGCAATAGTGAAAACCGAACTTGGCAGTGTTTCACTATCAGGACATGTGAAGCATGTCATTACATGTCCTACCTTTTACATACACTGCACCCTGTCCAGGCGGCTACCTAGGGCCTACATTACGGGTGACTTATATATAGTAAAAGGGAAGGTTTGGGCATGGCATGTGGGTACACTTGCCAGGTCGAACTGGCAGCACAAAACTGCACATACAGACACTGCAGTGGCAGGTCAGAGACATGTTTGAAGGGCTACTTGTGGGTGGCACAATCAGTGCTGGAGGCCGACTAGTAGCATTTGATTTATAGGCCCTGAGCACCTCTAGTGCACCTTACTAGGGACTAACTAGTAAATCAAGTATGCCAATCAGGGATAACCAATCATAATCACAATTTATATAGGGAGCACTTGCACTTTAGCACTAGTCATTAGTGGTAAAGTCTTCAGAGTACCAAAAACCAGCAAAAACGAAGTTCAGCACACAGTCCAAAATACAGGAAGCAGAGGCAAAAAGACAGGAACAACACCAAGGATGCCGGTTCTATTAGTCATCAACAGGCTAGGAAAGGCTGGACACATCACATGGTCTCCCTCATGCATTCACACATGTACTTGTCTGCACACACATACCACCAGCATTCAAGTCTTATTTATATGCTTACTCTGCTGTCTAGACCAGTTTTAGCTGCCATTTGGATTGTGATTCTTCACTTATGCCCTGCTGCCTGCCAGGCTTGGCATTAGAGTTGCACTTTGACTGACATTTCAGTACCTGTAATATGGCCTATTGCCCTATAGCCTGAACCACAATATGACTGATTGTTACAGGCCCTGAACTGGTAGTCACATTGCAACCATGAGGCAAGTCCTGTAATTGGTTTTGCAGCATTGCAGAGAGCTGAATTATATGTTTCCTATCTCTTTGTCCCTTGAAGGGCGCTGGTGCATCAATGCTCCAAAGAATAAAAACAGGGCATGTATGATAGTCAGGAAAACCATGAAAGGAGAAATTAACATTTAAAATAAAATAACAAAATGTCTGTTTTGTAATGTGCTTGATCACTGCCAAAGTGGGGGCAGATGTGAGATGGGTACTGTTACCTATCTCAGGGGTGCACCTTTTATAGACATGGGAAGGATAAATGACTGAGTGGACCCTTCACAAGTTGAATCTGTGACCAGATGGATATATATATATACTCTTTTAGTGTACACACCAGGGTACTGAATTATTTGGCCATCCGTGTTTAAATACTTAGCCAGGAGGGTGATTCCATTTGTGAACAGTATGGACTAACTTGTAGAAATAACATACTTTTATATAGCTATTACTTCCACACTTTTCACTTACAAGTGGTTTTCAATAACGTATTACTGTTACTCAATCTGATACCAGTCAGTTTATAGACCTTTTCAAGGTTGAATGTCTGAGTTGGCAGGAATTCAAACTCATGAAAAACATAAGACTTGAAGTGCCTCAAGAAATACTTCTTTTAGGAAAGGGAAAGTAAGATACAAGATTGCTTGCCTGAGGTGTTGTCTTCTCAAATATAGTAGACCTTTTTTCACAAAGGTAAATTGACATGTGTAGGTTTACTCGTGTAAACTTACTCTTGTAATTATGTGTAAATCTGCACATTCTTGCTATAAATTTGCATCCAAGTTTGGACTTACATGTCTCAATCCCTGAAAACAGATAGTGAGGGCATCTAAGATTAAATTTTCAAGTGTAAAGTCACTATCATTAACTTGCCACTCATAAGTTCCGATCTACATCACCAGGACAGAGTTTATGATAAACGTTATTAATTCATAACAATAATATTAAAATACTAATGATAAAATGTCAATTAAAAATAACATTAACCTTGAAATAATAATTACAAGTTACAGCACATTAACATATCAAATTAAATGTTCATTACACAATTTAATACTTAAAATATAATAAAAATGTATACATTTTAATTTGTAAATATTTTTTAAATAAAATTAAAATAAATCTGTGTACTAGTATTTCAATTGTTTACTAATATTCACTATCATTTAGTAAAGTGATTTAAATGCTATGGTTTAGTTACAGAAAAAATATTTATATTTTATGAAAAGTTTGAATTTGTTTTTAAATATTGAATATTTTATTAATATAATATATTTAAATGTAAATGCAATATATATTTTTAACAGAAGAACAATTATATTCTATAATAATTATATATATATTTTCTTTCTCAAGTCAAAGCATTTTAATTATTATGACATTATTTCATGTGGGGTGTTATTTTAAGTTCCTGCCTTCATTATTCCTTTGTGACATTACCTCTGGGATGCCATTTGTGTTGCTAGACTTATTCCAAGTCTGGTCTGTAGTACAGTCACAACAGATTTCAACCTGAAATTTCAACCTATATGGTTGTGAATTGTGCTTTGGAGTGAGTAGAACTACAGATGAACTTCTTCATGTAGTGCAAAATAAAGTTTGTGAATTGAGCCCAATATGATTAATTTAAAAGTAACAACCACAGCCTTTGTTCTATTGAATTTAATGCCTCTCTCTTCCTGTTTCTATACATTCATCTTCCCCTGATGTGTTCTTCCTTTTTTACTCTGTTGTTCACACTGGTAGCTCTTTGTTACACTTTTCCTTCTTATTTGATTTAACCTGTTTCAGTGTGCCTCTGACAAATGCTGCTAAATGGTATATTGATACATTGCTGTTATTGGTCCACAGATGCAGGGGGTGCAGAGCAAGCTGGATGAATGACAGCACTATGAGGCCATGCTAACAAGAGTCTGTGCATTATACACATATATATATTTTACTGTAATTCAGGAAGAAATTATAATCATAATAAAGTGTCTTGTGGCTGGGAGGTAACAGAGTGGTCGGGGGTTCCCTTCTTTCATTAAAATGAGATCTCTTTGCCAGAGCACAGCTTGACAGCAGTTCATAAGTACAGTCTAATGCCTGCCTACTACATTATCAAAAGACAGCACTAAACCCTGTGACAGATTAACTTAAAACAGGGTTTCAATTCCAGAGATTGGAATCATAATTTGTGAAAGGGTTTTACGATGACTTAGAATCTCCTATCAGAAATGTTTAATTAGTACAAAAAGAAATGTGCAGTGGCGCACAGTTTTTCTTAGTAGACCACTGCTGAAGTTGCTGAATGCTAGGGTTACCTAATATTGAGTGTCCTCCATCTTGATTCCACCTCATACATTTTACTTCAGTCACCATACACTTCCTATCCCCCTTTCTCACACTTGCAGGTTCTTTTGCATCTTTGCTTTCTCTCTTTGTCACGCTTTTTATATCTTACTCTTCCTAATTTTTTCTAACTTTTCTTTCTCTCTTTTACACTGAGTTAAATTCTGAGGATAAAAAGTAAACTTTGCTCCCCAAAATGAATGGCACTGTCTATCATCAGATGTCTTTAAAGTATCTGCAGGTTCAGAAAGGCACTTTTGGGCGACACAAACAATTGACTTATGTTCATTGGCTAGTTTGTAATGCTTACTTTTAGGTTAAATTAAATGTAGCTTCAGGAAAAGTATTTGATTCAGGCTAAAATAGATCATTGCCAGGCTCACAGAATCACATAGAGGCCAAAAGTAGTTGCAAACCATTGAAGCATTACTTCACAGGCATGTAACCTTAGCTTCACCTGGTATCACTCGCTATCCAGTGGTTCCCAGTCCACTCTGAATATATTGGTGAGTGACATTGATTGCTGCTACTGTCTCTGATACATGGATTCAGCCAAAAGAAGGGAGGGCAAATCTTGGGATCAACTAGCCTATTGCTAGGAGGTTTCAGACAACATCAGTGAGCAGCCTGACTGCAGACCTGTGAGTATCTCCTGCCTGCTATTCACCTGGACTTCTGACAGAGCAAGTCTGTGACTGTCAAAAGTGAACTAAACGTGCCACTGAAATGAAGCAGAATGCAGACCCTGTTCTGGGATGAAGGCAACTGTCAGCCCTAGGGCCCAAGAGTGGGTCACACTGGTACAAGCAAGCTTCATGATCACTTTGTGAGACACTAACAGGCGGTGGTGTGTGCTGCAACCATGCAGATGAGAGATTACAACATTAGCTGCAGCACTATCATTCTGCATTGTGCAAACATTGTCAGGGGGCTACGAGAGTAGAACGTATGCTGACGATGATCAAGTGTGGCAGGCATGTGCATAAATTATATGCATCAACTCATTGTTGCTGGGCCAGGGCAGGTAGGGTTGGCCGCTCTGGTGATAATGATGACAACAGTCTACAGAGAGTCAAGAAGGGGGCGTGATCACATGATCGCATGCCTTAGCTTCAACTTCCCAGTTAATTTCTACCAAAAGAGTATCCTCTCCCCACACAGACCCTTGGCTGACTTGATGTGCATAACATGGCTGTGAGCACGGCAAGTGAACACAATGCTTCCTAATGAATTTTGGAAGTGAACTGCAAGCACTGGTAGCTGGTAATCTTAGATAATGTTGGGAGGTAAATATAGGCTATGAATTGGACGGAACAAGCAAAGCCAAAGTTCCTCTAGAGGGCATGATAATGTTCCCCCAGTAAGAAAGTTTTAGCAATTCTAGGCCCAAAAGGTTTTTACAGCACTAATTACACATTCGTTTGGAAAAACGTTACAGGTTGTGAAGGTAGATTCCTGAACTATTCCTGTGCTTTCATGATGAGAAAAACAATGGCGACCTACCCTGTACTGTTCCGGGTTCACCAGTGTTAGAGTGTGGTTTTTATAATCAAGATTTACATGAAATGTTTATGAACTAATGCATAATAATGACGCATAGAAAATGTATTAATGCGTTTTACTAAACGTGAGTCCGAAATGTGCCCACGGGGAGTGGCCACCATTATACAATGATTAATGAAATTGACTAATAATGAAATAATAATGCACTGAAGTATGATTTTGTATTAGTATTAAAAGTTATATGTTAAGGTTTTGCTAATTAATTCACTAGGCCTTAGTTAGCATGAGTCGAGGCCTAGCTGCCTGGTTTCATATTAAATATGTTTTTCTATCGTGCAGTGTGCTGACTTGCTGAAGGACATATAGTTGTACTTTTCCAGAAGCTGGAAGATGAGTGTAACGTAATAGATTCATTCTCATGAAACTCAACTTCCTCAAGGAGACATTCCTGCCGAATGCAACAGTGTAAACTTGCAACAGGTACAAGGTCACCTAAACTGGTATAGACAATGGAACTACTGACTGGGTCTGTGAGAGGACCACAAGAACATGAAATCATACCGGACATTTTACCCGCTGGAGACCTCAATCACAGGAGCCAATAAACTACGTGAGAACTGTTATGGGGTGACAATCGAAAGGTGGTGACCGATGGACTATTGGATGGAGATGATGGTGCGCTAAACCTTGCCCAATTGGAAATTAGGGGACTGTACCACAAGATTGATATAACAATTATGGACACGAGGGATTGCCAGCTATTACCAGCTACTACGAGCCAATTTGCCATTGCATGCTGTCACTTTGATAATCTGCCTAAGACTTTCCTGTGATTCCTCAAACCATCCTTACTTTGCCTTTCCCGATTCTATACCTTTCCTCCTTATGAGGGAAGTATTCCCTTCGTCCCGATCTTGCTGAACTTTGCTGTGTTTCCTGGCTGATGGCGAACCAACTGATGTCCTGAGGACGAAGACTGACTCTGTATGCTGACCCATTATGGAGGATAACTATATGATGATGAAATTGTGATTGTCTATTTGCCTTTTCTTTCTAGGTACCAACTGCTTCTTTTGACAGAGACCATAGCTAGATGTTTTCTAAACTGATGTTGCTAAATTGTTTTGCATGAAGCCCAACATGCTAATGCTAATTCGAGGTTAGTTAAGGGGTGCACTAAACGGATGCAAATAGACAAATTACCGAATCTATGCTTTGTTGAATAAATCTGCTAATGATACTCTGCTAAAGTTAAACCCATGTTGATGTTGTGCTATGTTCTAATATTCATGATCTTTGCTTTGATGAAATCTTATTGGAATTACCATATTATGACAATGTTGATGTGTTTCTTGGTTTTGAGACTAATAAACTTGCTAGTAGAGTATAATCAATAGGGAATAAATATCATAAATCGTACTAACATTCTGTGTGGTTATTCATGACTGAAAGGTCCTGGTGTGTTTCAAGCTTATTGACATTACTGATTGCTCTAACTGATTTGCTACTGTAATTATTGATGAAGTTATTGATTATTGATTGACATGTTGACTAGCTATCTCGTCTTAAGGAGACTTCAATCAGGGTCAAAAGATTAATCGGCCTAAAACGAGTCCCAGAGTGAATAAATTATCTAGATTGGGACACGTTAACAGTTCTGGTAGCAGAGGATGGTTCAGGCCCTTTAGGGCCCTAGGACGAGGGACCATTGTTTAAATTTGTTTTTGAAATAATGCAAATTGAAGGTATGTTATGCCCCTAAATCCCAAACGACTTTCCCTGAATCTCAGAGCTTGCCGAAGTGAGTTGGGTATGTTCTCGGCGTTCTAGTGATAGTATGTGTGGTGTAGAATTCGCGCTTGCTCAGCTTATGCATACCGCAGGTGAATTGTGAGAACTTAGGCCAGGTAATGTTTTAGTAGGAGTGTGCATACTCCGCAGTATGAGAGTAGGGAAGTCTTCAAACTTCATGTGAGTGTGGCACTTTGTGCGAAAAAATTGTCCACGTGGTTGTTGGTGATGTACGGACCCGGCGTGGTCTAAGACTCCGGAGTATATTGATAAGTGTATGAGACACTTGGTTTATATTGTAATTTACGTGGTTTAATAGGTCGATTGGGGGTGGTTGACGAGTCAAGTTTGAGTCAAGATGTGTGAGTGAAACCTTCGATGGAGATTTGGCAAGTTCTAAAGTGCACTAGAACGAACCATTGACAAGTTGAGAGTAGAATTTGCGGGTTGAATTCTGCTTGAGAGTCCGGAATCTGAGAAGGAGAGAGTAGCAGCCGAGTGAAATCTCTGTAAAGTTCTGAAGCGATTGTGTTACCCTTCCTGTAGTAAACCGGCAAATTTGGTTTTGTTGTTAAAGTGCTCGCAATATATTGCATTAGTTTTGTGTGAATAGAGAGTAAGGAAGACAAGCCGCAAGACTTTGTGAGCTGCATTGTGTGTGAGTGTGACGTCATTGGAGCCGCACTGGAATAGGGCAGTTGCCGAGAGGGGTCGCGCACGGATTGACAGCCGTCCTGAGAGGTAATTGGTTGAGAATGTAGGCGAAGAGCATTCTGGGAATTAAAGTCACTTCCTGATTAGATTGTAAGCAAAATAAAAGATGCAAAAATGACGTTTTTCAGGGCTCTAAAGAGTGCTTTGAGAGGAGATACATACATTACAGCGAGTGTGGGGGGCCTACACCGCTAGAGGATACTCCAGCTTATGTGGTCATGGAGGAGAAGGGAGTCGCGCCTTGTCTTTGGCTAAAGCAGTGGTGCAAAATGACAGAAAAGGAGGGATGTTTGGCGTTTCCAGAGCACAGAACGTTCAATATAAGGATTCTGGAAAATTTGCGGAGGTTGTTAAGTGAGCAGAAGCCGCCTCCGAGACCAGCTCAGTTTGAGGCGTTAGCAATTTGGGAACTGGCGGCAATTCAGAAAGAGCAACAAAAATTTGAGAGGAGAATGAAGAAAGCAGAGAAGACTCTAGCAGAGGCTAGATGGGATAGTGAGACCAGGATGTGGAGAAGGGAAATAATAGATGGAGTTAGGATGTTTCCGGCAATAACTCAAGAAGCCGAACACAAGGGAGAAAGGCAACTTGTAAAACAAACAAGGGGTCTAGTAAGCAAAAGGACACTCAGAAATCTTGGGCAGATGCAGATGATTCAGATGACGATGAGTTTCTAAATCAATTGTTGCATGATCGACCGCCAGCATATGCCATAAATGACAATAGACCGAGTACTAGTGCAGGTCCTGTAAATACGACACAGAATCAGGGAACTACAATCGCAGCACAGCCAAATGATGTTACCGCATGAGCTCTGATACAGAATGGTGCTAATGTATCCACCGTACCAGACACACAGATACAGTTGCAGCCACCACCAATTTAGAGGCTCTACGCCGATGTCCCAGTACTAGAGACAACTACGAGTTTGACGGTGCCGCCTGATCCGATATACAAGAGATCAAAGTTAATGCAGATTGAGCCAACTCCACAATTCCTGCCCCAGCCGCAGCAACAGATGGTCCCGAATTACACTTCGGTCACAGGACCGCAGTCAGTTACAGCACCTATGATGAATCAAGCTATGGGAGTTAATGCTCCACAGGGATTGGGAAGTGGACAGGCACCAGCTGCTATATCATTGCCGATTACTGTTGGCCCGCCAGTACCGCTATATGCGCAGGCAAAGCCTAGTGTATGCGATCAAGGAGTAATGACTCAAGAAGTGATAAGAGAAGGGTTCACACAAAGCTCCCAGGGTATGACACTGGGAAAACAGACAGCAGAATGATCTATGTCCTTGTTGGACTTTAGTCCGACGGGGGTTCCTTTAGAGACAATGAGACAAGCAGGTTTGAGTTTACTGACACCACAGGTGCTGAGTGCAAACACATCACAGGCACCGACAGTGCAGGATGGAAATATCTCGTTTGAGGGCTTGACAGCACATCAGTTGACTGAGTGGTTAGACAAGCTTAGCACTCCACAGACTACTCCTGTTACAACAGAGCGATCAGAGAGAGAGGGATACCTGAACTTTATAAGGTTGGGTGTGGAAGCAGCAGAGTTAGTCTAAGGGACTATGGGAGTGAACAGATTAGAATCATACACTGAAGCGGAATTGAGGTTTCTGTGCCCGAAGATAACCAAAGAAGTGAGTAAGGTGCACCAGAGGTTAGCGAATGTAGTGGACAAATACGGCATAGACTTAGACAATACTAAACATTTGAAGAGGAGTTATAGGTTAGACTTTGAAAACAAAGATTTTGACCATATGAGGACTACTGGGTTGAAGACACACCTCAAAGAGATACTATAGAGTGCTCAAGTTTGGGAAACAATAGAGAAGTGGAAAGGCAGATGGGCAAAGAAAAGAGATAAAGGGAAAGGTGATTGCCTGGAACCGAAGCAGGTGAAAGTTGCGCCAGACACGGGAACAATAAAGATGTTACCAATGAGAGAAACAGCTGGAGGGGTTCTAGTCTATGTACCGTGGTCTAGAGGTAACATTCTGTCATTCACAAATGATTATCCCAGGTTGAGGGAAAAGCCGATAGAGTGGTACCAGCAGACGGACAGGTTTGTGAAGCTTGCAAAGTGTCTCTGGGAAGACTTGTATACACTGTTTGAGATTATAGTTTCAGCTGATTTGTGGCTTAAATGCAAGAGGGGTATGGATTGGCCGACATAGGAACCGGCAAGGGACAAGATTACTGGAGCACCGTCTCCTGATGAGGTATTACCATAAGGTGATTGAGATTTTTTTTAAAAAGGTGTCGCCGAAAGTCACTGTTTGGCAGAAAATTGATTGAACGGCACAGGAAGGCAAAGAGTCGATACTTGCTTACTATGAGAGGTTGTTGAAGGCATTTAAACATTACAGTGGTACGGAGGTTATAGAGCCGAAAGATATTAATCTTCTTGTGTTCAGGTTCGTTGAGGGATTGAGACCAGAGATTAGCCAGATGATAAACAATCATTTGATCAGTTGGCAAGCGAAACCGATTGCTGAGGTATTGCAGTATGCGAAATACTGCAGCGATGAGATTGAATTGAAGCACAGAAAACTGAAAGAGAAGGTGATGGTGGTGCAAATTAAGGCAGCTCAGGAAAGGATGCAGGGAAATGGAGTACAGCAGGTGATACAACAACAACCTCAAGGAAACGGAATGTTTCAGACGCAACAAAGAGGCAGAGGTCAGGGAGGTTTTGTGAACCGTGGTCCAGATTTGAATACTGTTGTGGTTCAAAATGATGTGCAAGGGATGAAAAAGATGTTACCATGACATGCGTGCGGGGGCGTGGGACACTGGAAGCGGGAGTGCCCAATGATGGTGCAGGATGGTGCTATTCAACAAAGCAATGATGTCAGTACATTTCAAAATGTGAGGGGTCCAAGAAGGAGGGGTCAAAATCCGAACTTCCAGAATAATATGGTCCAGATGCAGGGTCTCCAGCCTATGCAACAAATGCAAATGCCACAAGTTCAACCAGCACAGTTGCAGCAAATACAAAAGCAGGTTCCTGTGGTACCTAGACAGCAAATGCAGTTGCCATTAACTCCTATGGGACAGCAACAGGTGATGCTTCCTCAACAGGTCACAGGCCAACCAATGAGTCAAAATAATACAGTACAACAGTTTCCATTGCGTGGTGAGGATGGAATAAACGATGAATGGTCGGATGATTGTTCAGATAGTGAGGAGTGTAGGCTTGCAGCGTCCCTAGAAGTAGATCAGAGGGGACCTTATGTGCAGGAGAAGGTGCTGGGTAACAAGGTTTCGTTCCTGGTTGACACAGGAGCTACACGCTCTACAGTCAGAAGTGCAGAGGTTTCCCGAAATTACCACTTTCGAGGCGTACCATAAGGGTGGTATAAGTAGCAAATCAGCTTCTGACAAATCCGATTACAGATCCAGTCCAAGTTGAAATTGGTACCTTCCAGGGATTACATAGGTTTGTAGTCTGTGATTCAAGTCCTGTGTCCCTACTGGGGAGAGACTTACTGTGTAAGACAAAGTGTCCGATCACCTGTTCCAATAAAGGGATTGAGGTGCAGACAAACAGTGATGACGAGGGGGACGATGGTCAGATCTCAGAGCCAGAAACGGAGACCACAGATGAGGAATATCCTTTGATAAGCTTCTTCCCGATGGTCACAATGACTGATTTGCTAACCGAATTGCAGGGAACAGTGACAGAGAAGGTGTAGGACTTGACAGGAAAAGAAGTGGGACTGATAAAAAGAGAAGAACCAGTCAAAGTAGAGGTGAAGCCAAATGTGGTGTTTCCCCAGGTGCCACAGTACCACATGGCACAGGATGTCATTATGCAAGTGACGCAGATAATTGCAGACTTTGTGAAGCAAGGGGTCTTAGGAGAAGTTTTGAGCAGTCCGTGTAATTCGCCAATAATGGGACTGAGAAAGCCTTGTGGGAAAGTTCGAATTGTCCAAGACCTGAGAAAAGTTAACGAGATAGTGGTAAAGTGTTGCGCCATAGTGGCAAATCCAGCCGTGATCATGTTTCAGGTTCCGTGTGATGCAGAGTGGTTCACGTTGTGGACCTGTCACAAGCATTCGTTTTGGTGCCTCTTCATGAGGATAGCCAATTTCTCTTCAGTTTCAAATTCTTGGACAAGGTTTACAGTTGGTGCCGAATTCCTCAAGGGTTTTCTGAATCGCCTTCCATCTTCAATCAGATATTGAAGAAGGACTTGGAATCCTTAGAACTGCGTTTTAATTCGACTCTAGTGCGAAAGATGACTGCAGGTATGATACAATTGCCTTACTGAATCATTTGGGAAAGAACGGACATATGGGTGGTCATTACAACCCTGGCGGACGGTGATAAAGAGCCGGTAAGGCCGGCAACAGGCCGGCGGTAAAAAATTAGCAACTACGACCTTGGCGTAAACCGCAAACAAAGACAGCCACTTTAACACTCCGACCGCCACAGCGGTACAAACAAACAGCGCGGCGGTCACCGCCAACAGACAGGCGGGAGACAATGTACCGCCCACACTATTATGACAGGACAATCCGCCACCTTTTCCGGGGTGGATTCACCGCGGATAAAAACACGTCAGAAACAGGAATCCCGAAGGGAAAACGCTCACCTCTACACACCCCGCCATGGATCCGGAACTCCAAATTCTCCCTGCAATAGTCCTCCTGCTCCTCTACCAGGAGCACGAACGGCGGCGGCGAAGACCACGGTGAGTACTGCACCTACGACACAGGGGAGGTGGGAGGGAAAAAACAGGGACATACACACGCAACACCCCCACCCTCACCCACTACAACACACACACTAATGCAAATCAATACATCACAGTTACACCCCCAAACCCCCTGGAAGAATGCAAAGACAATAGAAAATGAGTGTAACCATTGTAATATATTAAAAACAAGTAGGCAGAAATATATATATACACCATGTATAAAATATATACCAAGCATAGTAGTCCAGGTAGTGCTCTGAGAAAGTCCGTGAAACACTGGACCACACAGTATGGGTGAGGCCCACACAAGATCCCCGACCATGACGGAGATAACACTGCAGGGGCATCAGAGAGCAACTAAACAGGAACCTCAGGGGGAGGGAAAGGGGGGACACCTCAGACGCTTGAGTGCACAACGCCAAATCCACGAAGGGGCCACATGCCCACTGTTCAATCTTAGGGAGTGCAAAGCCAGTCTCTCAAGTCTCTACAGTGGGTTGGTTGCCCACTGCCATATCCTAGGGATTGCAAAGCCACAGTCTCTCAAGTCTCTACAGTGGGTGGGTTGCCCACTGTTCCATTGTGGGGAGTGCAAAGCCATAGTCTCTCAAGTCTCTACAGTGGGTGGGTTGCCCACTGTTCCATCCTGGGGAGTGCAAAGCCACAGTCTCTCAAGTCTCTACAGTGGGTGGGTTGCCCACTGTTCCATCCGGGGGAGTGCAAAGCCACAGTCTCTCAAGTCTCTACAGTGGGTGGGTTGCCCACTGTTCCATCCTGGGGAGTGCAAAGCCACAGTCTCTCAAGTCTCTACAGTGGGTGGGTTGCCCACTGTTCCATCCGGGGGAGTGCAAAGCCACAGTCTCTCAAGTCTCTACAGTGGGTGGGTTGCCCACTGTTCCATCCTGGGGAGTGCAAAGTCACAGTCTCTCAAGTGGATGTCTTTCTCCACTGGTTCTGGAGGGGGACTGGTGCCCAGAGTGCTTCATCCTGTGCAGGACAGAGGTAGTGGATGTTGTTCTCCACTGGTTCTGGAGGGGGACTGGTGCCCAGAGTGCTTCGTCCTGCCAAGGACAGAGGTAGTGGATGTTGTTCTCCACTGGTTCTGGAGGGGGACTGGTGCCCAGAGTGCTTCATCCTGCCAAGGACAGTGGTAGAGGATGCTGTTCTCTACTGGTTCTGGAGGGGGACTGGTGCCCAGAGTGCTTCATCCTGCCAAGGACAGAGGTAGTGGATTCTGTTCTCCACTGGTTCTGGAGGGGGACTGGTGCCCAGAGTGCTTCATCCTGCCAAGGACAGAGGTAGTGGATGCTGTTCTCCACTGGTTCTGGAGGGGTACTGGTGCACAGAGTGCTTCATCCTGCCAAGGACAGAGGTAGTGGATGCTGTTCTCCACTGGTTCTGGAGGGGAACTGGTGCCCAGAGTGCACCACTCACCCCGTGACGGTCCCAGTTGCGTCACTGCCCTTGCCACTCATGGGCTAGCGGTCCTTGAGTTGGCGGGCCTTGCCCTGTTCAGCGGTGCTTGCCCTGTTCAGCGGTGCTTGCCTTGGCGGTCTTTGCCCTGTTCAGCGGGGCTTGTCCTGTTCAGCAGTGCTTGCCTTGGCGGTCTTTGTCCTGTTCAGTGGTGCTTGCCCTGTTCAGCGGTGCTTGCCTTGGCGGTCTTTGCCCTGTTCAGCGGTGCTTGCCCTGTTCAGCGGTGCTTGCCTTGGCAGTCTTTGCCCTGTTCAGCGGTGCTTGCGCTGTTCAGCTGGGCTTGAGTTGGCGGTCTTTGCCCTGTTCAGCGGTGCTTGCCCTGTTCAGCGGTGCTTGCCTCGGCGGTCTTTGCCCTGTTCAGCGGGGCTTGTCCTGTTCAGCGGTGCTTGCCTTGGCGGTCTTTGTCCTGTTCAGCGGTGCTTGCCTTGGCGGTCTTTGCCCTGTTCAGCGGTGCTTGCCCTGTTCAGCAGTGCTTGCCTTGGCAGTCTTTGCCCTGTTCAGCGGTGCTTGCGCTGTTCAGCTGGGCTTGAGTTGGCGGTCTTTGCCCTGTTCAGCGGTGCTTGCCCTGTTCAGCGGTGCTTGAGTTGGCGGTCTTTGCCCTGTTCAGCGGTGCTTGCCCTGTTCAGCGGTGCTTGCCTTGGCGGTCTCTGCCCTGTTCAGCGGTGCTTGCCCTGTTCAGCGGTGCTTGCCTTGGCGGTCTCTACCCTGTTCAGCGGTGCTTGCCCTGTTCAGCGGTGCTTGAGTTGCCGGTCTTTGCCCTGTTCAGCGGTGCTTACCCTGTTCAGCAGTGTTTGAGTTGGCGGTCTTTGCCCTGCTCAGCGGTGCTTGCCCTGTTCAGCGGTGCTTGCCCTGTTCAGCGGTGCTTGCCCTTGCGGTTCGTCATTGCCCAGCTGGGCTGTGGCTGGCGGTCATTCATTGGTCAGATGTGCTGTGGCTGGCGGGGCCCTCCTGGGCAGCTGGGCTGTGGCTGGCGGGACCCTCCTGGCAGCTGGGCTGTGGCTGGTGGGGCCCTCCTGGGCAGCTGGGCTGTGGCTGGCGGGAACCCTCCTGGGCAGCTGGGCTGTGACTGGCGGGGTCCTCCTGGACAGCGACGATGGGGCTGGCGGTGGGCTCCTGGGCAGCGAAGATGGGACTGGCGGTGGCCTCCTGGGCAGCGACGATGGGGCTGGAGGTGGCCTCTTGGCCAGCGGGTATGATGGTGTTCTTCTCTGCTGTGCTACTCCTCTCAGACTTTGCAGGTTTCTTCTGCCCCTTCCCCACCTTGGGAGGAGTCACAGATGAGTCCACACTCCCCCCGGGACCCCTGTGAGTGGCTTGGCTGGCTGGAGTCTTCCCCCTCTCCCGCTGGGCACTGGCCAACTTCTGGTGCTTCACAGGGGGGGGACTGGCTGTGCTGTGGCTCCGTGACACACTGGCTGGCCTGGTGGCCGGTGCACTCCACATACCTGTGACAACAGGCACCACTGGTCCCGGAGATTTTGTGGCTGAGGTGCTGGTACGGGACCTATGAGTTGGACGGGGGGGGGGGTGGTGGGAAATAGGTTAAGGGTGGACAGGAAAAGTTGGTTGGAGACACTGGGACGGGTAGCTGGAGGGGGTTTGGGAGTGGAGGAAGAGGTGGTGGTTGTAGGAGGTGTAAGTTTTGTGGCTTTGGGTGCAGGTGCATGCACTGGAGGCTGTTTTGAGGTGGATGTATGTTGGGTGGGTGGGTGCCTGCGTTTGTGTATCTTCGGAGGGGGCGTCACAGACACACTGGGAGAGGACACAGGGAACGTGTGAATGGTAGTGGGGGTGGTGAGTGCACGTGAGCGGGGTGTGGTGGTGGGTGTGCTGGTGCAGGACGTAGTGGCTGTAGTGGTAGTGCATGCAGCTGTGAGTGGAGACGAGACTGGGAGGGAGGAGGGAGACGAGGAGGAGGGGGACACAGTGGAGGCAGTGGGTGTTGGTGTGTCTGTATGTGTGTGATGCTTGCGTGAGTGCCTGAGGGATGTGTGGTGCTTATGTTTGCCTGAGCTTCCCTTGTGTGGTGAGGTGTGTGCAGGCTGGTCTGATGGTGAGCTTGGGATAGGCAGAGGTACAGGGGATTGGGTCTGGGTGGAGGAAGTTGGAGGGGGGAGGCTAGACACAGGGACAATGGCTGCCATCAGTGCTGAGGCCAGAGTTTGAAAGGTTCGATGAAGGGCAGCCTGACCAGAATGAATGCCCTCCAGGAATGCAGTAGTTTGTTGCAACTCCCTTTCTACACCCTGGATGGCATTCAAAATGATGGACTGCCCAACAGTGAGTGACCTGAGGAGGTCAATGGCCTCCTCAGTGAGGGCAACAGAGGTGATAGGGGTAGGGGCTGAGGTGCCTGGGGCGAAGGTGATGCCCACCCTCCTGGGTGAGCGGGCACGGGGAGAAGGCTGAGGGGCTGCTGGGAGGGCAGTGCTGGTGGGGGGGTGGCGGCTGTACCTGTAGAAGTGGGGGGCACAGATGTTGCCGCCATCACAAGGGAGTTCCCATCGGAGGACGAGTCCGTGTCGCTGGTTGCAGATCCTGTGACCGCCGTGGTGCTCCCCTCGCCCTCCATCCCACTGGTGTATTCAGAGTCCGTAGTGTGGGCCTCCATGCCCATGTGGGATGCAGCTCCCTCGTGCTCCGGTGCCACTGCTCCTCCGCCTGATGATGCTAATGCATACAAGAACAGGGAGACTGCAAAAAAAGGGGGAGGGAAACAGAAGAACGACAGGTTGAGTGCATGGCTTACCGCTACCATTGGTGGACAAGACAGACACGAGTTACCTCACATCCCATTGTCCCACTTTAGAGGTCAGGCAGCCACCATTTCAGGGGCCCACATGGCCTAATTACCAACTGCGTCACACATACCTAGGCCTACTCTCAACACATACAGGACAGATTTTGTGTATGAATCGTGTTCTGTGTAGACTGTGGGTACATACCTCTGAGTTGTTTGACTCTGTGCTCGCTGTTGTCCTCCCTAGGCACCATCCGCTGGGACATGTGAGGAGATGGCGGAATCCTCCGGTGTACCGACCGCTGGTGGACCTGTCGACAATGGAGGAAAGAAATTTGATCATCACCTACAGGTTTGACCGTGCCACAATCCAGGAACTGTGTACCCAGTTGGAGCCAGACCTGATGTCAGCAATCCGACATCCCACAGGAATCCCCCCTCAAGTGCATGTGCTATCAGTGCTCCATTTCCTTGCAAGTGGGTCTTTTCAAACAACTGTGGCCATGGCATCAGGGATGTCCCAGCCTATGTTTTCCAACGTATTGTCCAGAGTGTTGTCTGCCCTGCTGAAACACATGCGGAGCTACATCGTTTTCCCTCGGGTGGAGGACTTGCCTACAGTGAAAGGTGAATTCTATGCCCTTGGACATATCCCCAACATCACAGGTGCCATTGATGGGACCCATGTGGCTTTGTTCCCCCCCCACAGGAGTGAACAGATGTACAGGAACCGGAAGAGTTATCATTTGATGAATGTACAGATGGTATGTTTGGCAGACCAGTACATCTCCCATGTGAATGCCATGTTCCCTGGCTCAGTGCAAGACGCCTACATCATGTGGAAAAGCAGCATCCCCTATGTGATGGGTCAACTACAAAGGCACCGTGTGTGGCTATTAGGTGACTCTGGTTACCCCAACCTGTCATGGCTACTGACCCCAGTGAGGAATCCCAGGACCAGGGCAGAGGAACGCTACAATGAGGCCCATGGGTGGACTAGGAGGGTGATCGAACGCACCTTCGGCCTCCTGAAGGCCAGGTTTAGGTGCCTCCATATGACAGGTGGATCCCTATTCTACTCACCAAAGAAGGTGTGCCAGATCATTGTGGCCTGCTGTATGCTTCATAACTTGGCTTTGCGACAACAGGTGCCTTTTCTGCTGGAGTATGATCCAGATGGCGGTGTTGTGGCAGCGTGTGGAGCCTGTGGACAGTGATGAGGAGGAAGCAGAGGAAGAAGACATTGACAACAGGGACTCAGTCATTCA
Source organism: Pleurodeles waltl (assembly GCF_031143425.1). NCBI lineage: Eukaryota > Metazoa > Chordata > Amphibia > Caudata > Salamandridae > Pleurodeles > Pleurodeles waltl. Next base: position 432,415,978 of record NC_090442.1, read on the forward strand.
GCAATATTTCCAGTGAAACACAGGTGAGAATACATTCCTGCCTACTACAAGTACTTTTACACTTCTACCTCTAACCTGTCTGTCGATTTCACCCAGTGTATGGTCACTGAGTTGTCACTTTCCCTTACGGTTTCACAGGTGTGGGTCCCAACGTGTGTAATCTGCTTAAATTCCTCATGGACTAGAGCTGTGTGACATAGGTATGTTGACATTACTAATTACTGAAAATTGTGTCACTGTAATTGCAAATACCCTATTTCGAAATCACAGACAGACTCCAGATCTTTTGGTGCTTTAGGTGTGTTTATTTAGGTGTGTTTATTTACATACAAAATATTGGATGGGGAAGTCAAATGGTGAGGGGTGATGGCGGAGGAGTGTCCATGGGAGAGTCTAGTCTATTAGTCTCACAGGTGCATTGCCCATATGGGCATAGGAAGTGGAGCTGGGGCAGTTTTATTATGGACAGGGTGACAAAGTGGGACAGTGGCTAGACAATCAGGGTGGTCTCATTTCTTGGTGGGGTCTTGGCATCGTGCTCTGTCTTGTTCCTGGATCTCAGGGACCATTTGCGGGGTGGTTCTCCGTCTGCAGGGAGGTGGGGTGCTGGTGTGGTGGTCCTGTGGTCGTACCTCCTGTCCACTAGCGCCGGCGGAGGTGGTGGGCAGTTCATCGTCCATGCTAGTGTCAGGGGCCCCTTGTAGTGCCACAGTGTCCCTCTTGGTGTTGAGTATTTCCTTCAGCACCCCTACGATGATGCCCATGGCGGAGCTGATGGTTCTGAGTTCCTCCCTGAACTCCAAATACTGTTCCTCCTGCATGCGCTGGGTCTCATGAAACTTGGCCGGGATCATTGCCATCGTCTCCTGGGAGTGGTGGTATGCTCCCATGATGGAGGAGAGGGCCTCGTGGAGAGTGGGTTCCCTTTGCCTGTCCGCCCCCTGTCGCACAGCAGCCCTCCCAGGTCCCCTGTGTTCCTGGGCCTCCGTCCCCTGGACCGTGTGCCCACTACCACTGCCCCCAGGTCCCTGTTGTTGTTGGGGTGGTGTGTTAGCCTGGGTTCCCTGTAGTGGTGGACACACAGCTGATTGACGTGTCATGGGGACGGAGGCATGGGCCCGCTGGGTTGGTGCTGTGCTGGTGTTACCAGAGGGGGGAAGGTCTGTGGTGGCCTGTGCCTGTGTGAGGGGAACCGACTGTCTTGAGGCCCACGATGGTCCGGGCTGGTCATCTAGATCCAGTTGGACAGAGCTGCTGTCATCACTGTGAGCCTCTTCTGTGGGTGGAGTGGAGATGTCTGGACCCTCCTGTCTGGTGACGTTGGGTAGTGGTCCTGCAGGGGTGGAAAAGCATGATTATTGCATCTGTGTGTGTCATGTTGTGCAATGGGTGGGTGACCGTGTACCCCAGTACTGGCATTCCTGTGTGGGGGCTTGTGTGATGATGGTTTAGGGGGGTGTATGGGTATGTGCAGTGGGCATGCTTTAGTGATGGGTGCCCATGCGTTGTTGTTGCATGCAGGGCTTGGTGTTGGGATGTGTGGTTTGTGATATTGGTACATTTGTGAGGAGTTGGAGTGATAGGGTGGGGTTGAGGGTGGGGGTATGTGATAGCATGCAGTTAGGGTTGGGGATGTAATAGTTAAGATTTGACTTACCAGAGTCCATTCCTCCACCGACTCCTGCGAGGCCCTCAGGATGCAGAATCGCCAAGACCTGCTCCTCCCATGTTGTTAGTTGTGGGTGAGGAGGTGGGGGTCCGCCGCCAGTCCGCTGAACCGCCTGGTGGTGTCTTGAGACCACGGAACGCACCTTCCCACCTCTTCCTGATGTCATCCTGATTTCTTGGGTGTTGTCCCACTGCATTGACCCTGTTGACTATTCTTCGCCATAGCTCCATCTTCCTTGCAATTGAGGTGTGCTGCACCTGTGCTCCAAATAGCTGTAGCTCTACCCGGATGATTTCCTCCACCATGACCCTGAGCTCCTCCTCGAAAACCTGGGGTGTCTTTGCCGTGCCATGGGGTGGTGTAGGTGATGTGTGGGGTGGTGTGTGTGGTGATAAGTGTGGTGATATGTACTGGTGTGTGGTGTTTTGTGCGTGGAAGTTGTGTGGGTGATGGTATTGTGTGCCTGTGGCTGCTAGTTTGTGGATGGTGGTGTCTCTCTCTGGCCTTCTCTCTGTAAATGTGGTCATAAGGGTTTGTGGGTGATGTGGGTGTCTGTTTTATATTGTATTGGATGTGTGGGAGTGGTGTGTATATTTCGAATTGTCCAATGTGGCTGTGTTTTTTAGATGTGTGTGTATTTTGAGCGCGGCGGTGTGTACCGCCAATGGAATACCGCAGTTGAAGGACCGCCACGTGGATTCGTGTGTCGTGATAGTGCAGGCGTATTTCTGTTGGCGTGACGGTGGAGGTTTTTTTTTCCGCCAGTTTATCACTGACCTTTGGTATCGCGGACTTGTGTGGGTGTCTGTATTTTGTCGGATTCTGAGATGTGGGTCATAATAGCTGTGGCGGAATTCCGCGGCCGTCGCGGTGTGTTGGCGGTCTTCTGCACGGCGGTAAGCGGCTTTTACCGCCAATGTTGTAATGACCCCCTTTGTGTCAATCGGGAATGGATATGCAGATCAAGTAGCAAGGTTTTGTGTATTGAACTGTATATCGTTCAAAGATCAGTGGGAATTGTTATCACAAACTGAAAATGAGACTTGCACAGGTTATCCATTAAGGGTGGTCGACACAACGGAAGAGTTAAAATTGTTAAAGGGACGTGCCAGCAAAGAAGAGAAACGTTCCTGGCTCAAATTGCAATGTGTACAAAGACCTGATGATTTGTGGGTTTCAGATGAGGGGAAAATGGTTTTGCCAAACAGTCTTTTGTCACAGTTTGCGAGGTTTTACCATGGTCAAGCACATATTGGGAGAGATGCCATGATCAGGCTGTTTAAAATCGATTGGTTTAACCCAAAGTTCAGACAAGCTGCAGAAGTGATTTGTCACAGGTGTATTCTCTGTCAGCAGATGAATGCGGGGAGAGGGACCATGGTGAACTTGAGCCACATTGGGAGAGCAGGAGGTCCATTTAGCAGAATGCAGATGGATTTTATTGAGATGCCTGTGTGTGGAGGTTTGAGGGACGTGTTGGTGATTGTGTGTATCTTTAGTCACTGGATTGAAGCTTACCCTACACGTAGGAATGATAGTCTCACAGTCGCGAAGTTGCTGCTTAGGGAGTTGATACCACGTTTCGGGTTTCCAATCTCTTTAGAATCAGATAGGGGAAGTCACTTCAACAATGAGGTGGTTAAGCTTTTGTGTGCTGCACTGAACATTGAACAGAAGTTGCATTTTAGTTACTGCCCTGAAGCATCAGGACTAGTGGAACAGATGAATGGTACCTCGAAGTCGAGAATGGCAAAAATGTGTGCAGCTTCAAATCTGAAATGGCCCGATGCGTTGCCCCTAGTGCTGATGTCTATGAGAAATACAATCAACAAGAAAACAGGACTGTCTCCGCATGAAATTCTCATGGGTCGAGCTATGAGATTGCCCGCAGTGCCCGCAAATGCTCTTGTGAATATCACAGATTATATGGTGTTGGACTACTGCAAGGGTCTGGCTGATGTGGTCCGCTCTTTTTCTCACCAGGTGGAAGCAACCACACTGCCACTGATAAGCGATCCAGGTCACAATCTGAAAGCCGGTGACTGGGTTGTTGTCAAGAAACACGTGAGGAAGTCGCGTTTGGAACCACGTCGGAAGGGGCCGTATCAAGGGATGCTGACAACTACTACTGCTGTAAAATGTGCGGGAGTTCCAAACTAGATACATGCCAGTCACACCAAGAAGTTGACGTGTCCAACTGATGAGGAACTTGAGTTGTTGAAAATAACAGCTACAGGAAAGGAAGTCTCAGGGCCAGAGAGTAATCAAAGGGGAACTGAGACTGAAGGAGAGCCTGTTGAGGACGGCTTGGTCACTCACCTAGCAATCAAAACCCGGAGGGGTGACAGTGAGCCTATCTGAACTGAGGCACCAGGGGAACCGACACAAAGAGAGGTTCTCCCAGAAGTAGACGGATACAGGTTTGAAGTTGAGCCCCTGACAGACCCTGAAGGCAAAGGAGGTGAAATAGAAGGAAGTCAGAGTGTTCAGACTCCTCCTGAGCCGCTTGCAGAGCCATCAAGAGAAAACACCATAGCACAAGAGGAGGGCATTGACCAGCAACCTGAAAAATCGAACAGTAAAAGGACATTGAAAGGAGATAAATGGCCAGGGCCACAACCTGAAAATAGAAAGTGGTAATAGATGAAACAATAGAAGAAGAAGTTGATACCACAAGGAGAGAGGATCTGAGTGAAGGAGAATTGTAGGGTGATCGCAAGATGAAAAGAAAGCGAGTTGCAAACAGAAGATACACAGGTCCTGAATCTGAATTTGACCGCAGAGAAGAAAGATTGTGTTAAAAATTTAAATTAAGGCTGAAAAGCTGGGAGAAAAAGAGACTGATAAATTACTGGATGTGACACTGTTAACCTGAATTGACTTTGGAAACTGATTGTGACAGGCTGCTAACCTGATTTGACAAGGATCCGGGGAGTGAGTGAAGACGCTGTACATACTTTCTAAAGAGAGACTTTGCTTGAAAAAAAAAAAAAAGCTTTTAGACCTTCCTCAGTTGATTGTTTGCCTCTATATTGTTCTGCTTTCTGATTCTACATAGATCATGATTAACCCTAGAGATGACAATAATAGGGGTAGGATTCGTAGATGGTTGAGTATTATTTTGGGTGTTGTGAGTGCGATAGTAATAATAGCTGTGATTGTGGGAATACCGTTAGTGGATAAGAGTGAGACTAACAATGCTTCAATTCCTGAGACTGCTACACTAACCCCATGGGAGAGATTTGAGCAGGATACAAAATATTTGCAAGAGGGAACTAACACGAAAGGAGGACTATCTACTAATGTCTTCTATCGCTTGTTGAATGAGTATGTTGAAACAATGGATGCAAAGAATTGTTATGTGTGCACAAAGATTCCGTTGTCAGTACAAGAAGGGGTTACTTACCATAGTTTGCCACTAACCTAAAGGATAAGTTGTAGTTTGCTATTAACAAGGTTTTATGATCAAGAATATATTCAGTAATTCTATTCTAATCTAGATGTAGTGTTTTCATTTGTGCCTATAAATGAATATTTGAGTAAGATAGCTAGAGATCATAGTATAAAGATAGTTAGGGGTTTCTTTGAGCCTACAATGACATTTGGTACAGCTTATGCGCACCGTAATAATCTAACATGCTTACTAACACCTGTAGAAAAGAGCTTTTTAGATCTCACTGATGATAGAAGAAAAGCGTTAAAAGAAAAGTTAGCAAAGGGATTAGAAAAATTAAAGTTTGCCAATGATTATGCTTATAGTGCAATAAAAACACAAGGCAAATTAGCTATAGATGCATTACAGGTAGGAAAGCTTTGTATACACAGGCCAAACTCTGATCATGACACTATTTGTGGGAACGAGTGAGTGCAGACATGTGTTTTTGTTTCAGAGTTAATGGACGTTCATGTTAAATGGACAGGATCCAGTGATCCCCGGGATCTATTACATATGTGGACTTAATGCTTATTACCGTCTTCCAAAAGGAAGGAATGGGACATGTTATTTGGGAATAGTTTTCCCAAAGATCTACCAATTTGATTAAGGAAGTTTCCTAAATTGTCTGAATTACATCATACTAGACAGATAAGAGAAACAGCAGCTGCTGTTGTAGGTGATATATTTGGAGCAATAATTCCTTCAGTGGGAGTTATCTTGAATTCAATAAAGATTAGAAAGTTGTCTACTATTGTGGATAACATCCTGAAAAACTTCACAAGGGCTATACTCCTGATGGATACTGAACTTGCTGCGGAGAGGGCTATGAGTCTTCAAAACCGGCTTGCTTTCGTCATTCTTTTAGCAAAAAGTGGCAGAGTCTTTAGGATGCTTACTGAGCCTCACTGTTGTGCATTCATACCCGATAATAGTAATAAGATTAGAAGTATTTGCTACTGTAATTATTGATGAAGTTATTGATTATTGATTGACATGTTGACTAGCTATTTCGTCTTAAGGAGTCTTCAATCGGGATCAAAAGATTCATCGGCCTAAAACGAGTCCCAGAGTGAATAAGTTATCTAGATTGGGACACGTTAACACCAGTCTCAAAACATTTTGAGGAAATAGAGACAAGCTGGTGATTTTCTTCAGCACCGTCATCATAAGAAGGTCCAAAATATTACACATTATAACAGCAGTTCAGGAAACTGATTTCACATGGCCCTTCACTGTTATACTTTGCATCTTCACTTCTACATTTTTAACTTCCTGACACTTAGCCAACCAGCCACTTCTTGGTACATTCTCACAAGTTATGACTCAAAATCTCCCTTGAAGGTGTACAGTAGAAAAATATAACAAGCATTGGCAGAGCCAATATGTGTCACCTTTGGGACCCATTGACTTTGCCAATGGGTTTTCATGATATTGTGAAGTATGGCTAAAGAAAAGAAAAAAAAAAAAAATGCACTACAGCTGCATCATTTTGTAGGTGAGAGCATATGAACGCCTGTAAAATGACAATCACCTGCTTTGAGATGGATCAGTAAGTTTATAAAAAAGTGCAAGAAAGCATTTATTTAAAAGTCTTTAAACTGACCAGGAGACGAGTTGGGCTTGTACCAATAAAAGGGAAGGGTCGGCAGTTGGAGAAAGAAACATAAAGAGAGGACAGGTCACCAAGACCAGCAACATTAATAAAAGTAGCATGGATGGCTGGTGGGGAAGCTACACGAAAGTGGGCGCAAGCTACCGAAAGCAGGAGAAAGCAACCGACATAGAACAAAACAGAGAGAAAGCAATGTGGAGAATGGTTTGGGGAGAAAAATATAAGGGTGAGAAAAGCACAAGGGCGAGAGAGCACATGCTGTGCAGGGTGGAGGCAGAGAAGCACATGGGCACTATGAACACAAGGCCATGGGTGGAGAGAAGCACACAGGTGAGAGAGAGCAACATGGAGTATGGGGACGGAGAGAAGCACACAAAGAAGACAGCTAGAAAAGACATGCACTCGCCCGGTGTACTTAAGCTCTTGGTAAACCCATAATAGCACTTTGCAATCAAACAGCAGTGGTATCTGGTAAGCTCGACCTAAAAACAACTGTTGCAGGACAGAGTGAGCAGCGCTGCGGGCAGCAGAAGCGATTATTGTGCAAATATTTATTTTATATTTCATTTTGTAAATGTATTAAATTTGTGTCCAAACATTAGCTAGTTTATGGGAATACATAAGTCTTTAACTCAAGGGGCTGTATTGGAATGGCCTTTTCCTGTGCAGGGCAGAGCAGAGTGCATTTTTAATATGCCTGTATGGTGTAAATTGAATTCATGTAGTTCAAATGTCCTTGAATTAGTATGTTAAATTCAGATAATGTAGCTCGGAAATAGTGGGCAAGGTCTACCTCCTTCTGAGCTGCACTGTCTCTAAATAAAGTACTAAGAGAAATATCTGGTTAAATGAACTCACTTTACATGCTGCAGGTTCTTATAACTGGTGCCCAGCTCTGCGCCATAAGTCCAACATGATATACCGCCACGTTATCATTTTATAATCATAAACCTAAAAATAAAAGTGAGCCCTTTCATTAAACAGCTTTTCATGTTTAATAAAGGCATTTTGGTAGCAAAATATTGCTTTGTCAAGTTCATTGAGAATCCACAAATACCACTGCCACACACCAAAAGTCTCTGGCCAAGATTTATGGGCTTTTGGCACAGGGCAGAACAACAATTCACATTGCTGCAGTGCCCTGCTTCAAAGGGTAAGGCAGGAATGTGCCATATCTATACTGTATGGGTGTATTCCTGTACTTTCCCACTGCGCTTGCACCATTTTGGCAGACTAGCCCCAATGCAGATACCCTTTCACCATGGTGCAAGTGTGTGTGTGTGATGGAGGCAGGATTGTTTATGTGCAGGGAGGACTACCTTCCTGCACAATAGCAATCCTGGAAGGCATTATCCTCTTTCTATGTGTGCTGTACAATTAAGCACACATAGAAAAAGGAAATAAGTATGAGCAATAAAGATATTTCTCCTTGTGCCTCCCTGGGGGGTGTGTACGTTTTTGATGCATCCCCAGGTTTACATGGCCTTGTATGTGTCAAACTCCATGGGTGTTACATGGGAACATTAACTGCAACACCCACGGAATGCCTCCCTAACACAGAGTAAGGCAATGCAGCGCTTTGCACTGCCTTGTTTTACTCCATATTAATGAGGCCATATAAAGCCATGCAAAGTGACATTGTGTGGCCACATAGAAAATATGCCCCTCTGTGTGCACGTCCATATATAATCACCGCATGCCTTGGATGCCCAGAATATGTCGGGAATTACCAACATTATGTCAGGGCCAACATTACACCAGTGTTGATATTTGAAGTACAGTGCACAAAGCGACACACAGCATGCCCAATCCTGGATTTACTCTGCCGCTTCTCACTGCATGTAGGTGCAGCAGCTCTCTTCTTTTCCTCCAGTTCCCAAGGCCCAGTGGATCTATAAAGTGGTTTGCAGGACGCTTCCTGATCGCACAGACAGAGAACAGTTAAAGCAATATGAATTTAAAATGCTGCAGCAGCTGATTGTAATAAATGCACAGCTCAGCTACAAAATGTTAATTACTTATTGTAGATTAGCGTACGAGCTCCTAGCAAATTTTGCAGTTGCCTAATTTACAAAGTGACAGGCCAGTTCTGTTAACAGAATGCTTGCCTTACTTAGGGGGGCCATGAACAAATAAAGAGGGGCCTGGCCCTTGTGGTCCCCATCTGGCCATGGCCCCACCCCAACCCAAGCTTACCTATTCCTCAACCTCCACTCTTTCACTGAAACCAGCACTGACAACCTGCTGGCCACATGGAACTAACTCACCCCCTAGGTCACCACACCATCATGGACTCTGTTCACTCAGGAGCTCCCACAGACCCATGCCCATAGGACATCTTCAATATCAGAAGCCACAGTGTCAGACACAAACTCTGTACCCTGTTCAACATCTCACTAACCATGGACAACTTCCCAGAAGACTAGAAACATGCAAAGGTCAAACCACTACTTAAGAAGCTGTCAGTTGAGTCCAGGGACTTTAAAAACTACCACCCTGTCTGCCTGCTTCCCTTTCTGGACAGCGTCCTAGAGACGGCCATCAGCAAGCAACTATCTTGTTCACCTCTCAGTCTGTATTCCACAGCAAACACATCACCAATGCTGCTCTGATTGCTGCTTCTGATGACATCCAAGCCTCCACAACTGCAGAAAAGATGGTGGCACTGATCCTCCTCTACCTCTCAGTGGCTTTCAACACTGTATCCCACCACACTCTGATCGCAAGGCTGCATGACTTCAGAATCCAGTGAAAAGCACTCAAATGGATCACCCCCTTCCTTCCCATAAGAACACAGAATGTCTGCTACCACAGTTCTCTTCTGAACCCAAAAACATCATATGCGATGTCCCTCAGCCCCACTCTCTTCAACATCTACAGGACCCCCCTGGCCAACATTGTCAGATCCCATGAACTAAACACTCTATCCTACTCAGACGACACCCAACTTATCCTCTCCCTCTCCTAAGACCCCACCACCACCAGAATCAACTTCCATAAATGCATGATGAGCATTGTAAAATGAATGAAGGACAACTGCCTAAGGCTTTACATGGACAAATCTTAAGCAATGACACCACAACTGGAATGACTCCTGGTGGCCCTCAAAACGAGGACCATCACCCACATCCACTGTCCATGTCAGAAATGTTAGCATCATCCTCGCAGCAAACTGAGCACGAAGTCCCAGAACAACACTGTCTCCTCTGCCTGCTTCCTCACACTTCACATTCTATGAAGAATCATCATGTGGCATCCCCAGGACAAAAGATGTACTGTCACACGGGCCCTAACCACCAGTTGACTGGACTATGTCAAAGCCCTCTAACCACGGATCACCACTCACCTCCTACTATCGTGTAGGCTCTCATTATGGTAATGAGGCTACTGGATTTGGATAGTAGGATTGCATAGATTGTGGGTACAGAGTACAAATCCACACTGGGTGACACCTGTCTGCCTAATCCTGGGTTTCCTGCAAACTAGCAGCGCCTCACATCTACGGAGAAGATTGTGGCAACTGGGCTCATGGCAAGATAGACTCCTCAGGGAATCATGGTACATCAGATCTCATCCCTTTCTCTCAATGATCAATATCTCACTCAGGCAAAAACAACGAAGGCAGAATATATTTCAATAAGCATTTATTTAAATATATGCATCTTAGATAAAAGCATGTGCATAGCAATGACGAGGATGATACAGCACAATAGGAGCAAGCATGTGACTAAAAGTGTAAAACACAAAAACAGTCCTCCCATACTGTCCATACAGGGGAGTGGATCTATAACCCCCCTCCTATGCTGAGTATGAACATAGCATACCAAGCCTAATCTGCCCTTCCGGTTTCTCCCTGGGAGACCATCATCCCTAATACCTGAAGAAGAGACCTAGAGTCTAAAAAGACACGGTCCCCATCTGGATCAGGGGCTCACTCGTCTACGCAAGTAGCTGTAGCGAAGCTGGCAGCAATCAGCATACAGTTGTGGTCATGTGGCTGGAATCTCCCTTTAACTGTCTAGAACAAAGAGGTGTTCTTATAATAAAACTACTAACATTCTAAGAAACAGTCCCCTCCTTCAAGTCACTACACAACCAGGAAACCACCTACCTCAATCACCACATGAACTTCCACCAACCTTCCAGACAGCTAAGCTCTGCATCTCTATCCCTCATCCACACCCTGCATCCACTGAAGCAGAAGCGGAAGACGCTCCTTCTCCTACCTCGCGGCAAAGACATGGAATGACTTCCCCTGGCAGCTACGGACCTCCTCCTCGCTTCAGGAATTTCGAAGTGCACTAAAGTCCTGACTGTATGACTGAGCCTTCAGGCCCCACCAGTGCCTAGATACCCTACCGGTTGATTAGCGGCGGCATAGAAATCCACTGATTGATTAATTGATTGAACATCAAATGAAGTTCAAAATTGTGAGCAATATTCTTTTAGGAATTAATATTTTTTCCTAAGTACATTATATAAAGTAAAATAGAAAAAAAAAATCCAAGATTTTGTTACTTCTAACACATTTGATTTTACACGAATACATAATAAATAATTTTTAATTATTCACTTAGCTGTCTTACCTCGACATGTGGTGTTGTCTTCTAGGTCAAGTGTGTCATTTCTGTCACTTCCTCCAACTATTTCAGGGCCAATGACTGCTACAAATAATCCCCTACTGAATGTCCAGACCTCCACCAGTTGCTACTGCACCTCCCAGCTTCTCCTTAGTCTTCAGCTTGTAGTCATGCCACATTTTCATACACACAAGCACAGTCCTGGCAGTAGGTGCTACCACATTGACTTTTCAACTATTTATTTCCAAAAAAAACCCTTCTTAGCTAGTAGGAGTTTTGAGGCAACAAACACATATTTTTGCTTTGCCATCAGAGTTATCAAATTTGTAACCTCTCCCTGTATAAATGTAAGCTTCTTCTTTCTTGTACCCTTGTAAATTCCCTCTACTCCATGCTCTGTGACCTCTTAGCTTGTACCCTTTTCTTGTCTTACATTTTCTCTCTTGGAATAATAGAAAAAATGTATTACAGATTTGTGTCATATTTGAAAGTGTAGCATTATGCAATCATGCTTTGTATCACAACCATCATGTGGCACTGATCTACGGTACATAACTTTAATAGCAAGGTAAATAGGGCACTGTCCATGAAACAAACATTTGTGTAATAGAGAAATACTTTTTCATCATGTATTGCAGCACTGCATAACATATGATAAATCTACTCCACGGTCTTTAAGTTAGCAGCATAGCACAATAATTTTTAATTATTTGCCACAGACTTAAACACACACATATATTGTTACGTCATCCTTTGGGTACTTGAAGCCTCATCAACCCAAATCCTAATGACGGCATTGTTATTTTCGAGACCCTCAACTTAGGCTAAGCACAGAATACGCACCAAGCTCGAGCATCCATAACACACTTGTAGTTTTAATGTTGTATCCACTGTGTGTTCCACAAATGAGTTTTGCTGTATACAGCATTCCACAGCTTAAAATCACCACCCAAATGTAATAATATATTTGTCCATGGGACAGCATTGTAGGTAGACTAGATAGGTTGGAATTTTGCTTGAGACAGAAAAGACATAAATCCTGATTAAGATCTTAGCGAAATCAGACCCCCGTCGGTTTCCCATCAGGTAATCTGTCTGCTGACTAGGCGATATGTCTGCTCTATTTAGATGCTGGTGGGCCAATAGACAAAAGCCCGTAAGCAAACTGCTGTCACCACCAAAGTTTTACATCTATGTCCACGGGGATATATGCAAAAGTGTATGGCAGCGGGCCACAGCCAGTTTTGCCACTAGGCCACTCTCATTGTGCCTTCCTGCTGACATTAATGAGGCGGCTAAACCTCCAGACCTGAGTTGGCATTTTGGAATGAAGATAAGCCTGAAACTTACATTTTTCTCTTCTTTTCACTTCCCTTGCAGCCATGGACCCTACCGCACAAGTCCTGCCTTTGCTGTTGATACTAGTCCATGACACAAATTAACTTTGTCGTTGCTAAAACTGAAGGTAAGTGATGTTTTACTTGTTATCTTCAGAATTGTCTGTGTACATTAGCTCTGGACTCCTGCATGTATAAAAACATATGTGCAAACAATAGTACAATGATGTGCAATGCATATGTGTGTAAAGTGGTAGTTTAACAAACTGAAAGAAACACACATCTATAAATTATTCACATTTACCAATTTGGTACTAACTGCCTTCATGCTAATGGACACCTTCACAAAAAGTCACATTAATGCCTAATTTGAGATGTGTCCATACAGGTGTGTTTAATCATTTTCCCTAAACTACCATATCAGATACATAAACACTGCTCATTATTGTATCTACATAAATCCAATAGAATGGAGTAATTGCACTTCACAATGTAATAAGGGGGTTTCCACGAAATGAACACCCCATGTCACCTCTAAACTTTAAACATGTCATAGATGAATTAATGTCATATTTCACCTTGTCTAGTGCATTTTTGTATATCAGTAGATTTCCTTCAACTCAAAAGTTGTTTCCATGTATAATAAATATGTGTTTGTTATTAATAAATTTTAAATAACCACACCTGCATTCACAAGTTACAAAATTGTGAATGCTTGCACCAAATTAGCATGTCTATTACAAATGTTCATAACTAATGTATGCACTATGCAAATATGTCAGAAAAATAACTGTCTTGTTCACTGTCATAAATGAAAATATGTTACCCACAGTTGCATCAATAAGATTGACATCAATCAATTATGTTTATTCAATAAATAATGTCAGGACAAACTTTATGAAAATTAAAACAAATGTTCTTGAATGATATATGTCTCTCAAAACGTATGAAATTGAACAAAACATAATTGTCTAAAAGTAAATGATCCAGTGCATCAATATTTGGGTTTTTGCCCAATTACCTGCATCCTAATTTCACTGTCAAGGGACATCTTCATCAGTATGGGGCATCTAGTGGGCAGAGACGTCACCTCATTGATCTTTCTTGGGAGGAGCGGGTTTGGATTTCTTTGGGGTCAGGGACAGGTAATCAGCATAGGCAGGTGGAGAAGAAGGATAGAAGGATTGGGAGAGGATTGGGTTCGGGAGGTAGAGCGAACTGGAGTAGGTTTTGTGTGTGTGTCTGTTTTGCAGGTGCATGAAGGTCTGGTGTATGTGGTGCATGTTTAGGTGTGTGTGTGTCTTGGAAAGTATGTAGTGTTTGGGTGAGTGTGTACATTTGTGTTTGGTGTGTGTTGGTGTGTGTGTGTTTTTCTGTGAGTGTGCATTTTTGGATGAGTATGCTGTTGAGGTGTTGCGGTGGTTGGTGTGGTGTGGTTGTCCGTATGTGTTCTAGATGCATGTGTGCCTAGTAAATGTTTGGAAGTGTTGGGTTTTGTAGGTGCATTGCATTCGGGTGATTGTGAGCATGTGCATCCAGTCGGTGTTGTTTTATGTGTAGGTGTGTGTGTGTGTATGTGTGTGTGTGAGACTGTGTATTTTTGCATGAGTGTGATGTAGAGGTGGATGTTGTGCTTGTGGTGCTTGTGGGTGTGATAGTGGTTGTAGGTATGGTAGTGATTGTGTTTGTGGTGGTAGTGGTGATGGTGGTGGTGCATGTGTCTATGGTGGTGGGTGTTGTGGTTGTGGAAGTGGTGGTTGTGTCTGTGGTGGTGGATGTTTTGGTTGAGAGTGTTGTGGTTGTTATGGTTCATGTGTCTGTGGTGGTGGGTGTTCCGGTTGTGGGTGTGGTGGTTGTGTCTGTGGTGGTGGGTGTTGTCAGTGTGGTGGTTGTAGGTGTGGGGGTGGTTGTTGTGGTGCCTATGGGAATAATGTCAGTATTGTGTGTCTGTGGGATGGGAGTATGTTGCATTTTTTGGTGTGGGTTGTGTTTATGTGTGGGTGTGAGTATGCTGCTTTTGTCTGCTGGAGTGGGTGTGTGCACGGAAGTGAGTGTGCTTTGGATTGGGGTGGGAGGTAGGATTTGGGATGAGGAAGGGACAGGAGTATGGATACAAGAGTGGACCAATTTGAGGGCTGAGGTCAGTGGAAAGGTTATCTACACAAACAATCTCTGTATGCCAGACATTGAACTATGAATGGCATCCAGGAATGCAACCATCTGTTGCATCTGGCAACTAAGCCCCTGAATGCCATTCACATTTGCTGTCCAGGTTACAGAGATGTTGCATAAGAGGTCAATAGCCTCTTCCATGAGCGCAGCCAGGGGGACAGAGACAGGGAGGAGATGATGTGGCCAGGGAGAAGATGCTGCAGAAAAGGAGATCCCATCCCTTTTAGGGTGGTGAGATTGGCCAACTGGGAGGGTGGAAATGGGAATGTGGGTGGTGGACAAGGATGCAGATGAAACAGGTCCTGTCGGGTCTGCCACCACTAGGGTTTGGTCTTCTGTGTCCATCGGTGCCCAATCTTTCTCAATCCGACACACAGTGACCAGCTGCTTTCCAGCCTTAATGGCCAATATCTGCTTTGCCTGCTGCTGCAGATGCTGAAAAGACACATACAATATTTTTATCATATCTGTGCAAATCAAAATGGTCATAAGGTTATCTAACAAAACATTACCTGATTTACAATTTTCACCTGCTTAAAGGCTATAAAACATAGGCATTCTTTACTACTACCCCATGCATGTAGGGAACCTATTATGGACCCATTTGCTCACAGTTTAGGAAATTACCATCATTAGCTCCATTTTATTTTCAATCATTTCACTTAAAGACTTTAAATTCCTCTTGTAATTGTTTAACTTCTCTGAATGTTACAGATTGGTTGTTTTTATTAGTGAACTCATGTCACAAAAATGAATATCTAGCAAAAAAACGTTGTACCATGTACATTGTCCGTCTTCAAAAGTCCCTTTCAATAACTTATGTGCTTCAACATTGATTCATCATCTGGACAAAAACAAGGAAACAAAAATGTTGTTTGGCGTATGTGTAACTATGTCACAAATTCCTGTGTGTTTCCATTCATTAAGTTTGCTACTAAATTCATGTTTGTTGAAACAGACTGGCTTACATGCACATCTGTGAAGGAGTAAGGCTTCATGCCAATCTGCTACTGTCAAGTTGAACTGATTTGAATCCTGCACTGAAAATATATTTATCCATTGTTTTGGAAAGAAATGTTGGCATTTTACTCATATTTTACTCATATTCCTAGTCATTTTTGAACAGGTGCTCAGTATTGTTTGGTTATTATATCAACTGACCAATGGGAAGTCGTCAAAAACATCCAATTTATCATAATAGAATTGTATGCCATGTCACCTGTAATAGGGTGGACATTGCCACCTCATATTTGTGATGGACCTTCATACCTGACAGAATCCACAATTGGAGCCTGTATAATACAACTGTCCCTCATAACTTAGACAACATCTATATACCTCTTCTTTTTTAGGTAGGAATGTGTCTGCTCAAAACAGTCCTTGGGTTGTGAAGGAATCTTTTGGCAGCCATTAACACAAATCAATAGATAAAACACATCATTGTACACCTTCTGCAAAACTTACACTTTCCAGAAATCCTCTTGTGCATTGGATATGTGTCAACCTTTATGGGCAACTACGAGTAATGTTACTACAAATAAAGTCGGAATTTTGGTCTAAGTTTAGATTTTTGTTCTAAATGTAGATAAAAAAGTCTACCTTTACTACAATTAAAATTAGCCTTTATATCTAAACTTAGACGTTTGGTCTAAACTTAAACTTTTGGTGTATGTTTACCCTTGTGAATTGGGACGATTGACGTATACAAAGACAGGAGATGTATGTTGATCAAAGTACTGCTTGCCCATTTAAAGTGATGTTTCATTTTTCTTAAATGCAGACATCTGCACCCAGGGGGAGGTAGAATACTACAGCTTCAGGTGTATAAACCATTTCCAAACCTTGCCTCATTGGAGGAAAGGGACATTATACAAAATTCAGATTGAATAGGCAAACTATTCTTGATGTATATAATCAGTTGGAGCCAGATCTTCTGCCTCACATTAGAAATCCCACAGTAATATCACCAATAGTGAAAATCATGACGGGACTCCATTTTGTGGCCACAGGATCCTTCAAATACATTGTTGCAGTGTCTGGAGGCACGTGACAACCATTTTTCAGTTTTGTGCTACAAGAAGTTCTTTCGACAATGATGAGACACATCAACAGCTTCATCCACTTTCCACAACATGAGGATTTTGCAAATGTGAAGGGAGATTTGTATGCTTTGGTTAGCATAACACATGTGGTTGGAGCAATTGATGGAACACATAGGGGGTCATTACGACCCAGGCTGCCGGCGGTAAGGTGATGGTAACAACGCCAACAGGCTGGCGGTGTTCCGCCAGCAACTATGACCGTGGCGGAATTGCCACGGCCATACCGCCGGCCCCTCCAATATCCCACCAGGATTCCGCCTGGCAGTCATAATCCCCAGGGCAGCGGTGCAAGCACTGCTGCCCTGGGGATTAGGAGTCCCCGACCGCCAGCCTGTCCGTGGCGGTAAACACCTCCATTGCAAGGCTGGCAGGAGGGGACTTGGGGTGCCCCTGGGGGCCCCTGCACTGCCCATGCACTTGGCATGGGCAGTGCAGGGGCCCCCAGGCATAGCCCCGTCGCGCATTTCACTGCGCGAATTTTGGGCAGTGAAATTCGCGACAGGTGCTACTGCACCCGCTGCACATCAGCATTGCCGCCGGCTCTATTACGAGCCGGCAGCAATGTTGATGTGACATTTCCGCTGGCCAACGGAAATGTCATAATAGGGAGCCAGGAATACCGCCGGCAATGGCGGTATTCTGTCTCCCGCGGCCTCGGCGGTCTTTTTGGAAGACCGCTGAGGTCGTAATGACCCCCATAGTGCCAACACATGCCAGGGAACAGATCTGCCACAATCGGACCTTCCATTCAATCAATGTGCAAGTTGTTTGCTTTCTAGATTTGTACATCTCAAGCATGTGTGGCCATTGCCCAGGGTTATCACATGATTCATTTGTTCTGTGGAACAGCATACCCCAGCAAATGTCACAACTTAGACTTGAAAGAACCAGGATTGTTGGTAAGAACAATATGACAATAGGATCATTTGCTTTATTTATAGTTTAGGAATGTACAATGGGCTGAGATATTTTTAATCAATACATTTTTCACTTTCATGTAAGACACTCAGGTTATCCTAACTGACCATGGTTGTTAGCACCGCTGAGGAATCCAGCAATACCAGGGGAAATCTGCTTCAATGATGCCAGTGGAAGAACATGGAGGGCAGTGGAGTAGGCTTTTGGGCTCCTGAATGCATATTTTGATGTCTGGATAAGATCAGTCGAGCCCTCCTCTACACACCCGATAAGGTGTACCAAATACCCATGTCCTGCTGCATGTTGCACAACATAGCCCTGCAACGGAACATCCCATACATCACTGAGGATGGAGACCATGAAGAACCACTGAGTGAGGATGTTGAAATGCCAAATGGAGATGATAGTGGTGAAGAGGAATGAACTGACATACGGCAAGCTGTTATTGCACATTTTTTCAATACCTTTACAGAAATTAAGTTCCAAAACAACTTTTGACATACTGAGCATATCAGTCTGTGCTGAAGCTTCCTTTAGGAATGGTTAGTTCAGGAAATTCCTGGTCAAAGATGTTGGTTGATAAAAGTTTTGAAACATTGACTAATGTGTTCATTTATATTGATTATCTCTAATTGTTCTAAGTGAATGTGTCCTCATAAGTTTTCATTTGAGCTTATTTTGTCATGTAATATAAATATATTCTTCCTGTTTTTCTTTTGTAAAATCCTTCACCATGTCATCTTCATTGTATATTTCAAGGTTGTGACATTTGGAGGTATATGCTGCTGTTACAAATTACAAAGGGGACATGGGTTGATCCTGAGAAAGACACACTTTAGATATGCATATTTTGTACAAAGACAATTTGCACAGTGATTGAATAGATGATCTTGAGATTGCATTAGACATGTTTTCTGTTGAAACAACTAAGGCAATATGCGCTGGTTGGCATGCTCTAACCACATTGAAATGATCATGTGGCCACAAACTGTAGTAGTACCATGATTTTCACTATTGGTGTTATTGATGTGGGTTTCCTATTGTGAGGCAGAATGTCTGGGTCCAGCTGATGCCATGAAGCCTGTTGAATCTATTTATTAGGATTACATATTGTTCTTCCATGGTGTCAGGATTTTGCACAGTATAAATACAACTAACACAGACTATTTGGATTATGCATTGGTTGGGGATTTTTAAAGAATGTTTTAAAAAAATATATTTCTTACAGATGTACGTAATCAAAACATTGAGATTTGTGTTTGGTTCTTTTTTCTTTTTTGGAAATGGGATAAACATTACATAATTGTAACCTTTTTGGAATGCACTTATTAGCTTTTTTTAACTAACGATGGAAGGAAGAAATAAAAAAAAGGAAATGCCAAAAGAAATACAACATCAGTCTTTGACTTTGTGATTTTTTAATATATTTAACAAACATAAGTAAACTTAAACATGTTGAAAAACAAATAAAATGAAAAACACAAACAAAACAGTGAATCATGGTGGATGAAACTAGGTTGGTAGAGGCTAAATTGTTTAAAGTACAATGTACAAAATACAACTGTCCTTAAAAAGGGTCCATGTGTCCAGAAAATAGTCCACAGAGTGAATGGTAGTTACACACTGGAGGATATTAGGTTCTGCGTATCTTGCAGATGGTGGTCTTCCCATCATCTCCTGGTGGTCCGGATGAATGTCCCCTCTGGGGGAAAGAGGTGGAGGATCCACAGTTGCAGAGAGTAGGGTGGGTGGAGCTGTTTCCTGTTGTGGTAAGACCTCCCTGTCTGTGGCTGAGACTGATATATTTTGTCCAAAGGTTAAAGGACTACAGACAGGGGAAGATGGTACAAGAAAAGCCATGCACAAATGGTGATAAATGTCAAACATCACCCCAATCAGGTATCACAAATTTTAGTTGAGATTCTGCAAATCTATAATGTGCTCCCTCTGCTTAATGTCTTAGAGCTCTGTTACGACCATGTTTGATGACTGATATAGGGTTCCCAAGATTTGGTAAATGGCAGCCTGGGTAACAGTGTACCTAATGGCCTCACTTTTCTGGCCCATAGATTCCCTCCCACAACCCCTACCTTCTCTACCCTGTGTCCTTGAGGCAGTGCACCCCACACCCCCGGGTCCTGGCTGAACTGGAGGTAGTGGTGGTGTTGGCTCAACAGCAGTCACGACTGGTGGGCACAAGACAAGTGTTATACCCCTTGGACAAAGGAAGTGGAGGCACCCTGAGGTGTTGTTGCATCTGGGGTAGGAGGTGTAGGTGTGGATCGAGTCAGAATCACTAGATGTGCCTGTCCAGAATGGCCAGATGCACCAGCCAGCTCATCATCATCAGGACGTACAGGAGTGGTGTCCTGTATGAAGTCTTGATCTTCATCTGGAGTGGAGGTGTCCTAAGTGGAAGACAGTGGTTCACTGACCCCGGGTGTGGGACCTAATATGGATTACAGAGAATCAGAAATGTAATGTCTGAATTGTACATTAAGGGGGTGATTCTGACCCCGGCGGTTCACTACCGCCGGGGCCAGGGTCGGCGGGAGCACCGCCAACAGGCTGGCGGTGCCCCGCAGGGCATTCTGACCGCGGCGCTTTGGCCGCGGTCAGAAAGGGAAAACCGGCAGTCTCCCGCCGGTTTTCCGCTGCCCTGGGAATCCCCCATGGCGGCGCAGCTTGCTGCGCCGCCATGGGGGATTCTGACAACCCATGCCGCCATCCTGTTCCTGGCGGTTCTCCCGCCAGGAACAGGATGGCGGTATGGGTTGTCGTGGGGCCCCCGTAAGAGGGCCCCACATTGTATTTCAGTGTCTGCATTGCAGACACTAAAATACGCGACGGGTGCCACTGCACCCGTCGCACCTTCCCACTCCGCCGGCTCAATTCTGAGCCGGCGTCCTCGTGGGAAGGCCCTTTTGCACTGGGCTGGCGGGCGGCCTTTTGGCGGCCGCCCGCCAGCCCAGTGCAAAAGCCAGAATCACCGCAGCGGTCTTATGACCGCGGAGCGGTGTTCTGGATGGGGGAACTCTGGCGGGCGGCCTCCGCCGCCCGTCAGGCTCAGAATGACCCCCTAAATGTGTCTTTGCAATGCAAAAATTATTAATGGAATGATTAGACCTTTCTGAGTGTATTATGCATAACGTTTAATTTATAAAAAATGCAAACTGCAGAAATAGTGGTGAAGAGATGTCCTGAAAAGAAAAAGGTTATTTAGTAAGTGCACAATCCAATACAGTGAAGAGGCCTAGCAGGCTAAAAATCAGACTACTATACAACTTAGAAGAACTAATGGCATTAATCTTCATATGGACATTGCAAAGTAAATTGTTTATCACTACTACTTATATTCAGCATACAGCAGGACAGGATTGACTTTCTTTTAGTCAACATGATCTGTAAAGCCGATTACAACAATTCAATCAAATGACAAGAAGGTGACAACATACCAGATATACTTAAAAAATGACATTTTAATAGATGGCATAAAATGGTGATTTGTCAAATGTATAACACTTGACATATGTGCATATGTGGAAGAAAAGAGAGAATTACCAACATTGCATCAACATTGCAATATTATTTTCCAGATACAAACACAGGGCATCATGGTAGTTGTAGTCATTTCGTTTCACCATTAACAACAATTGTAAAAATGTGAGTTAAACATACCTAGTAACATTTATGCAGTGAAAATGAACAGATATTTACAATATGTTCACACATATGTGAATGATGTAAATAGGTGAAAAGGACATTGAGGAGCACTATTCCTTTGTGTGTAAATAGATGGAGTTTGGAACCTGTTTTCTTGAAACAAACCTATGAACTAGGAAAATTGCAAGGGATGATCCATGGAGAACAAAATACAGTGTGACAACACATTTTGAGCCAGATGTATCAAAGTCCTGGTTTGCATTTCTTAAATAGTGAATTTTAAGAAATCACTATTTAAGAAATGCAAAATGGAATGTAATAAAATAGTGAATCCCTAATACAGATTTCTGAAAATTTGCAATCGCTATTAGGGAATCACCACTACGGAATGGGACTCCATCCATCCCAATGGGCCTGAAGGCCATGGATGCAAATGGTTTTGCATTTCCCAGTTTGCTAATTCCTGTTAGGAATTCACAATCTAGGTATTGCAAATTCAAGGGTGCTAGCGGCCTAAGGCCCCCTTTGATGCACCCCCCAAAGAAATTGTGCATATGTAAAGCGCACATATGCCCTAGGGGCATGTGTGCGCTACATGCCACTTTTAAAAATGCATTTTTTATGGATTTTTTAAATTACACATGGTTACCACCAAATTTGAATTTGAGGTAATTGCATTTCCTAAATGCCCAGTTCGCATTTAGGAAATGCATAATAAATGTGCAAAGGAAATCAAAAATGAGAATTCCCTATTTGCAATTTCCTGTTTAGGGAATCACAATTTGAAATTTCCTATTCAAAGTCGAAATTTTAGGGAATCGCTAAAAATTGTGATTCCTTAAAATTGCACTGCACTGCCTTTCATACATCGTGAACGGTGATTTTGCATTCACAAATGGTGGAATTTACAGATTTGCACAATTTGCGAATGCAAAATCCTTTGATTCATCTGGCCTTTTGATCATTTTTAAAAAGAGAGATACAACCATAATACTACTAATTTGATGATAACAATATATTTTGATACTTCAAAATTGCATTTATATGTTTTAATGAGGGTAGAAAAACATTATCAAACTTCCCAGTCTCCACTCCACCCGGGATTCCTGTCGAGACTCCAGGATTTAGGATCTGCAAGACCAAGTTGTAATGGGGGAACTGGAAGAATCACCACCAGTCCTTGGGGCCTTCAGGTGATGCTTAGAGGGCAGGGAACACACTTCCCCCTAGGTCATTCCACCTCTTCCTAATTTACTCCTGTGTGCACAGGTTGTTTGCTACAACATTCACTATGTCAACTATTCTGGTCCACATTTGCCTTTTCTGTGATATAGTTGTATTTTTTTCCTGGGCTTTAAACAATTGTGGTTTGACTCTGATGATTTCATCCACCATGACTGACCATTCTCCCTCAGTATAACATTAATTCCTCCTCCCTTCTGTAGTGAGTACATTGAAAAAAGTTAAATAGTGACCCACACATTGATGAAAAATGTGAAAATGAAATCATTAAAAAATGAATAGATGGAGTAAATAAATTAAAATAACTGACTCCTGAGTGGAAAATTCAGCAGACAAATGGTGTTCTGTAGTGGAATGACAAAGGATCAAGGTCTGAAATGGAGTGTGTTTCATAGTGTAGTTTGCAGGTCTTTACAGTTGGTCAATATACATCAGATGTGTGATGCTTGCATCCATACAATAGCCACAGCCATACTACAATGTTGAGCTGCTTCCTCAATGGACTCCCGCCATCAGGAATCCACCACCAGAATAGCACACCTGTGAAACCTAAACATGCTCAGCACAATCCTGTTGCCCTAATGGTGACAGAGTACTGTTAGCCAGCGTTGGGGTCCGTCACATAGGCAGCGGAAGACTACTTGCACAGCGGACTCCACTCTGCCGATGTGGATGGACGTTCAGCTGCCATACATCTAAATATGGCAGTCAGAACTCTGTCAGATTGATGGAGTACTTCGAACCACTGTCACAGCAGAACAATGGAACTCCTGTCATGGTCTAAATCAGGCCCATAGTCATCTGATAGCTATTAAATATTTCACTAACACTTTTCTGTGGCATTGTGCAAACACACACTCACAACAAAAGTGCAGTCACCTTCACCACCCGGCCCAGTTAAATTGGTATTTCAGGGAGCAAGACAGTTGACCATCAAGAATACTATAGTCATAACACACATTGCTCCAACTCACTCGAGAATTGATGGGGCTGGCTTTACCAAGTCCTAAATGCACCACGTACCACATGAGCAACAAGTGCAACTTTCACACCTCTAGAATCTGAGGTCCTGCACCTATTATCCTGGGACATTGCAGGTGCTAAAATGTAACTACAGGATGGTGTTCCACCAAAGACCTGGGCAAACAGAGATATTATAGCACTTCAAGAAACTTGGACACTATTTGATCTTCCAATGGCAGGTTTTACGTCCAACCAAAGCAGCACGGTTATGCTCAAACAATATGATAGACCTAGCGGGGGACTATCAGCCTTTGTATCACTGCATTTGAAAATCACCACGGAAGAACTAATGCATGTGGACCTCGGCTTCCAAATTATCAAGTTCAGTAATTGGTCGCTGTTAGAAATGGGCTCTTTTGTTGGCAGTCAGGTTACCCCTTGTCCAAGCAAGGACCCTCACTCTAGTCAGGGTAAGTCACACACAATCCAAATTATCCTGTGCCCACTCTCTGGTAGCTTGGCACTGAGCAGTCAGGCTTAACTTAGAAGGCAATGTGTAAAGTATTTATGCAAGAAATCATACAATAACACAATATAGCACCACAAAAATACACCACACAGTTTTTAGAAACATATATAATATTTATCCGGTAAGATGCAGGTCAAAACGATTAAAATGCAATAAGTATATGTTGAGATATCACTGAAAAGTGATATAAAGTGTCTTAAGTCTTTTAAGAGCAAAACAAAGTCTCTTTCAAGCACAAAGTCCCTGGTTTGCATGAAAAATCTCCACAAAGAACCACAGAGGAGGAGATGCATGGAAACAGAAGGAGTGTGTGTCAATTTCTCAGGCCGCACATGACGATGCAATGATTAGCTTTCACGCAGGGGCGGCTGTGTGTTGATTTCCAGTGCTCGGTCATGGATCCTCTTCGGGTTGCAGGGTTTTCAGACTCCCCGGGGATGACGCGGAGATTTCCGGCACTGCTAGGACGAAGTCACAGGAGCTGTGTTGATCCAGTAGGCATTGCATCAAAGTTTCTACCACACAGCAGACTCTGCATCGATTCCTCCCTAGAAGTCGGGCTACGTCCCTCCGCCTCAGCTGTGCGTCGATCCGGTGAGGCCGTGCATCGAATTTCTGGTCGCTACAGTGGCGCTGCGTCCATCTTCTTGTTGCAAAGTTGGGCTGCGTCGTTCCAGTTCAGCGTGCGGTGAAATATTCACCGCTGTGCAGGCTGTGTGTCATTTCTGGCAGTCTGTGCATCAAATTTCACCGCACTAAGAGTCCTTCTTGAAGAGATGAAGTCTTTTTGGTCCTGAGACTTCAGGGAACAGGAGGCAAGCTCAATCCAAGCCCTTGGAGAGCACTTCTTCACCACAGCCAGAGAGCAGCAAGGCAGCAGGGCAACAGCAAGGCAGCAGTCCTTCACAGAAAGCAGATAGGTGAGTCCTTTGAGCAGCCAGGCAGGTCTTCTTGGCAGGATGCAGGTTCTGGTTCTGGTTCAGGTTCTCTTCTCCAGGAAGTGTCTGAGTTGGTAGGCCCTGTTGAATACCCAAATGTGCCCTTGAAGTGGGGGAGACTTCAAAGAGTAGCTTAGAAGTGCACAAGGTCCCCTTTCAGTTCAATCCTGTCTGCCAGGGTCCTATTAGGGGGTGTGGCAGTCCTTTGTGTGAGGGCAGGCTACCGTCCTTTGACATGCAAGTGTCAGGCCCTCCACCCTCCTAGCCCAGGAAGACCTATTCAAAATGCAGATGTATGCAAGTGAGGCTGAATCCTGTGTTTGGGGTGTGTCTGAATGAATGCACAAGGGAGCTGTCAACTAAGCCCAGCCAGACGTGGATTGTAAGGCACAGGGAGATTTAAGTGCAGAGAAATGTTCACTTTCTAAAAGGGGCTTTTCTAATATAGTAATACTAAATCCAACTTCACCAGTCAGCAGGATTTTGTAGTATCATTCTGGCCATACTAAATATGACCTTCCTACTCCTTTCAGATCAGCAGCTACCATTCAAACAATGCATGAGGGCATCCCCAATGTTAGCCTATAAAGGGAGCAGGCCTCACAGCAGTGTAAAAATGAATTTAGGTGTTTTACACTACCAGGACATGTAAACTACATAGTACATTTCCTGCCTTTTGCCTACACAGCACCCTGCCCTAGGGGTTACCCAGGGCACACCTTAGGGGTGACATATGTAGAAAAACTGGAGTTTTAGGCTTGGCAAGAACTTTTAAATGCCAAGTCGAATTGGCAGTGAAACTGCACACACAGACCTTGCTATGGCAGGCCTGAGACAAGGTTAAGGGGCTACTGAAGTGGGTGGCACAATCAGTGCTGCAGGCCCACCAGTAGCATTTAATCTACCTGCCCTGGGCACATATAGTGCAATCTACTAGGGACTTATAGGTAAATTAAATAGCCCAACTGGGTATGATCCAATGTTACCATGTTTAAAGGGAGAGAACATATGCACTTTAACACTGGTTACCAGTGGTAAAGTGTGCAGAGTCAAAAAAACAGCGACCACCTTATGGCTGTCAGGTCTAACAGTCGTTAGAAAACTGACCGCCCTTCCTATTGTTTAATATTTACATTCACCCTAATGCCTCTAGGAAGAAGGCCACATTTGAAAATTTAACTGCAACTACATCTAGTTAAAGGCAACTCCAACCTACCTGGAACATCATAATGAGAGGTGATTTTAATTCAAATCTTATCCACACAATAGAAAATGAAGAAATACTCATTATTGGTACCTTATTTGGAATGTTCCGGCTCAGGCTGATTTAAGAGCTAAAAGCTGAGACCAGCATGGAGAACAGTTAGTTAAGTCTTTGGAGTTTCTAACAATGAGGGTTCTGACCAGTAGATTTTTGTAGCATATCCCCCCAAGCTTCAAGTATCATGGCACCAAGGTGCAATCGATCATTGATTGCACAAATGTCTCCCTGCCTTTGATCCCCCTAGTAAAGCATTTTACAATTCAATAAATAATATTTAGCAATAATTCTTTCCTGATACTGTCAATAGGAATAGCACCACCAACTCACATACGGGCTCCAGAAGAAGTCACAATCACTGAAACCGCGAACTGATAGTGCCTGCAGTGGTCAACAGAAACTATAGCAGATCAGGCGTCTTTGGCTAAAGAGAGAATGACCAACAGCTTGCGAATAAAGGATCATTTAGTAGAAGCTTGGGAGTATTTTTTGAAAGAACTTGCACAGCATTATCGAAAACCAACCACATGTCAGTTAACTAGTTACCTGGTTCATATGAAATGCCTCTTGGGTCCATTAAACTCTCAAAAGAATGTGTTGAGCTCAAAGAAGAGCAAAGGGAACTCACCAGGCACTTGAAAGATCAACCAATAAACTGTTTACTCTGGGAGCAACTGAAAAGCTCAAACAAAAGCATACAGAAAGCAGCTGTGGGAAGAAGCAACCTCTTTTGGACAAAAATAATATTCAGCGCCAGGCAGAATAAACCTAGGCAATACTTGGAAACTATTAGTAATCACAACTCTATAGGAAGAAATATAAATAATTTCAACATCTCAGAGTCTGCATGGGCCAACTATCTCACCGAAACCTGTATAAAACATCAAAGCAGTGGCATTTATGTTTCAAAAAATCAACCACATCTGAACTTCTGAGCAGTAAACTCTCAGCCTCAGCAGATACTCTCCGCACTTAAACCACAAAACCATATGTAAAGAATGATGTGATAGTGGCTCCGGAGCCCAACTGTGAACCATAGACAATTTACAAAGAGGATGCAGAGTATTGGTTGGGTGTTCTAGCATCACTATTCGAGGAAATCCACCTCAGTGGTACCATTCTTGAAAGTTGAAGAGGCTGTATCCTAAACCCAATACATAAAGGTGGTGATAGGGCAAACTCTGCCAGTTGTAGGCTTATTGCCCTATTTGACTCTGAGGCAAAATACCATGTGTCCTTGCTTCTGCCAGACCTATCAGAATGGTTAAACAAAAACAATATTATTCCCCCAAACTAACCCGGCTCCAGGGAAGGAGTGGGCGCCACAACAAACATCTTAGCTACTGCCTTTTTGGTTGATCAATGCAAACGACAAAAGAAGAATTTACACCTAGGTTTCTTTGACTTTAAGGCTGTCAATAGAGTCAATAGAGAATTGCTTTCGAGCAAGTTGAAACACTGGGGCTTACGAGACTTACTATTGAAAGTGATAATTTTACTTTACACAGATACGTGGGTATAAATAAAAACTGGAGATGGTATGAGACTGTCTAGGAAGATTTCAACATATTCAGGTTTGAAACAGGGCTCTGTGTTAGCCCCTCAGTTATTCAATATTTTTTTGGGCAGACCTTATACCCCTCTTAGGTAAAGAAAATGCTCATGCCCCTCGTTTGGGTCTGTTTCGCCTCATCCATTTGTCATATGTGGATAACATCATGCTTTTTAGCCAAACCAAGATGGGTCTACAAAGATCACTAAACGCACTTTCCAACTATGCAAGATCCAATCTTCTGGAGATTAACGTAACTATATACAAAATAATGACAGTGGGCAACCAATCGAGGTGCGCCTCCAGAATGGTGTTAAATGATTTCCAACTGGACTTTGTACCGCACTACCAAACACCTGGGCATATATTTTGACATGTGAGTAATTTTCATGAAGCAGAGAAAGGACTGGCTCAGCACTCACACCATGGCTAGTAAATTAAACAGGCCGTCCTTCCTTCCTTCCGCTCTTAACAGTTATGGCTTCAAAATTACTGCCTACACTAACCTATGCCAGTATGGCAATGTGGGGCCTGGACGCCTTGACAACAGATAAAATCCAGATCAACACATTCAGACAGGTTATCAACCTACCTTGACATACATCTCCAGCTCAACCTCGCCTAGAATTTAGCCTAACAAGGCAAGACTTGGACAGGAGAGCTTCAGACACAAAGACCTGCTACAAGATCAGTTGTGCCCAAGATGTTCTGAACAGTGCTCTCAGGACAGCACTCCAAAATGACAGGCAATTGCCTCACAACAAATATTTGTATGTTTCCATCAACCAAATGTGTTTGAAAGAACTATGGGAGCCTGGCGGGCCATTCGCTACTTTCAAAAAGGAAACTGATCGGGTTACTAAATTAGTCTCTTTGATAGAGGAAAATGTCTAGCTCAGTTCCTGTTCAAATGCTTGGATGGTTCTAAAGCATTATACCACACTGGCTCCACCCACCTATCTTTCAACTCCATGGCTTAATGGCTTTATATCTGGGGAAACTACGAGCTAATACACCAGTTTGGAAGCATCCTGGTTCAATGTCATGCATGCACTGTAATTGCCACAAGGAAAATCTCATTTACATTGTATGCATTTCCCCCAGCCGAGTAACCTTAGGCTGCAACTCCTGAAGAGAAGCTTTAACAACAGAGGCATCCGGACTATCAGGGAAGCCTTAGTAGCCTGTTTAAAACCAAGTGATAAACAGCTCATCTGTAAATTTGTGAAATGTTTGGCCATCAGGTTGGCTAAAGCTTCCTGGTTCTCTTAATTTTAATCCCTCGCCTTTCACATTTGTTTCACTACTGCTGAAAGCATCGACACCTAATCTTAGCTGTGGTTTATTGGCAAATCACGTGTTGGCATAGGTCGCCAACCGACACTATGCAGAGTTGGAAAGTAACTGGTCTAACGCATCAACGTCTCACCAAAAGTACTGCATGAAATGTGTGCCTTATCGTAGGCTTTGTTAGCTATTTTAAGTTAATAGCAATTTATTTAAAGTACAGTTCCATTTTGTATACCTGCCATGGTTCTAATGAACTAAACTGTGAATTCACATACAAACACACACACACACACACACACACACACCACACACATTTTTGAAAAACCACAAACTCTAATGTTTTCCACATTAAGAAATTGTTAAACGCATAAGGGGGCCTGTGACAGTAGCTTGACAACTGAAACAGAATAATTCCATTCTTGCTCCAAGATTGATTCCAAGGGGAATCATCTGTTTTTTAATTGTGCTTGATTCACCACTACATTTTGCCCAACAAGGTACATAGGCCCTCATTCTGACCTTGGCGGTCGGCGGAGAGGCGGCGGTCGGACCGCGAACAGACCGGCGGTCAGAAAAATGGCATTCTGACCGCGGCGGTCACCGCCGCGATCGACCGCCACTTCCCCACTCCGACCGCCACGGCGGTCATGACCGCCGGGCTGGAGTTTGCGCACTCCGGCCCGGCGGTCGTCCCAAGACCGCCAACGGTATCATGACCCTGCCTACCGCCGCGGTTTCTTGCGGTCGGGAACCGCCATGCGAACCATGGCGGTAAGCACTATCGGGGCCAGGGAATTCCTTCCCTGGCACTGATAGGGGTCTCCCCCACCCCCCACTACCCACCCGAGTCCCCCCCCCACACCCTCCACCCCCCTGCCACCCCCCAGAGGTGGTACGAACCCCCTCCCCACCCCCACCCCGACATGCACATACATGCACCCCGACATGCACACACCCCCAACATGCACATATACACACCCCCTACACACACATACACAACGGGGACACATACCCGCACACATACATGCAGACATGCGCACCTGCCGAACAGCACACATTACCCATAGACACAGCAGCACCCCCCGCCCGCATACATGCACTCACACACCCCCTCTACACACTCACACGCACACCCCCATGCACGCCCACATCACACAACACCCCCCCTCCCCCTCCCCTCACGGACGGTCAACTTACCTTGTGCGTTGGTCCTCCGGGAGGCGACGGGAGCCATGGGGAGGTGACCGCCAACAGAACACCGCCAACAGAAGACCGCCACACAGATATGTGGGTCGTAATTCTGTGGGCGGTGTTCTGCTGGCGTGGCGGTGGAGGTTGACCAGTCTCCACTTTTCCGCCGACCGCCAGTGTGGCTGCTGGCGGTTTCCCGGCGGAACGCTCCCAGCGGTCGGAGTGCGCACAGCGGCATACCGCCGCGGTCGGCGGTCTTCACCGTGGCGGTAACTCGGCGGTCTCGCGAAAAGACCGCCAAGGTCAGAATGAGGGCCATAGTGTGTGTCATTATTCTCTTTCCCGCTGTGTAACAGAAACGTTTTTCCACACCATGAACTAGCCGTGTTGACTATGCCACACTACACTATAGTGCGTTCACAGTTTTAAAACGTATTATTGATCTTCCAATATTTTTGTGATACAGCAGAGACTAAATCATGTAAATTATGCTGGCTTGAAATTTTTACATTTTGTTCCCTTGAATAAACACATCAAACACATCTTCCTATTTACAGTTGGAGTAGTGATGATTTCAATCCGCTGGTATGTAGTCTTATATGCATGTGTCTGTAGAAACATCATACGTTGATTCTTTTATACTGCTTTTGCTTCTTAATTTGAAATATTACATTTTTGCCTTTTACCCTCCATATTTTGCTGAATTTGTTTTTGTTGACCTTAGGACACAGAGGAGCACATTTATAAGCCCCTAGCGCCACCTTGCGCCACCTTGCGCCACATTAGCGTAATTTATTTTTATGTTAATGTGGCCCAACGAGATCAAAATTCTAGCGCCATATTTACAAAGTGGCGTAATCCAAGCACTGAGCCACTTTGTAACCCTTTGGCATAATGTATGCAAAGGGGGCATTCCCCCGTTATGGGGGCCCAAAAATGGCACAAAGATCTAAGAGATTTCCTTGTTTCATTTTGTACGGCACTTTTAATGCTTGCTCAGAGCAGGCGTTAAAAGAGGGCTTCCAATATTTAGAATGGGTCCCTATGTACTGTGCAGGAGTAGCACCAATATTTTGGCGCTACTCCTGCAGAGTACATCAATAGCGTCATGAAAAAGGACACTATTTCCCCTGAGCCATGGTATGCCGTATTTTAAATACAGCGCACACATGGTGGTGGTAGGGGGGTGGTAAGGGGCGCAGGAAAAGTGGCGCTGCACTCAGTGTAGTGCCACTTTCCATAAATCTGCCCCTGAGTACTTTACCACTGCTGATCAGTACTAAAGTGCTTCTCTACTAAACATGGTAACATTGGTGAGAGCCTGAGGTGGCTCTGGACCGGCCTGTGGAAAGGGCCAACAGCTTAACAGAAGCAGGGGTGCTTTCAAGATCATGGAGCAGTGTCTCTGCCAGGAATCTGTCCCTAGAGGACCTGGCAGACAGGAGGGACGAAAGAAAACTCATATTGGAGCTTTCTAAAATGGAGCAGGCTCAGTGAGGAAAGGAAACTGTCTCTTAAAGAGAAGAAAGTGTCCAATAAGCTCAGTTTGAAAGAGCTGGACATAAGAGCCCTGGGAGTGGGTTCCAGCAATGGAAATGATAGCAACATACCTGTAGTGTCCACTGGAGAGGGAAGAGCCCGTTAGCTAAGGATTTGGTGCCCTGCTATGTGGTGGGGAATGACATAGATAAATGGTTTTCAGCCTTTGAAGTGGCACAAGGTCCCAGAGGAGCTCTGGCTCAGAGGAGCTCTGGCGTTGTAGTTTGTGGAGGTACATGCCCGCATTGGGGATGAATACTTTTCTCACATTAGAGGTAGGGGACCAGACACACTCCACCACTATGAGGACCATACTAGTGAAAAAGTATCAACTGACACCTGAAAAATACCAACAGAAGTTTAGGGCCAGCCACAAGATTGCATCACAGAGCTGGGTGGATTGATTGGACTATGCTAGCAAGGCACTAAAGGGCTGGGTGAGGGGCAAAAAGCAGATGATTATAAAGATGATTATGAAGGGCTGTAGAACTTGATGTTGAAAGAGCACATACTTGATCTTTGTTTTACAGAGCTGTGCCAACACCTGGTGGATAGTGGGCTTTCTGATTCCAGGAAGCTTGCTGAGGAGGTGGACATCTGGGAGAGCACTAGAGTGGCCAGAATGGTACCTGAGAATGGCCTGAAGAAGGTTGGTTCAGGTTGCCCCCAACAGCGTGAGGGAGAGGTCAACAAAGCCCCAGACAGGTTTCAGTGTAAGGGGAAAGGAAAGGGTTCCCATGCCCCTTTTGAGATGAAAGGGGGAGGTTCTAGAGGGTGGTGGCCCAGGGCACCCCACTTTCAACCGTGCTGCTTTGAGTGTCCCCAACTAAGACACAAGCAGGAGGAGTCTGTTCATAGAGACCTACACTGGTGGCAACTCTACAGAGGTGGCCAATGTGACCTTAGGGGAAAGTACTTCCCAGGGGCAGGTCATAGAACATACCATGATCTCTCTCAGCTGGGAGATAGACTCAGAGGCTATGGTGGTGATCCCTGAGGGTGGGAGTCATCCCTTTCACCAGATGGGAGTGAATGGGCTCCCAACCATTGCTCTGATGGATACTGGGGCTCGCAGGACCATGATTGTGGAAGAGCTAGACTCTCCAGAGCAATATACAGGCGAGGTATGTAGAGTGATTCTAACCAATGGGCAGAACATTTTCCATCCTATGGCCCTGGTGCCTTAAAGTGGGGTGTGGAGGTAACCCAGAGAAGGGTCATATTTAGTCCCCAGATGCCCATTGACTACATTCTAGGGAACGAGTTGCCCCAGTGTCAGGAGATCTGGGAGGAGCTGTAGGAAAGTACCATCTTGCCTGGCATGTTACCCCCATTTTGACTTGTATGT
The DNA here is from genome assembly GCF_031143425.1 of Pleurodeles waltl. Taxonomy (NCBI): domain Eukaryota; kingdom Metazoa; phylum Chordata; class Amphibia; order Caudata; family Salamandridae; genus Pleurodeles; species Pleurodeles waltl. The sequence goes on from NC_090442.1 coordinate 432,449,320, forward strand.
CAGTTTGTTTTTGCATGTCTCACTGGGATCCTGCTAGCCAGGACACCAGTGCTCATAGTTTGTGGCCTGAATGTGTGTCCCTGTGTAGTGACTAAGGGCCAGATTCAGACCTTGGCGGGCGGCCTCAAATGACCGCACCGCGGTCAAAAGACCGCAGCGGCCATTCATACATTTCCGCTGGGTCGGCGGGCGCTCTCCAAAAGAGCGCCCGCCGGCCCAGCGGAAATGCCCCTGCAACGAGGATGCCGGCTCCGAATGGAGCCGGCGGAGTTGCAGGGGTGCGACGGGTGCAGTGGCACCCGTCGCGTATTTCAGTGTCTGCATAGCAGACACTGAAATACTTTGTGGGGCCCTCTTACGGGGGCCCCTGCAGTGCCCATGCCATTGGCATGGGCACTGCAGGGGCCCCCAGGGGCCCCGCGGCACCCCCTACCGCCATCCTGTTCCTGGCGGGAGACCTGCCAGGAACAGGATGGCGGTAGGGGGTGTCAGAATCCCCATGGCGGCGGAGCGCGCTCCGCCGCCATGGAGGATTCTGCAGGGCAGCTTTCCCGCATCTGACCGCGGACGAACCGCTGCGGTCAGAATGCCCTGCGGGGCACCGCCGGTCTGTCGGCGGTGCTCCCGCCGACCCTGGCCCCGGCGGTCTCTGACCGCCGGGGTCAGAATGACCCCCTAAATGTGTCACTGAGGCTCTGCTAATCAGAACCTCAGTGCTTATGCTCTCTCTGCCTTTAAAATTTTCACTATAGACTACTAACCATTTCGCACCAATTCTAATTGGCACACTGGAACACCCTTATAATTCCCTAGTATAGGGTACCTAGGTACCCAGGGTATTGGGGTTACAGGAGATCCCTATGCGCTGCAGCATTTCTTTTGCCACCCATAGGGAGCTCAGACAAATCTTACACAGGAATGACACTGCACCCTGAGTGAAATAACGTCCACGTTATTTCACATCCATGTTACCCTGCACATAAGTAACTTATAAGTCACCTATATGTCTAACCCTCACTTGGTGAAGGTTAGGTGCAAAGTTACTAAGTGTGAGTGCACCCTGGCACTAGCCACGGTGCCCCCACATAGTTCTGGGCAATTTCCCCCGGCCTTTGTGAGTGCGGGGACACTATTACACACGTGCACTACATATAGGTCAATACCTATATGTAGCTTCACAATGGTAACTTCAAATATGGCCATGTAACATGTCTAGGATCATGGAATTCTCCCCCCAGGCCAAATCTTGTATTGGGGTGCCAATCCCATGCATCCCAGGGGCTCAAATATGGACCCCGGGTACTGCCAAACCAGCTCTCTGGGGTTTTCGCTGCAGCTACCGCTGCTGCCTACCCACAGACAGGCTTCTGCCCTCCTGGGGTCTGGGCAGCCCAGTCCCAGGAAGGCAGAACAAAGAATTTCCTCTGAGAGAGGGTGTTACACCCTCTCCCTTTGGAAAGAGGTGTTAAGGGCTGGGGAGAAGTAGCCTCCCCCAGCCTCTGGAAATGCTTTGAATGGCACAGATGGTGCCATCCTTGCATAAGCCAGTCTACACCAGTTCGGAGAACCTCCAGTCCCTGCTCTGGTGCGAAACTGGACAAATGAAA